>NC_006048.2:1200000-1545913 GCF_000006445.2 Debaryomyces hansenii CBS767 | reverse complement strand
GATCGTACGAATGGCTCGTTCACTGACGCCATTCTGATGACTATTGTACGCAACAGTGGTTTGGTGAGTGATCCCTTGAGCTTTAAGAAATTGCTGCAATTGGGACGACATATACTCACCACCATTATCGGTGCGAAAAGTAACCGGCTTGTAGCCACCACGATTATGAAAGAATCGTTCAGACTGAAGAAAATATGAGCGCGCACACTCATATACATCAGATTTTTGTTTAACAGGATACACTGCCATATAGTGAGTGTAATCATCAACAAAGACAACATAATATGAGTCTTGGGTTAGACTCGGCTGGGAAAACGGCCCACAGACATCAGAGTGGACAAGCTCCAACGGATCTTCACAGTGCGACCGGAAGTGGTCGACGTTTTAGGGAGAGCGTGCGTACCTTCGCACGAATACACGACTCACAAAGGGAATCCTTCGATTCCGACTTCAACGCAGCAGCATACGAAGGACATAAGGTGCCAATGCGTTGCGCAACCTTACGACTTGGATGACCAAGACGAGAATGGGCATCCATTGTAGCAGTAAACGCAGTCACAGCTGATACATTATGAGCAGGCAAGCATGGGAGTGAAAATTGATAAAGATCATCCTTCGTAAGAGCAGCAACCTGAAGGCCTAAACGAAGGTCAACGATACCATCGGGTAGAAGGTGGAATGTTGAACCTCCTTTAGATGCACGGCTAACCGAGATTAAATTACGACCGCAGAAGGAACATACTGCACATCCTCAACGGGGAGTATAGAACCATCAGGTAACGTAAATTTCAATGTTCCAGTACCAAGGATCTTGAACGTGGTAGCAGGGTCAAGTCCAGCAATGGTACCAGAGTTATCAGGATTAAAATCATGAAGTAGGTCCTTCTGATGCGTAATATGAACAGACGCACCAGTATCAAGAAGGAAGACATCACTATGGCTATCAGTAGCAGCTGCACAACCATGAGATACCGAGGCAGAAGACGTCTGGTGACCGGTGTCAACATAGGCAGCAGTGTGCTGACTAGGTTTGGGGACCAAGTAACTAAGCCCACATACAGCATTGGTGGGAGAGACGCTGGGTTTCTCCTCAGTATATGTCACAAAATAATTGGGCTTATTCGTCGGCTTCGGTGGTTGCAGAGGCTTGGGTGGTGACAGATTCCAATACTCGTCGTCACTTCGAGAGGGACAGATATTCAGTTTGTGGCCAATGCCACCACATTTGAAACAAGTCAACTTAGACTTGATCATAATTCTTCGAGGATTTACTTCAACAGCTACTTTTGAGAATTTACTTCAACACAAGGATGCCCAAGTAAGTGAACCGCCTTCCATAGTCTCAATACGGTCGTGCATGTGAAGTAACGTTGCTTTGACCGTACTATTCTCTGTAAAACAGTAAAGTAACCCGATCCTATAAGGAACGGGGATTGGAAGAATCTCCTGATCAGCATGTTCAAGGAGATAGACTTTCTCCGATAGAGTGACAGAAGGATCCTTGAGTTTACTGAAAAACAGAAGCTGCATTTCCAATGTCTGCTTGAACGAAATCAGACCAAAGTCCTTCAAAAGCTCATGCCACAAGGGAAGTCCCAGTAGGCATTATTGAAATATTTTAATGAGCCTGAAATCTACATTGTATATTTTTAATGAGCATGCGATTAATTTGAGAAAATGTAATCTGGTTGCAAAAATATATTAAATTCCTATTCAAGTTAACAAATGGATTGCTCTTCTTAAATATTTCTAGTTTAAGCCAAGTGGGTTAATAAGTGGGTTAGAAACCTTAAAACTGGCTAGTTTGGCTAGTTTGAGTAATTAAATTGAGAATATTAATTACTACTAACAGTAAAGGCTTAATTGAGTAATTCTAATATTCTACTATATAAGAAGTCAATTGAAGAGCTAATTATATAGTATTTGGAGATTAAGTAAATTATATATTATAATACTGATTATACTGATTAAAAATTTGAAAAATTAAAAATGAATACTGATAGGACTTCACTTTTAGAGAGATTACTTCAAGAGACTGTTGAAATATATTAGTATATTTTATGCGAAGTCAGAATAAATTGAGAAATCATGTAAAGCGGCTGCAAATTCTTTTATATCTCAATAGAACCAGAATGCCGTTTGGCTTTCTATTGTTATACCATAAAGATTACGCCCGCCTTATGATTGTTGAAGCTATCATTGGATAGTAGTTTTTCTTGGAAGAAAGGCACTGATAAAATGCCTTTCGGTTTCCATATATCTGCCTTCCCATTCGCTGTTTACCTGGAAACAACGGGAAGCGTACTCCTATTCTTGTGGAAATATTGGACTATATAAAGAGGACCTCCTGAAATACAGAACTTGTATAGAGATTAAGTAAATTATATATTATATATTATAATACTGAAACTGACATGACAATGTATGCGTACTGAGTAATGCATAAATTCTACTAATGATTGTTTCGAAATAAAAATATTATTATACGCGGAAAGGAATAACTCTCTATTGAAGTTGAAACCAATTATCCGTGGATTTCCAGATCTGTACCTGGAGGTCATTTATTTACTTGACACACATCAATGCAAATTATAGTGCCCATTTATATTTAATACATTTTTAAAATATCAATGATAAACCGAAATTTATTTTCTAATATACAAAAGATAGATAAACCAAATAAACTAAATAATACATAAGAAAACTAAAGTGAATACTCATACAACTTAGTTAGCAGCTGAAGAGTATTTAGTAACAGCTCTGGTACCTTCAGAAACAGCATGCTTAGCTAATTCACCAGGTAAGATTAATCTAACAGCAGTTTGAATTTCTCTAGCAGAAATAGTAGATTTCTTGTTGTAAGCAGCTAACTTGGATGCTTCACCAGCAATTCTTTCGAAAATATCGTTAACAAAAGAGTTCATGATAGACATAGCCTTTTGCGAGATACCAGTATCAGGGTGAGTTTGCTTTAAAACCTTGTAAATGTAAGAAGAGTAAGTTTCCTTTCTGGTCTTAGATCTCTTCTTGGTTCCAGAAGTAGCAGTCTTCTTAGCAGCAGGTTTCTTTTCAGCTGGGGCTTTTGAGGCAGGTTTCTTTTCAGCTTTTGGGGCCATTGTAAATAATATATAATAAGTTGATAGATAGAAAGGAGAAAGAAAAAAAAGAAAACAGAACAGAGCTGTTGAAAACTACCCACAGGGAATACAATCGCCTTATATAGAAATTGCACTTACCATTCACCTATGTTTGTTTTGCTTATTTTGCGTAGTTATCACATACGCGTCGGTGATGTGTGATATGTAAACAAACTATAATTTACGCAGTAATTCTAAAATTTACGCGCGAATGGAGCAATACTGAAAATTTCCCATTTGCCTGTAAAAAATAGCATCTTCGATCAGCCCCCGTATCAGGTGGCTGTTAAATAAACAAACAGAATTTTGTTAAAGATATATAAATTTACACAATTCATCTTTCAATATAATAATTGGTAATTTTCCTTCTTGTTAATTAATCAATAATAATAATAATAAATACAATGTCTGGTGGTAAAGGTAAAGCCGGTTCTTCTGAAAAAGCTTCAACTTCAAGATCCGCTAAGGCTGGGTTAACTTTCCCAGTCGGTAGAGTTCATAGATTATTAAGAAAAGGTAACTACGCTCAAAGAGTTGGGTCTGGTGCTCCAGTTTACTTAACTTCTGTTTTAGAATATTTAGCAGCTGAAATTTTAGAATTAGCTGGTAACGCTGCTAGAGATAACAAGAAATCTAGAATTATCCCAAGACATTTACAATTGGCTATCAGAAATGATGAAGAATTGAACAAGTTATTAGGTCATGTTACAATTGCACAAGGTGGTGTTTTACCAAATATTCATCAAAACTTATTACCAAAAAAATCAGCCAAAGGTAAAGCTTCTCAAGAATTATAAGTGAATTAGATTTCATAATGAAGGGTTATATTTCTCTGTGTATTATATAAGTTTATTAATGTATATTATCTAGATGTGGGGTTTAATTTTCAATTTCATAGTCTTATTTAAAAAGAAGAAGGAGAAGGATGAGAATCACGTGTAATTACTACTTTATAAAAGATAACGTCAAGAATTATATTTCTAGTTATTTTGTTATAATTCAACTTATTAAGATGGCGGTTCAATTAAAGAGTAGTCGTAGCAAGTTTAAAATAACTGCAACTGCAGGTGCAGTTATAGTCGGTAGCTATATTGTTTTGAAGACTTTTCCACATCTAACAGATTCAATTTATAATTACTTAACTGGTAGTGGAGAAGTTGAAGAGGACAATGAACCTATAGAATTGGAGGAAGAAGCCGAAGATCAGCAATCGAGAGTTCAGGCAACGGTTGGAAAATCAAGTAGCGAATCTCAAGTGGAAATATCCAAATGGTCTGATAATAGCTTGAAAAGTTGGTTGAAAGATGTAAGTACTTTATTCTAATATTAATGTATCTTAAGGTGAGATAAAATATTTACTAACCATTCAAGAAAGAAATTAATGCTCCACCGAATGCTTCTCATAGTAGTCTTGTTTCCCTTGTTAAGTCAATTAAGGAAACTAATTAGTGCAGCTTAAAGCTTTGGTACGCTTATGAGAGTTTTACTATAAGTAATGTATCAGTATTTACCTATTTATTCTAATCTATTCGAAATCTATTTATTTCTATTTTCAGTCCATACTTGTAAGCCTTTCTCGAATACACCACGAGTCAAACCCTTTGTTTCATCGATATGAACAAATTCACAATTTATTGAAGTTACGTCTCTATTTCTCAGTTCATCATCAAATAATATGAAACCTCCCTCTTCTAAATCATCATGCATTCCTAACAGCTTTGCTGCTTTAGTTATATGCTTGATTTTAGACCCTTGGCCCCACTGTAAAGAATGAAAGTATTTAATCATAGGTATATCATTTATGTGAAATAACGATAAAAGCTCCTGCGCTACTCGTGGGGTGGCTGTTCTGCTTGCCCCAATGATCGTCACATCTTGTGATTTCAACTCCATTAGTATGTTTTCAACGTCCTTATATAATTTTAACTGCATACCGTATCTATCAACAACTTCTCTTTTTGACACCGGTTTAAGTGGCATAGATATATGTGTATCACACCAGCATGGCCATAACGTATAATCTAAATCAAAAACGACAGCAGGCGGATACTTGTAGCTCATTTATTGTCTTATCGTAGTTTGATTTAAATCTGATAAATTCGTGATTGCCACTCTTTTTATCAGTAATAAATTTCCCCGATCACACGCATTTTTCTAATCTTATCCCTTATTTGCAAAGAGGCAAACATAACTTTTTCTTAAATCTAGGTAGTTACTTAAGAAATGGATTCAGAAAACAAGGTAGTAACAATTAAAGTTAGTTACAATCATTTATGCAGTTCGCTGAAAGATTGTCTGATTACTGTTGAGAGAGAATCATTTATTCGGATTGATGATAAGGAAAAATTGGTTGCTTTTTTGCGGTCTGATTTCAAGCTTGGGGATTTGAAAGATATAAAGATATTAAGAAAGTCAAAGAAGCACAAAGACTACATACCATTGGAAACTGATAGTGATTTCAAATCGTTATCTAGAAGTTTGAAGGTTAAGAATCATATCAAACTTCTTATCAATGATTCAACGCCTGCAACTAAATTTTGTTCACCTAACATTTTAGGTGGTGATTTTGAGAAGAAGAAGACAATTGACTTTGCAAGTTTAGGAAAAGCTTTAGTAGAAGCTTCATTTACTGTTTTGTCTGATTTTAGGGGTGAAGAATTCCAAGCACATACAAAACCACAGACACAACCAACTCAACCACAGACACGGACACAGTCAGCAAAAGGACAGTTCGAGGAAAAACCTAAAGATGCAACGAATAACGATTGCGTTCATGAACTTGTTGCCTGTGATTCTTGTAATCCGACAAATTTTGTCCCGATTAAAGGTGTGAGATTCAAGTGTTTAATCTGTCGGGATTATGACCTATGTCAAGCATGTGAATCAAAACAGCATGTCGAAGAAAAAAATAATGGCGATCATTTATATACCCATCCAATGATTAAGATTACCAAACCTCTTTTGGATAGTAGGACTAATTGTCCAAGGGCCTTTTCTAATAGCAATGATATCATATATGATATTCCTTTAAATGGCTGTTCATTGGCTAATAAAGACAAGATTGAATCAATCTTAGGTGAAGGTAGCATTAATGATTTCTTTAAGAATGTAGACAAGATTATTGAAGAGTCTGATAGATATAAAATCTTGTCGTCATTGCTTAAAACTGAAAATATTCAAGATGAAGACGAAGATACTAAATTTGCTATGTTGCAGAGTCTAGTTGAATCGTCAAATGTGCAAGCGGATATTTGTACAAGTAGTCAAAACAATGAAGGTTCGGATGATCAAGAAACAAAATCTGCAGATGAGATAGATATAAGTATTAACCTTAATCATGAACCTGAACTGTTAAGTGAATACAATAAGGTTCAAATTTACACAAAGAGATTTTCTCAAGATGCTAGAGTCATTTCGTTAGTATTATACAACAACTCATCAATTCCTATCTCGGGAGGGGACTTAAAGTTTGAATTTTATGATAGCAATGCAAGCGAAGTAATTTTGGTTAAAAATGTTAGAGCTATATTATCAGGCGAAAAGAGGAGTTATAATTTAGGTATTTTGACTGAAAAATTCAATAGCTTATCAGGAAGAAGATTAAAAATTTCGACAACTGATGATTCAATTATCATGGATGGCAACTATAGTCCAGGGGAGACGACTTCTTTAAATATTATGAATAAACCAATATTAGCCAATCTTCTGGATATTAAATCGGAGAAAGGCTCGATTGAAGTCGTTTTAGTACCTAAATCTAACAGTATGGCACAAATCATTATCACGAATAAATCCAAAACTCGTCTTGATTGTTCAAATTTAAAATTTAAAGTCATCAATTGTTTTGATCAAGTCGTGTGCAATCTTAGTGTAGTTCATGGCCGCAAGATATTGCCTGAAAGAACAACGAAGTACAATATCGGATTGAGTAATGCTCACCTCAAATATCCCTTCAAGTTACTCATAGTAACTGACTCATTTTTTGCTTCTTGTGATTTAAGTTTGAAGAATTTAAATGGGGTTTTCGAAGTAATCCCAAAGGAAAAATGGCACGAAGACGTAAGTGTTGATAACGGATTATCCGATTCTTTGAAGTTCTGTGATAAAGAGGCTGATTATCCGTCGTCAGACACTGAATCCTTTGTGAATGAATCTCAGAAAAATGATAAAATTGATAACCACGTAGAGGAATTATCATCACCAGGCGACACAGAAAAGACTGAAATGCAATCAAATAATAGGTCAACGGAGGGTTCAGTCCATTTTGTGGTTTTGCCAACTTTACCGAAAGAATCTCTATTGGAATCTAAAAATTTATCGTCTTCTGAATATGATGATGCAAAATCATTCTTAGCTCACGAGAATGGTTCTACTACTGATAATAAAAGTAGACATACAGTTGATGATGCTAATGATTACGACATAATTAGCATGGGAGAAGAAGAAGAATGCGTTGATTCAGATTTTGAAGTATTGTCGCCTGCTATTAGCCATTAGCAGCAGATGATTATTTTTTTAGTATGATTTCTAAATCGCTGAATATTATGATTTCAGGTTTATTATTAATCTGTTTTTTTTTTTAACGGGGTCAATTATTGACTTCTTACGTTTATTTATGATTAATGAATAGTTATGAGTGCTATGTATTTATTTTACAAATATAGTTGATATGGATGTGAATATATGTTTTGAATCAATTTGAGACTCCAGTAGTCGTGTACGCGAAACAGGTTGCTGAAATTGATTTTGAGTTAAAACGTAGAATTGGATTATGATCAGAACATAGCTCGTATTATCTACTACATAAAATAATGAAGACACAATCAAACAAACTGGCAGCTAATAAGGAGACAGCTCCAGAGAGTGAAGGTATGTTCCAAGTTTAGTTGCATAATGTTTACATACTCTGGATTATTTTACTAACCGTCTCAAGAACAAAAGTTCAAACAAAAATGTAAAGAGTTGAAGAAGAGGATCACAGAAGTAGAGGAAAGTAACGAAGTTGCTACACTTGCTCTATCCAGAAGTAAAATGGCCATACGCAGATTGCGTCTTGAATACGCAGTTTTATTGGAAAGGCTTGAGCAACGTGCAATAATGATACCAGATGGTAATACAGAACTCGAGGATATGTCTCCTCCTCCTTCTCCCACAATTTTGGATGAATCATTAAATACAACAAATGCCAAGTTGACACGTAATGGATTGTCAAAAAGAGGCGGCAAAAAAGCAAAAGGAGTATCAAATACAACTGGAAACAGTGGAAGTAATAATAGCCGTACCCAGCGTATTAGAGATCCGGATTTACCAAAGAGACCGACGAATGCATACTTAATATTCTGCGAAATGGAAAAGGAAAGAATAAAACATGAGCTAGAAGAAAGAAACCCTGGTGCAGTTACAGAGTTATCTAAATCTTTAACGGAAGCTTGGAAAAACTTGGATGACGAGAAGCGTAAGCCGTATTATAAACTTTATGAAGAAGATAGAGATAGATATCAAAGAGAGATGTCTGTTTATAACCAGAAAAAGCAAATTGAAGAAGAGCAAAAAGAAACTAAAAAATCAAACAAAAAACAGAAGCTTGATAATGAACCTTCCATAGATGAGAATTCAAGCTTAACTAAAGAAGAACAAGAACAAGATGATAATAAGATTGAAAATACTAATAATAATTCATTTGCGATTGATGAACAAAATATTGTAGAAGAAAATGAAGAAGACTCTGCCCAACCTAATTCGACTGACAATATGCATATAGATCAGGTCGGAAATACTGACGAGTCTTTAATGAATAAAGACGAAGATTAGTTATGTTTTTCGGTTAATATAAAGTAATTTAATTAATATACACTATTCATATTATTTACAAGTTTAAGTGAACCTGCTCTTTTTACTACGATAATAACCATTGTCATCCTTTTCATGTTTTCTTTTGTCTCTTGATCTTTCATGCTTTTTCATTTTACGTCTTGCGGCAATATCTGGCGCTGTAACTGCCATTTGAGCTCTCTTAGTTTTTCTTTCTCTTCTTCTCAAGTTGACAGCTTGTTTGACCTTGGTATATATATTAGTGTATTCAGATGTTCCAAGTTTCTTTTCAATCATTTGCATACATTCCATAGAAAGGTTTACTAATTCACTTTCTTCTTCACTATTGTTAGGGTTTAATTCCGTTAAATTGTATAAGGCTAGCAAAATTTGTTCGGACGCGGCAGGTAACTTTTCAAGAGAAAGAACCTGAACTAACATAGCAGTGAATTGGACCGACGATTTCTTTGATACAAATGAATCCTTATAATTGTTTTCTTGTCTTATTATAGAACAGACTCTAGAAACAAGGTAATCTGTTGCATACTTGTATTTTGTAGATTCTCCAACATCAGTCTCGGATGACGGTTTATACTGATATAAGACTTTATTAGACTCCCATCTCATTGTTATTAAAACTAAATTTTTGATAATTTGAGTACCTAATTCTTGAGAAATTGATGGTGCTCCAAGTTGATGTAACAGCCTGTATGAAATTGTCTGAATATCATAATCGGTAAGTGTAAATTCAGAATTATCTAAATTTGATAATAGAATACCAACTAATCGACTTGAAATTAGACGCACCCAAGAATGTGGGAACAAAAGAGAATCCAAAATAGATTTCCAAACTTCCTCAAATTGTGATTTAAAAACGTTTTCCTTCAATTTACTGCAAATAGTAGAAAATACACTCAACGAAGAATAAACTAACTCCCATTCAATGTTAGTATCGTGATCATCATCATTTTTAGAAGCTGATAAAATTTCATGAATATTCAGTAAGGCTAATTGGTCTAATGGCTTATTTTCTCCAACGCCAAATTCAGCAATATAGATCTTATAAATACTCAAACCACACCTCTTTAATAATTCGTTTGATGACTGGTTCAACCAAGCATAGCAATATTTTTCGATATTTGATAAATGCTTTGAACCCGATTTCTTGAATATGTTAGAGATTAACGTGGTAGCCATCTCACGACATTTTGCCGAATCATCACTTACCACAAGATTAGACAAGGCAATAAAAAAAGAAGTGGATAATTTATTCAATAAGTCTGGTCCAGCCTTTAAAATAATTAAATGTATTAGTTCCATTACGGACTGCCTTCCAGCTTGCGTCGCATAGCCTAAATTATTCACTAAGAATTTAAACTGCTTTTCTAATCTTCCTCTTCCTTGATCATATTCCATTAAAAATTGAAAGTAAACGCTTCTCGACATATCCCGAATTTCCTTTGCATGATTGACAACCATTATTTTAGAAACCTTATCCATAGTATCATAAACCTCAGGAATCATTATATGTTGTGAAACAACAGACTTCAAAAAGTTAAAAGCCAAACCCTGTCTATTTGGTTCTTCCAAATCAGGTTGAAGACGTACAAGAATATAACTGACTGCCGTGTCCTTCAAATTAATCTCCGGCTTATGCCTAATAATTGCCGAAAGGAATTTCAAGCAAGCCTGACATAATTCAGAATTGGTAGATGGACAATCCTTGATCATATTCAAAGATTTTCTTGCACAAGCTTTAAATAAACCATCTATTTGTTCTGAAAATGGTAATCTGATAATTAGGGTTAAAGTACGAAGACAAGCAATTACGACACCTTCATTATCAGACTGTAAACCGTTTTCTAAAAGGGGAATAAACCCTTCAAGATTTTCAGTAGTAAGCAAGGTTTCATGTCGAGAAATCGAGGTTCTCAATAATTCAAAGGCAAACTTTTGCAACGTAAAAATATACTGAGAATGTTCAGTTTGTGTTTTCAATGGTCTAGCATTCAACTTCACCAAAAAATTATCTTCTGATGGTTTAATAGATTTCACAGGACTTTTTCTTGCATTCAATAGTTTGTCAGATTGTTTATGAAGTTCATAACTTAAAACGAGTACATCTCTGGACGAAGCTTCATCATTGTGATTTAAACCTAAAGCGTACCTTCTCAATAACTCATCTAGCTTATTTTGTGTTTTCAAAGAAACATTTTCTTGTAAAAGAAGTTTGACAGGCTCAACGAGATAGCTGAAACTCTTCAACGTAATGTTGGCGCATAATAGTTCACCTGAATCGAAACTTTTCTTGAACTTGACTTCCTTCATTTTACTAGTATATCCCTCGGCATCTTTTTCTTGTCCTGCAGCACCGAAAATATCTTCCATAATTATGTTTACGATTAGTTGTACAGATTCATCCAAATCTCCGTGTTCCAAGACTTCTGAAATTGTGACTAATAAAGAATGGATAGTGAAACTCAATACATGAATTTGAGAACCACGAGATAATGCACCCTTTAATTCATTCAAGATAAATTTGAAGTATTTGGCTCCCAAAATAATAGAAATTTTGCTTAATGCCTTTCGAACTGTATCTCTTAGTTCTTCGGATCTAGAACGCATAACTTGACATGTACTAGTTAATATACCAGGTAATTCAGATTCTATTAAATCCTCAGAAACACACATAACTAAACTTACCATGGCCTCAGATAATGGGATACGAGATACAATTGTCTCATCGTTACGAACTGCCAAGGTCTTCAACAAGGTTGGAAATAGCTCTTGTCTAACATAATTGTTAATTTCATCTTGGCTTTTTGGTAGGTCTCTCATAATGTCTTCAGAAGAGTTTTCTCTACGCGATTCGATAGAAGCCAATAATGATTTAGATACCGCAACAACCAAATTCACATTATCCTTCAACAAGTCTTCCTTACTATTTTTCATTCCAGTAATATATCTTCTAAGCAATGCCTTAAATTGATTCCAACTTATACATCTAGCCAATGCACTAATGGTATCAACTGTTTCATTCGTAATATTACGAAGTTTTTCATCCAGACAAAATGAATAATGCTCGATTATTGGCAAAATGTAATGTGAAATACTATTTTCCGATAATTTATTTCTGTATTCGGCGACCCTTTTGATAGCTCTTTGACGACGATGTAATTGAATATGATTCACATTATTGAAGAAATTTGCTTCTTCATCGTTATTGAACAATAAGACTTTCATATCATCCAATTCAGTAAAATATTTTGCACATTCAATAGTGTGAGAAAGCACAGAAATATATTCGGTTTGGACGACTTCTGTCGATTTTCTAAGGCCAATACGTAAATGGGGTAAAACAACATCCTTGAACATATGTATATGACCGTGGGCTAACTGAGAATTTTCCATTTGTGAAAAACAGTCGATAAATCTGTTTAATGTATAGGTTGCATTCGTTCTAATTGCTAATTCCAATTCATCATTTATGAAATACAAAGCACAATATATTATTGGTAACCATTGGACTGTAGTCAAATTTGAATATAGGACTTCATTAATTTCCTTGAAACTTCCTAATCTTTTTTCAAAATCAGGTTCTTCAATCCGCTTATCTGAATAAGCATTTATACCTTCTAGAAGCTGTGAAACATGTTCGAACTCAACAAATCTATTTCCAATACTCTTGAATACTTTTACTAACGTCTCTCTAACATTACGATCTGAGTAGATCTTAAAGGATTTCGAACAAGCTTGAAACAATGGCTTGATATCATCGAAAGAGCAATCATAAGCATCAATTAAGGAAGATAACGACAATAAGATAAAAACTTTATCCTTTGATTCAACTTGGTTTGGTGGCTTATCCAAGGCCTTAGTTAAGGATTCAATCAACGAGGAACGTGTCGAATTTTCACTTATATAATTACCCTCGATCAACAATAATAAAATGTTAATTGCCTTTGAGTTGATTTCTCGGTTAGTTGTTATATCTAAAATATTTGGTAAGAATTTTAAAAGGGTATTGACCAACAAAGCCAATAGAGCAAAGTAATTATCGTCGTCTATACCTCTCTTGCTCAATGCAGATATCGAAAAGTCCAAAACAACAGAAATAACAGATTCCTTCACATGGCTATTAGTCACTAACGATATAATAGCTTCCACAGGGGCAAATTCATCAATGTACAAGAACTTGACTAGATTTGGTAATTCTATCCAACTTGTCATAAGTCTCATCAAAGATGATGTTTGTTGCAAATTTTCTTCCGTAAATTTGCTTAATCTTGGTCTTATAATTTCTTCATATATAAGGTTGATATAATCGTCCCACTGAAACGATTCTCCTAATATTTTAAACAAATCACTAAGACATTTCATACCGAGTTGCCTTATCGCTCTCGCAGACTTTCTTACGACCACATCATAACCTGCACTATCTTCTTCATCTATCACTTTTTGAGCAACAGTCAAAGAGAATACTAATGGTTCTATAGTTGTTCTTAAGACATCATTATATCTGTATCCCAAAGTACTGTATACATCATTCAACAAGTTCACAAAACCGCTTATCTTCCTTAAGATTTTGAGGTCAATAATCGGTAATTCCTTGGTTTCAAAATAATATTGATAATTAAGTCTATCAGATCCTAATCTTAAAAATTCAACAATATATTTATGAGATAAATTAGGCAAAATTCCAACAATAGCGAATTTTCTACCAGCTTTACTATTACTCTTTGGGACACTCTGCGCCCGTCCAAATAGAATGCGCAACACTAATGGCATTAATGAATCTTTATCACTTTGCTCAATAGTTGAATCGGAATCATTTGAAATGAATTTGGAAAGCTCGTCACGAAATATGGTATCATCTAATAAATTCTTTAAGTTGTCTTTATATTTGTTTACAGATCCAACCCTCCAATGAAGTATAACGTCTAACGCCATTTTTTGTACTTGGGTTTGTTTGTTACAGAGTAACATAAGCATATGCTCGTATAATAAGTCTGCTTTATAAACCTTTTTCAAATTATTGAATTTAGCAAACAAGCAAACCAAATCATTTCGATCTTTTAGCGTCCATGAGTCTTGATTAATATGTTCATTCTCAGTGCCATCTTCATTAGTATCATCGTTATCTTCGTCATCGATTTCATGTAAGACTATCGGTACTAACTTATCAGAGTGCTTTTCAGCAATTGAAGGAACTGAGGTTAATGCATGTATAGCATGTGATCTTAATATAGAGCTATACGCATTGTCCGCTCTTGAGCTTTCAGCATGATCCAAAATCAGACTTCTGATATTATGATATCTACTAAGGAAATTTTGGTCTACGAATACAAAATTTCCTCTTAACCTCGGGTTTCTAACTTGCCAATCCAATAGGACATTTTCTTCTTCGAATGTGGAAGGATTAAACTCATAATAACTTGTATCTTGTTCTCCGTAATTCATTTTTACCAATTGAAAAGCCAATAGCCATATAGATGATGAGCACTTTTCAACCAAATAGGGCAATGCTTCAAAAACAGAAGTCCAACATGGTTGAAATTTATTGGTTAATAAACCAAACATAAACCTCGAGACAACGTTACATTCGAGATCAGTAGGATTTTCTAGCAGTTTAAACTCAAGTGCTAAATTACGAACTCTTAATTCAATATCTCTCCCAGTGTTCAAAGTTAATGGAATTTCTTCAATTATTCTAACTTGAGAAATTAACAGAGGGATTTCCAAGTTTAAGACTTCATGAATTTTAATAAGCAAAAGAATTGCATTGTAACGAGAATCGTGGCTTGGCAAGGTCATGTTAGCTGCCAATTGGAAGACCAAAACATCATAGCTATTTTTAATTAGAGGACATATAGTTGATGAGCAAGAGCTGATAAAATTTTCAACAGATGAGACAAATACAGATGATTCACTAAACTTTCTAAAATTAGATATGATTAGTTCAAATACACTTAAAGAAATTTCATCATTTTCATTTTCTTTCAATAACAGAGATAATGCATCAACGATACCTCCCACTAAATCATGCGAGAATTTAGAATCGAACGTAAATTGATCGTCACATAGCTGTCTCAATAACATAATCAAACTCTGGCTCTCAGATGCACTCGATCTTCCACAATGTTTTAAAATAAGAAGTTTCCAATATATCCCTGGCAAATCTTCCGGGTTAGATATCTTTTGATACCCATCCCATAATTGGCTAGTAATATGGACTTGCATATGTTGGGGAATAGTTAAGTCAATGCCGTAAAACTCCTTTTTAGATAATTTTGTCAAGAAAAATCCTAACTTTTGAACTTCGGAATCATTATATGCAATTGAATTTATGAAGTCTTGAATATATTTAGCAATACCAAAATTAAGCACCTTAGTTGCAGATATTTCCAAATTCGCCTCTGCAAAACTCAAGAAATGTTGACTTTTGTTTAACTTTAACATAGTTTCGAAGAAGACCTTGTAATACTTCGTTAATTCTTGAATGTCACAATTACGGATAATAATGACAAGAAGATATGTCAAAGAATCGAAGAATGCGGTTGAAAACTGATTGTTTTTTAACGACTCGGAGGTGATTTTCTCTATCAATAAATTAGTAGTTGATAAAATCGGAGACCAAGAAGATATTTTCTTACCAGATTCAGCAAATGATAATGTAGTTAGGATTTGTGAAATCGAGATTGCGAGAGTATCTTTAATAGTTGATTCGTTCAAAATTTGAATTAAGTAGATTGTGACTAGTTTATAAAATTTGTCACAGCTTTCTACTGTACCATGATTAACAACATCTAATAAAATGTCACAAACAACTGAAATAAATTTTGCTTCAGATAATTTAGTTGACAACGAATTTTCAATTAATTTAGATAATATATTAGTAGACTTAGAATGAAATGAACCCTTGGTATTCTTCATAGATTCTGAAAATAATACAACCAATGAGTCGCAGTAGGCGTCATTCTCATGAATGATTTCACTCTGTTGATTGAAGGAGTATTCAATTACTGCGGTTAAACTATCAACTTTCAGCTTTCTAATCAAGAATGACAAGGCTTCAGCGCAGAATCTTGAGATATAGGTTTTCTTGTTGAGTTGCAATAAAGGAATCAATATTTTAAATGTTGGCAACAAGTCCTCTATTAATGTTTTCGAAAGATATTTAAATGCAAATGCTAAACTGCTGAAGCACCATTCTAAGACATTAGATGAATTCCTATTATTTTGCGAATCATTAGGATTTGTTGATAATGCAAGATTCGTTAATAATGTCAAAGTTCTCTCATAATATGGCATGAAATCAGGACCTAAATCGTGAATAAACTGTGATAAGCATTCCAATAAAGGCTGAATCGAATTAATATCGTTTATCTCAATATGAGTGTATAATGCATCAAATATGGTAGCTTGATGATGTAAAATTTGGGGCAATGTCTGGGAAATGTTTTCGATTTTATCTAAGAACTCTGTGAAGTTACCGCTTATATTCACTTCTTTCCAGTGTTCCAAAGTAGCTAGGAAATGTGATGATTCAACATAATCGTGAGCTCTCTTACTCAAGCTCAAGTTTGGCTCAATTTTAATCGAGTCAATTCTTTCCCGGAAAGAAGAAAATGCATGCCTTCTAGACGACTGGGTAGTCTTCCCCTTAGTAACTTTCACCATTGAGAGTCTTAAGTTTTCTTTTACCTAGAATATCATCTCTTCCCTTCGAATATTTAGCTCATCTTAAAAAAAAGTTAGTACTCTCGTGAGGCCACGGGCTGCACAACCGATCATAACACAAAAAATTATGCGATATTCAATTTATCTAAAGGATATAGGCCCTTTCGTAATGGATGTCTTAAATAATTCAAGACAGTTATAGATGCACAATGTCTAGTGATCATGATGATACAATACCCCTATTATCCGATAGTATTCCAGAGAATCCTATAAGGCTTCCGGAACAAGAGCTACAACGAAAGGAATCAGCGCAACCTGCGGTGAGCAAGAACCTGCAAGCAAATAGATCTATTTCCAAGATAAACCAATCGCCAAAAATTGGGCTTCAGAGGACAAGTAGAACAACACAAAAGTTGAAATTATTACCCGAGGATCCACCTAATTTAGCTGACGAAAATGACGAGGAAGTTTACTCGCAGGTGACCAGGATAAAGGACACACCAGCCCGTAAAGATGCTGAGACATTGGGAAAGCTGCAGCGAGACCTTTTGCCGCGTGTTACAGCCTACTGTACTTGCGGGTCGTATAAAATGAAAGACTTGTTGAGGTGGTTGAAGGACCGAAAGCGTATACATAACACGAATCCGAAGTTGTTTGACGAGTGTTTGTACACCCCATTTACGTATAAGGATTGGCGAAGTGAGCATGTTAGCCAAGACGACCAGCATCATTTTATAAGGTTGGCAGACGAAGGTGGTGAAATTGACATTGGGAAGAGAAACGATATATTTATCTTTGAATACGGGGTCATTATCATGTGGGGGTACACTCCGAAGGAAGAAGCAGCATTTTTGGAAGATTTGGCCAAATTCGAAAGCGAAAAATTATCGGCAGAGGATATTCAGGTCGAAGAATTCAACTACTACATCACAAAGTCGTACCAGCCCCGTATCTACAACGACTTCATCACCATCAGGGACGACTCAAACTACATGTTGAAACTCTCAATCTCGCACGCCTTGGCACAATCAGTGAAGATATCTTTATTCGAAGAATTGGTTGACAACACAATCGAAGACACCGAAGACATCCCCCAACAAATTGCCCAAACCGGTAAAGTCGAAATGACAAAAGACGAAATAATGAAATCCATCGGTGAACTATTCATCCTTCGTATTAATATCAACTTGCATGGCTCCGTCTTGGACTCTCCAGAGTTAATGTGGGCCGAACCTCACTTGGAGCCAATCTACCAGGCTACCAGGGGTTATCTTGAAATTAACCAGAGAGTCGAACTCTTGAACCAGCGACTCGAAGTTATCTCCGACTTGTTACAGATGTTGAAAGAACAATTGGGCCACTCACATGAAGAAAATTTAGAGTTTATTGTTGTAGTTCTTGTTGCTGTTGAAGTGCTAGTTAGTATTATTAACATCATGATAGATATATTAACCTATTAAATGTGCACGTATGGAACGGTTTTATTGAGTATTATATAATCAAATGCATAGTTTTTTAGTAGAACTTCTGTAATGCGCGTAGAATCTTTCCTCGGTTTCCATCCCACATGATCTGTACAACTAAACAAGGGGACTGGTCCGCCCTAATTCACAGAAGACGCAGCGAGGCCGTCACAAGGTGTAATTTGAGGCATTACATAATCGTACTTATCAGCAAGCGAAGTTTTTTAATTGGTTTGCTGTGGCTAAAGTGGCTAAGAGGTATGAGTTCTGTACAAAGAAAAAACAACTTCTATATTGGTTGACCCATTGGTGAAGTATTCGTTTTCGTTAAAAGCGTACTTAAGTGTATATATATAATATTATTGATCTCCAAAGGTGCACTTTGTAAAAAAAAAATATTGGTATAAAACTGAAAGATTATAGAGACAATTACTAATAAATGATAAGCTGTGCTAGTTATTGAGTGTCGTTGAAATCAAAGAAAAAGTAGATCAAGCATCATAGTCGAAGGTGAAAACGCACGGATCTTAAGCAAGCATAGCATAACGTAGCGAGAATAGCACAATTATGGCTGAAAATACGGAGGAGAATGCTAGTTCATCAGATCAGATCGACCGCAATCAGAGTTTTGGGGATGTAGATGAACGCATACCGAGATTGGTGAGGATATCATCATTGCATCCCAATTATGTGAGACAGAACTTGAGTCTGACAGTCAGTCCTGTGAAGCTTTTGCTCGAGGGAGACTTGATGTCGATGACGAAGGACTGGAGTCAAATGGAGATGGAAGATGAGAGGAGATTAGTGCGCTTCAAGTTCAAGAGGGAAACACCTACGGATTATTATATCACTTTTGAAGCAGTCAGTAAGCAAGAATTCACACACGAACAGCCCATAATTTCATGTATATTCTGGAAAGAGAAAAACTTGCATATTTCAACGTCCGTTGATATTATATTGATATTGGAATATTTGGTAGAACAATGCTTTACTATAGAGGAGAAAAATAGGATACGGAGGAATTTGCAGTCCTTAAAGCCGTATACTGTTTCTCGTTCCAATAAGTCATGCCAGCGTTTTTTTAATGTCTTGATGAGCATGGAAGATCCAAGACCCCGGAACATCGAGAAGGACCTCAAGGTATTCAAATGGAGTGATTTGTTCAATGCCTTTAATAAAGTGATATCGAAGTATTCGACAAACATGCCAAAGAATGTTTCTCCTCTGGGGGACGGTGGTATTGCTCAGGACAAATCTCTTCCTGGTGATTCAGATATACTTGGTGTCAACGGTGCTGGTATATCTAAGGGCCGTAGTGATGATGGGTTGATTGCAAGTAGTAAGAATAGTGAAATGTCATCATTTTTGCCGAATGAAAGGTTAAAGATATTGAAAAGGAAAGTCACCCAATCAAGAAACCTGAATCAGTTGAGTATAAATGGAAGACATAAATTATTTCAACATGCTATAACTCCAACGGATCCTATCCCAATTAGACACGACAATGATAAAACCAATGGGGATTTCAAGTTCGATAAGGAAAATAATTTCGACAGCGATAATAGTGAGAACGTTGGCAAAAACAACACGTATAACAAGAATAGCGATATTAGACAAAGTGAGGATTGTTACAAACAGAAAGTGAATCCTTGTCTCGCAGAACCGGAACCAAAAGTTAAGATGCAAACTTCTATAACGGGAGATGAATTACCGGATAGTTTAAGCTCACAATCAGTTTCTGGATTAGAAGTGAATTCAGGACTAGGTAGTTATAGCTCAATGCTAGTTTCGATTTCCCCCGCTTCAGATTCAAGAAATTCCAATACCAAGACTAATATCAATAACAATAGCAACAGCAATAGCAATACTACCAATACTAATACTAATACTAATACTACCAAGTCAAATGAAAAGTCAAATGAATCGTCAAGTGGTCATTCTTCGGATGTTTTCACTAATGGCAGTTCGAGGAGTACACAAGTATCACTGGATTTCTTATATACGAGCAGTATTGGGCTTGATGCACGAAAGAAAGTGCTATCGGATCAAAGGCTTGACCATATCAGCAAACCTTTAAGTAATGGTCAAGTACAACAAGAATCTTATTTTAAAGAACGTCATCATACTCATTATTTTCAATATCCGTCACAGTCGCAATTATATAATGATACTGAGTACAAACCGTTGAGTGCTAATAATGTTCGAATTCACGAAGAGAAAACAACAAATGGAAAAATTGACAAGGTGAAGCTTCCTTCCATAAAACCTAGTATAAATAAACTGAACACATTAAGAGAGAGAGGAATTGAATTACCACCTCTAAAACAGCTGGGTGGCGGCCAATTTCAGTTTAATGGTCCATTGCCGGGTCCCAGTATGATTCAATCGAATATAGAGGAGTATAGAAAGCAGCCTATTGCTGTTACCCCTAGTACTATTACTCAGCAGGTTTCCAGTGGAACAGAAGGCTTTGTGGTTAATTTGAATCCAATTACTGACCTGTTTCGTCCACCAGAGCGCCAATAATATTCTAATATAATTAATGATTTTTATTTTATATTTCATATTTCATCAAGAGAAGCTTTGCGTATATATCTATTTCTGTTTCAATGTATTACTTAATTGATTGATATTATTTACAGAGATTTTTTTTCGATCTTTTGGACGGATTCTCTAAAGTTCGGCGTGCTCTTGAAGACGGCACCTCTACCTGGTTCAATGGTTACATAATTTAAAAAGTCCGAAGATTTTTTTTCTATGTTAGCCTTGATATTCAGTAAATTAGGCTTTGGAAGCTCGCTAGATGACGTAGAATGCGAGCCAACACTATTGGATTGTAATAATAGGTTTCTAGGACCAATAACTCTTACGAAATCTTCATTCCCTACTAAGAAATTGTAAGTCAATCTTTGGGATCTTTTGAAAAAATTGATAATATGACGAGAGTATCCTTTGATGATGTTCCAATAATGGTTAAAATTGTTAGCAGGAATGACGTCGTCTTTGTTTAATTGAACTGGAGCTTCTTTTGTTGACCCAATCGTACCTGTTTCCGGCTTAGTGACTGGAAACGAGTATTTAACAATACAATTCTGCAAATCATAGGGTCCATTAACACTAATACTTAGCAAATTTTTTCTACTAATTAAAACTTCTTCATTCTCTTTTAAATTAATATTATAAATAGCACCGTTACCAACTAATCCTACCTGACCCCTTCCAGTTAGTAAAGCATATCCTAAGTTATTCCATCTGAATAAACCAGTTTCAGTTGCATTCGTTATTTTCAATAAACTTGCTAAGGTTTTACTGATATTCTTTGGAATCCTGAACATAGAAACATTCAATGTACCACCCGTATAGGCTTGTAACGCAGTATTATTTAAAACTGCCCAATCATTCGTTCCGTCTAATAACAAAGTAGCAAACGATTTTTGCCTATTAGTTCTCAATCTAAAATTCTTCGAGCTTGAGGAAACTAATAAAGAGAATGGCACCGTAGAAATAATCTTCTGATATTTTGAAACGTAGCCTCCATAAATGAACCTTTTTAGAGGGTTTATGAATTCAACCAGACCTTTAATTGAATTCACAAATGAATTATCAATTCCATAGATTGACAATAATGAGTTTTTTCTGATATAAATAGGTACGGAAGGAGGCGAATTAATGGCTAACACTGATGCGGGCTGACCCAAACTCTGAAACTCTGGGTCATTTAAGGTTTTCTGGTTTGGTAAATCATTTCCCTTGATATTTTCAATCTTAGAAATATTACTAGATTGATTAGGTAATGCTATTGTAGGGGGTTGTGAAATGATCAATGATCTAATAAATTGTAGCTGTTTTGAAGCCATCGCTATGTTGGCTTTCATATTTATTGATACTTGTTTACGGTATTAGTTTGTTTAAATTGGTTTTTTAGGATCTCAAAATTTATAAACCATGCCCAATTATCATAAAATCTCGCAATTCATTTTCTAGAGAGGATTGGTTACTTATAGTATAAATAGTAAGTATTAATATATTTACAGTCAATAGTTACATCCAAAAATAGTAATTCTTTAAATATAAATGGTTAATTAAAATAGTATTTCAATACTTTGGCGTTCTTATCTTAGGTATATTCTCTTATGTTTCCGAATTTTGTCAGCAGGTGCTCTAGTGGCGCAGAGGTTAGCGCTTCGTGCTTATAGCCGTATTACGACGATTTGGTTATACCATAAGTCACGGTCGTGTGAGGAACGCGACGGTCGTGGGTTCAAACCCCTCCTGGAGCATTTGTCCTTTTTTTTTCTTAGTGGCCTTATCAATCTCTAAAGATAACCGAATGCAGTCTACAAGGAAATAATACTAATAAATATATTAAATGAATTCTCAAAATAGCAAATAATTACTTTTAATAATCAGTATGAATAAATGCATAGATAAAATATAGGAGTTATGGTATCAAGATATGGAAATATAGATCATTTTATTTTAGTTTTGATATTAGTAGTACCATCTTTAATAAATTTCAAAAATCTATCACCATATTCTTTGGCAGGTACCGCTGATATAGTACTTCTTGAATGGCCTATCGATCTCCACATAGTTTCTAACCTCTTTTTAAGGGAATAGTTAGTCAAGCAATCAATAATACCTAAATAATATATTTCACCTAAAGGTTCATTCAATTCATTTGTAGCCCTAATACCACCATCATGTCCGTAGAATATATATTTCAACCTGCCAGGATATAAATTATTTGGAAGATCATTTGCAATATCAATGTCTCTGGGATTTGTATTTATCAAATCATATTTATCTGTCGATTTTGGATCGAAGATAGACAATCTTTGAATAGTGTCGGTGTTATTTCCCATCTTGACATCATGAATTCCTAATAAGAGCGAATAATCCATTACATTAATCTTTTGCAATAATTTTACGTCTTTCTCAAGTTGTTCAAAAAATAATTTTCTCTTCTCCGGCCCAAACTTTATTTTATCGTTTCGTTCAAGCCAGTTAAGATCTTTCAAAGTAAAGTTCGCCAAGCTTTGCAGTTTTTCAGGTACTTCATATTTTCTACCCCACGTTGATCCCTTTAAATCATACTTTACATGAATATCTCTCTGGGAAGGAAACAAGTTATTCATCACTATGAAATGTACCTTTTTTATACCACTTTTATTAAATGGCATCTTAACCCTATGTAAACCATAAAATTGTGAAATCAAAGTATTTGGATTTTCTTTTATGTGTTTATAGTAATCCTTTAATATTCTTCTTAATTGTTTATGTTCCCCATGATGAATTGTTTTAATGATAAATCTATAATCTCGCGAATAATAAAAAAAAGACCCACTTTTACCAGGTGAACCTAACTCAGATAAAATGTATTTCCCGGTTACTGAGATAAGATAATCAGCCGGATCAATTCCGAACATAGATCTCAAACTCCTAAATACTTCAGGACAGTAATCTTTAAATTTAAAATCATATTTTGATGAAGGAGTTAACTCACTTCCGTCCATGTTGAATGATAACTTCTTTGTTGTTCGAAAGTCTTGATCATCTAAATTTTTCATTATACCTGAGCAACGAGAAACTGCAACTCTAATCCCGGTCAACATATTGTATGCCATAACAAAATTCTCATGCCCCTCACTAATTTTATTTCCAACAAGTACTTTTTCATCTTCTAGTATGTTTCTTTTCTTTTTCATGTTTCTTTGTACTAGAAGAGAATTTTTCATCCTATTAATCTCTGAACTAGTTGAATCATGTGCATATGTATTTCCAACCGTATCAGTGCTTGTAGCTTTCCTTCTATTATAAGATGGGAATGTGCTGCGGGCTATAGGACGCGATGATGGTTTATCTAAAGAATGCCTGAAAGCTAAATCAGCGGAATCTCTCAGAGCAGTGGAATGGGGAGTTGTATGTCTTCTGCCAGTATTATATGACAAGGTTTCATCCCTCACTGTGCTATGTAATGATTTCTCTGGATTTTTACTCGTCCTATTTCCCTTCACAAAGTTGTTTTCAGAAATTGCGGGGTCTATCACTTCTAAAGGATCGACGCCGACTGAATGCAAATGCTCAATAATAATCGGCTCTTTAGGACCATCGACTAATTCCGCCCGCATATTGTTAATACCCGTGGTAGTCTTACGAGCTGGTTTTGGTGTCCTATTCTCCTCCAATGATGACGGCGATGTGTCATTGGTAGAATCTGACACTTCTGAATGTGAAGCCTTGTACGATGTAGGTGTCGATGAATCGCGTTGGTTGAGACGACAATTATTCTGGTTATTCTTTGACACCTTCAGGCTAATATTGCTCTTGGTATCCCCATTCATGGCACTCCCGCTCTCGTTATTCTCTATATTATCGTTAATCATTGTAATGACAATATTGCTATCTTCGTTAGATGTATTCGACAACCCGTCGGTATTCAAATTGGGTGAAGGTTCGCTCGTTAATGAAATTGTGCTGTTCGTCATCAATTTACGGGGCGTCTGTCTGATTCGGTATAAATCATAATTTTTATCTCTAAAATTGTTGGTGCTAGTATGTGCTAAATCGTATTGAATCATATAGATATCCGATTTCTATTTTTATTTTTCTCTATTATATCCTAGATTGTAAACGTATTCTATTGTGGTGACATGCAATCAGTTAGCAAGAATCTTTCAAACCGAAGATAGTATATATAATATTAGCAATTTTATAACTCCAATAAGTAATATCTGAATTCTTATGCAATACC
Source organism: Debaryomyces hansenii CBS767 (assembly GCF_000006445.2). NCBI lineage: Eukaryota > Fungi > Ascomycota > Pichiomycetes > Serinales > Debaryomycetaceae > Debaryomyces > Debaryomyces hansenii. The sequence continues at coordinate 1,521,068 of NC_006048.2, read as the reverse complement.
CTAGTATATATCTTCTTTAATCTATAGTATGCCCTTATATATTATGGACGTTGGAACTGTATTCCAAGAACTCTTTTTGTGGATTCTCAAAAGAAACAATAGATTGCAATTTTCAGGTCGTGTACAAGTGTCATAAATAGTACAACTAAATTTTTCCTGTTCTGTCTCATTTATCATAATTAGTAGAGAAAATGCTACTGGAGTTTGATCGGACCGGGCCGAAAAAAAAATTGTGGTGGGTGAGCTTATTTATATAGATCAAAAAGATTAGAGGAAGAGTAACAGTTATATATTCTTTAAATAAGTTTGACATGGGTTTGATAAGAAAGTTATTTGGTGGAGGTAACAACATCAATATCGAGGAGGAGATCGAAAGGAAGGGGTTTTCAACCTCAGATTGTTCCTTTGATTGTGATTCATGCAGCTCAAAGTTTCCAGCTTCAGTTTCGGTGGAAGAAAAGGATGAGCTATGGAATTCGACCAAAGAATATGGGTTACACATTGTTGTTGCAAGTGGTAAGACAGATTGGCCGCACGATGCATGTCTGGTTCCTGGTACGGTAGGAAAGGCAGTATCTGGTTGGGCTGACCTGTCAAATGATAAGTTCCCAGAGTTAGGAACATCGTCGTCAATAAAGGTAACTATGTCGTCGTTGTGTTCAGCAGAGTTAGATACGAACGAGGAATACATTCTGGGAAGAAGGGGTGATATATTGATATTGCCGTTCTTTATTTGGATTAAGAATGTTTCTGCTGAGAACGTGGGCTCATTGCTTGACGTGATGATGCCGAAGCTCATAGAGAGCAGGGATAAGAAAATACCGCCGCCATCAAAGGTTGAGAATTTTGATGACGTCACAGTGCAAGCTGATGGCTTTCAATCGTATATTTTCTTGTGTTCACATAGGACTAGAGATAAGAGATGTGGAGTTACTGCACCATTAATGAAGCGTGAAATGGAGATCTATTTGAGAGATCTTGGATTGTATAGGGATTTCAATGATTATAGACCCAATGGAGTCAGGGTGGCGTATATAAATCACGTAGGGGGTCACAAGTATGTGGCTAATGTGTTGATGTATTCTAAGACAGGTAAGAATATTTGGCTAGCTAGATGCAGACCTCAAAACGTGAGGCCGATTATAGACGAATGCATTCTAGCTGACGGAAAGGTATGGGCTGACAAGGTTAGAATCATTCAAAGATTTGACCCTATTGAATGGTGAGCTCGCTCAAACTTGCTGATATACTACACGAGTTATTTTTTATATATACATATATTGATTTGCTTTAGATTATTAAATTTGCAATACATCTTTAGATACTTATATCCAATATATATTAGCCATGTATTTCATGGCTGATATCTATAAACTCACAAATGGTTAGTGAATATGCTTAATACATTTAATCTTTTTTGGATTGAATCGATAGTCTGCTTTTGTAAGCTCTGCTTATTATTCTGAATCATTCTGGTTAAACGATTAATTTCCCTATCAAAAAATTCAGTTTCTCCGTTGATAACATTGTTTATCAATTTCTTATAATATTTTGCCATTGATAAATCATCTCCAATGGATACAGCTTCTTGTTTGTTAACCACCAGGCTGGTACTTAATGCGATAATTTTATTTAATTCACGCAACAATTCCATTCCTACTCCGCTTCCGTCCAGTTTTGGTAATTTATCTCTAATTAGTTCGTCTAACTTGCTTATTTTACCAGCAGTTTCCAACAATTCACCATTTGTATCGCGATGCAACCCTGCTTTCTCATTAATAAATGAAACTAACTGTTCAAGAGATCTATCACCATAAAACAAAACAGGTCTTCTTAAGCCATCTTCGTCTACTTTACTCGAATCAAAATACAATATAGTTGGGAATGAGGTAACGCCAAATTGTGACATCAATTTGTCCGCCGGACTATCATCAGTGACAACTTTACCGATTACTATCTTATCATCATTGACGTATACATCATTAGCCAATTTTTCCCATATTGGCAGTAAGGTTTTACAATGACCACACCACAGAGCTGTAAATGCTACAATCGTAGTAGCCTTGTCATTATCGAGCACTTTTTCTTGGAAGTTCAAATCGTTCAATTCCAATACTTGTGATTTTTCGCCATCTGGTTTTCCCAGATCTTTAGATTTATCCAACCGTATATTCGCTATGTGTTGCACAAAGTTACTCATTGCATCTGCATCTCTAGCACCGTTAAATTCAATGGGCTCGTCATTTTCATGAAACAACATAACAGTTGGAAACCCTTCAATATTGTACTTTTTACTCATTTTACGACCATCCTTATCCCCATTGATTTTAACAATTTGTACATTTGGTTCATTTTCAAACAAACGACTGACTTCTTCATACGCTGGTAACATGTTTTTACAATGACGGCACCAATCAGCATAAAATTTCACTAATGTATACTTTCCCGAAGTGATTACAACATCTTTAAATTTTTGATCATTTACTTGTAAAACTCCGGATCCGTGGACTAAAATAACTAAGAATGATGTTATTATTGCACAACTTAGTTTCATTGTTTAAGATAGGTAAGTTAGGCCAACTTCTTATGTTACGATTCTCTTTGCTTTGAATAGAACAGCGCAGTTCATTTTAACTAAGAATACAGTCGTGGTTCTATTAAATTACATAATACACAATTTGCAATTTGCAATCAATTTCATACAAATAATAAATATATTGGCCATAAGAGGGACAACAATAAATAAATAGGCCATAAGAGGGACAACAATAAATAAATAGGCCATAAAAATGGCAACAATGAATAAATAATGCTTTTGATACAAGGAGAGTTATCTATTTCTTACTCCTAATAAGTGGAAGTGGATGACATGTAATGTAAGAGTTTTGTCTGTTAGAAGCACCAGCAAATGCATTGTACCAAGCAATAATAGACGTTATAACTCCGAAAACACCACCGGCCCTCGAAACACCTACTTTACCACTAAATTCACCACCCGCCAACAAAATAAATGTGATTGTTAAGAAGAAAAATAACGAGAAGAATGCCAAGGTGGATTTCATAGTAGCTAAACAAAGCATGAATGTAACTATGGCCCATCCAATAAGGAAAAACCCGATCGCATTGCTAAGCATTTCTTTATCTTCATAAGCAGCAGTAATTCCAAAGCTTTCGATAAATATGGCGGCGTAGGACAACCAGAATGCACCATATGAGGTCAATGCCGTACCACCAAAGGTGTTTCCTAAAAGAAGTTCCCACATACCGGCTAAGAACTGAACAGCACCACCGTAAAAACAAGCAGCACCCACAACCACATTAGGAACAGTAATGCCCATAGCCTGTGAATTGTATAACGATAAAGCAAACGTACTAAAGGCGAAAGCTGCTAAACCCAAAGGTGCTGGATTAGCGAACGAATTGGTTGGATATGGACTTAATCCAGGATTTAATGTACCTCCAAAAGCAGTCATCAACTCGTTTCTAGCATATTTCTTGTTACCAAGTATAATATATTCATTACGTTCCCCGGAATAACGAACTTCTGCTACAGGTGGCTCTTCTAATGGAGTGGTTGAGTCTGACATTTTACACTTCTTTCTTATATTTATTTCAAATATAATAATGCTCTATATCTTGTGGAGAAGAACTGATGCTTTATATAGAAAACTTTAATGTCATCAAATAATTTATTCCCGTCATCTGTCTATTTAATTGTGAGCACGGGAAGCGGATTTGAGTTTTAGACAGAAATATTTAATTTGATGCGTTTTTAACGGTGTTTTTTATTTCACTGGTAGCGGATGCATGCAGCAATGTGGTGCTGCCCCACACCGTATACAAGACATCGGCAAATTTCTTCAATCAAAAGTCCGACCAATAATTTTTTTTTCAAAACAAAGCACCGCAATGGTTAATATACTAAGGATACAATGTATGGTTTAGATTGTTCACGATAATGTATTCCGGGAGTATTGTTGGGCAATAAATGTTGATTAATGTTGCATAAATCCGTAAATAAAAGAATGCTCAATAGTGAAAGTAATCCGTATAGATTGGTTTCGTGGTCTAGTTGGTTATGGCATCTGCTTAACACGCAGAACGTCCCCAGTTCGATCCTGGGCGAAATCATTTTTTTTTTCCAGATCACGCGAACCATGATACAAAAACACTTGACAAAGTCAAATAATATGCTGAATAATTATTGTTGGCTAACAATGATACATATTTCTAAAAGCTTAAGGCGTTTTAATATCCCTTATACCAGGGCACTTTCATCAACATTGCGGAACTCAAAGACATCTTTAACATTCTTTACCAAGGAAACTTGCATGTTATGTACCAATGCTAAACATATTTTACATGATACCTTGAAAGATGATACATTGAAAGATAAGGAAATATCGCTAGAAACAATCGATATAATGAAACCTGAAAATTCAAAATGGTTTGATATATACTGCTATGATGTTCCTGTGTTACACGTAAATAGACCCGACCAAGCAAAACCTGTCAAATTCATGCATTACTTTTATAACGACAAACTATTAGACGAATTTAGTAAATAATTATGATATATATGAAGCAAATAGACAAATATTGGAAATGGATTAGAAATTTTATTACCTTCTTGGTTTCTGCCTTCTGCTATTGGGCTTCTTATTTTTCGCTTCCAGTGTTGAGCTGTTTATGTTGTCAAAAGAATACTCATCTTCAGGTAATTTTTCAGCATCAATGAGTTTTCTTTTTTTAATGGATAAAGTATTATCGGGGTTGATTTTTAAAAGCTGAGATTGCAATTCGTTGATTTTAAAATTTAGTTCTTCGTTTTCCTTCATTAAAGATGAACGTTTTTTCTCGGATTCTTTCAAAATGCTCTCAGTATTCTCTAGTCTGGAGCGTTCTTGCTTATTGCTGTTGATCATTTCGTCATTAAGTGCAACTTGTTGTTGGTATTTCAACCTTAAATCATCAATAGCTTTAATCTTTTCTTTCTCATTTTCATCCAACTTTTTTATTTTAATCCGTTCAGCAACTAACTCTTTTTTAGTATCTTCATACATACTTTTCAAAGCAATAGAGCTATTATTAAATTTAGTTTCTTCTATTTTTATTTTTCTGGTTATTTCTTTGATAGTTTTTTCTAATTCACTAACTTTATTCTCTAGCGATAAAGCCTTGGTTTTTTCAATGGAAACAATTTGCTTTTCCACAGCTAATCGTTCCTCCTTATCCTTAAGCTTGACTTTGTATTCTTCTAATTTTTCCAGAACATCCCTTGTTATAGCTAGCTCTTTATTTAAGAAATTTACTTTCTCAATAAACTTGGAATGTTGATTAAGCATGTCATTCTGAACCAATTGCTTTTCTTCATGAAGTTTATTCAATTCACTAGTAGAATTCTCTACTTTAAGTATGAGAGAATGATTTTTTTTCTGAACTTTATCAAAATCCAGCTTGCACTTCTCTAATTCCGTAACCTTCACTAATAAATTGTCAATTTCACTCTTCATTCTTGATTTTTCGTCCATAGTAATTGAATTAAGTTGTTTATACGATTGGATTTGAGACTCATAATTTTTACAGTAATGTTCCTTTTCAGCTTGAGATTGCTGTTTTAGGATCTGTATTTCAGAATTTGAATCATCCAAACAACGTTGAAGCGAGACTAATGATTCTTTTGTGTTTATTAATTTCTGCGAAACTTCGGACTCTTTTGCTTCAAGAATGGATATATTCTTATCTAGTTTAACATTTTCAAATTGTAACTTTTGATACTTATCCATAAATTCCTGTCTAGAATTTACGAGATCACTTACATGAAGCTCCACTTTTGCAAATCTTTCATTGTAATCCTGTCCTATTGATGCTGATTGATCCATGGCATTGTTGACATCATTCAAGTTATTTTCTATCTTATTGAAATATACATCACTTTTCTTTAAAATGGCTGCGAAATTCTGTAACAAAATGTCTTCTTTCAAACTAGAAAAAATTACCTCACCTCTGTTTTCCATTTGCTTGAAAAGCGGATCTAACATTCCAAAAAGATAATCATTTATGGAAGTTAATTGTGAGGATAATGTATGAAAATTATTTTCATATTTTGTGTTGTTGAAATCATTACAATTTTTGAAATCATTTTTTAGATGAGAGAAGTCTAAGTTCAACTTTTCCAGAACATCCTTATTGATTCTTAAAAGTGTGTCTTGTATCAAATTATTCTCATCTTTAATAAAAGCGGGCAAAGAATTGTTGAGTTTATCTAATAACGTGTTTTGCAATTGACTCTGCAATTGGGTCATTTGCTCACTATGAGTTTGATTAATTTGAGTTATCTCTTGAATTAAAGAAGATGTTTTCAACTTTTCTTCTGATAAGTTACCTGATAATTCATCTACTGTGCTATTCAAACTAATAATCTTGAGGTTTTGACTTTCAAGTCTAAATTTGAATTTACTGAACTTAGATTTATATAAGTCCATTTTTCTTATCGATTCATTTATTTCGTGTCGAAGAGTACGTATTCTACTTTTTGTAGACATGTTTTCATCCCTTAATGACTTTAATGTTTTGGTATATTGCATCTTTTCATTTTGTAGCAGATCTAAATTTTCTTGAAATACAAGCATTGTTTTCTTCAAGTTTTCTGTCATTTTTGCAACATCTCGCAATTTATTCTTGTTAACCATTAATTCATCATTTTTCACTTTTATTTCTTTATTTCCGTCTAATAACTTGACCTCCAACTCGTTACATTTGTTTTCCAATTCATTAATAAGTATGAAATATGACTTGGATATACCCATTTTAGTATCTTTCATAGGGAGAGCGGTATCCGATGATCCGAATTTAACTAAAGACGTGGTACATATAGGCTTGTAAATGGCACCAGTTATATTTGTATCCCTATTACCATGTAAGCTTTCTACCCCAATACTACGACCAGCATCCTGATTTTGAATAGGTCTGTGTAAATCAATTGTTTCGCCGAGCATATTATTATTGTCTCTATTCAGTTCTATCTTATACAACACACCTCCCTCACGCTTCTCTGAACTATCTGTCAGCATCCCGTTGAAGGTCGTACGATTTTTCTCCAAACTCTTATAACTAATCAATGTTGAATTCTGCCTTGAATGGTTAAACAAAGTACCAGGAGTACGGTTTGCAAACTTAAAATCATTTGAGTTATTAGCCAATGGATCAGTTAAGGTTGTTGAGGAATTTTCAGAAGATCCGATTTCAGAATTTGTGAAAGTGTCATTACGAGAAACCTTGGAGGTATCGGGAACCGATGTGTGTTCTTCATCACAAGAGTTATCTTTAATATTGAATGACATGGTTATTCATTAAGAAGAGGACATACTAATAAGAGATGGCGGCTAAAAAGTGTTGCAAGAATAATTGAGAGACTTGGTTGGTGATATATCATCAATTAACGAGATGAACCTAAAAATTGGCAATCGCTTACAACTCTATTATAAGCATGGCCTGATAAAGTACGTTGAAGTAGAGGGCGTCATAACCAAAAGAGCATTTATGTTTCATGCACTTTCGTCACTGAAGATCAGAAAGCATTCTATAATAATACCTAAATCTTTTTCTGATCATATTCCTACTCATTTAATACCTTTAGATAATGAACAATTTGGATGAAATACCGAACGAATAGAGGTACTTCTTTAAGGAGCGTTCAATTTAGAAGGCTGATTTGCCGTTATTGTGAATAAAATTACAGTTAACGAAAAATCACATTCAATGCGTATTATTGGAAATGTAAGCAAACCTCGGAGTGATCACACATTTAATTTGCAAACTACATCTAGTTAGAATAAATTGAAAATTTAAGACGATTATAACTTTGAAGGTATAAAATGTCAGGACGTCAAAAATCAGCATTAGTCACTGGTGCTTCATCAGGAATCGGATACGCAACAGCAATTGAATTTGCCAGACGAGGATATCAAGTGTTTGCTGGTGCTAGAAGATTGGAACCTATGGAACCATTGGCCAAAGAACACGGAATTATCATTTTTCAGTTAGATGTTTCGTCAACAGAAAGCGTTAAAAAGGCTAAGAATTTAATTATCGAAAAAACAGGAGGATATCTCGATATATTGTACAACAATGCTGGCCAGTCATGTACATTTCCTGCCTTAGATGTTACTGATGAGTGGTTTAAACAGTGTTACGAGGTGAATGTTTTTGGACCTATGAGATTGGTAAGGGAATTAGGACCATTAGTTATCAATTCCCAAGGTACGATTGGGTTTACTGGGTCAGTTAGTGGGATTATGCCTTTCCCATTATCTTGTACATATTCATCTTCTAAGGCAGCTATTCACCAATATGCTGCTAGTTTAAGAATTGAAATGAAGCCATTCAACGTTAAAGTTATTAATATAGTTACTGGTGGGGTTAGAACGAACATTGAGGATACGAGGCCGTTACCAGAGAGTTCTCTTTATAATGTTCCTGGTATGAAAGAAACCTTGGTTGAAAGACAACAGATGGCTAAGAGAAATAATCCGATCAGTGCAGAAAGCTATGCTAAAAAAGTGGTTTCTGATTTTGAAAAGCTGAGAGTAAATGGAGCATTGAATATTTACAGAGGAAGAATGGCTACGTTTTTAGGCTACTTATTATACTGGTGTCCAAGGTTCTTAGTCGAGATTATCTTTATTAGGAAGTTTAAATTAACTGCAATTTACAAGACTATAAGAACCAAATACAGTAAGGAACATCTTGATTGATCAAATATATATTCCAGCGTATGTATTTAAGTATAGTACATATTTTCAAATATTTGACGTATAAATGCAAAAAAGCAAAAACTTCAAAACTCTATTCGTGATAGTCATAAACCGGTTATTTATTAGCTATACAGCTGAATTTGATTCGAATGCTGCGACAAACAAAATCAATTAATCCAAATTCTGACCGATATAATCTAGATCTTAGCCTTCATTTTTGGATCAATAGTACCGACATTATCGAGATGTTGAATGTCAGTATCGAATAATTCTTTGCACAAATGATCAATGACCCCCCAGCCATAGCCATTCGAAAATTTCCTCCTCACAACTATATTATTGTGAGCATCAGGCGGTAGGCTGACTAAAACCTTCCTCCAATTTAACTTTGGAGTATGATACTTTTTAGCAATTTTTACTTGCTTATCTAGCTTCCAGTCATTATAGCTAAACAAAACTTTCCCCAATCTGGAAGTTTTAGACTGTTCATGCTCTTCTTGAGGTCCGATAGGCAAACCTTCAAATTGGTAGTACTTGTCATGAAAAATTACTGGATCTCTAGAACCTGGATTGATTATATAGTTGTTGGATGGTGTAGGACAAAATATTGTACTTAAAGCAGATTCAAGGGAAGATGCTTTTGGCGGTAAATTCAACTCAGCTCGTTCGTCCGATTCTGACTGAAGTGCGTCTCTTCCTCTTCTTCCTGGAGAATAAGTGGTTGTTTGGTTGTTCAGATTGGGTGTAACCGAATCATCAGTTTCACTGTCGTCGTAATCGAGCAAATCACTTCCTTTGGCATTGATTCTTAATATATTTCTTTGTTTCCTATTTAGCCTCTTCCTAGCCAGATGTTTATTATGTTTGTTTGTACTCAAATTCAAAGATAAAAATTGTCTATGGCTCTTCGTTTTGTCTCTTTTTTCGTCATTGGTATCGTATTCCTCAGATTTATCAACTGAAATCTCACCTACAGATTCTTTAGTGGTATTCGTTTCAATCAGCCGGGTATCATCATGATCATAGTTCTCTAATTTTTTGCTCTTATCATGTTGCAACTTTCCAACATTACCCAATGCCTCATAATCAAGATACAACAATCCACTCGTTCTAAGCGGAACTATACCATCATTTATAGCATTAGCATAAAGTGCTAAATGCTCAAATTTACTTAGAAATTCTTGCAAGGGATCATCAGGTAATGTCTCTAGTATAGGCTTAAATGTATCTCTTTTGTGTATATCATTCTTATTTGCAAGTTGCTTAAGATTTGGAATTTTTTTCAGCAATGTTAAATCTCGCCCGGTTTTGCCCAATGTTCCTAAATCTAGAAACCATGATATAAAAATATTCATTTCGCTTAAAATCCCTAATAGAGGACTAGCCATGCATATCAAATTTTGAGGTTTTATATTCTTTTTCAGGAAATAATCCTCTCCTCTAGTTACTAATATTTCCTTAATAGCATACAATTGAACCAACCCCCCGAGTGAGTGGCCAATGAATGAAATCTTATCTATTTGAATATCTAAATCATTCAAATCTTCAATTAAATGAATGATATATTTCGACAATCGCATTCCTAATTTCTTAATCCCCTTTTCACTTTTACCTGCGTTTCCTTCATACCCTCTAACGAGAATGTTTTCCTTAACACTAAATTCTAATGAATCTTTCATGTGTAGCATGTCTGCTGTTACATTTGAGAATATACCATGCGTTAGTATTATCAAATGCACCGGCATTTGAGGATTTTTTGGCTGATTTGTCCACAAATCCTTAGTGCTTTGCTTCACTACACTTAACTGTGAATTTGCCGATACACCTAAAGGCGTTTCTTTACCCTTATAGCTGTTCGAACCATTATGACTCGTATTAGTCAATGAGTTAGGAAATGGCCCATGGTTTATTATTTTCATACCTTTAAAATCATCTCCAATCATAAAATCATACATTATAACAGTTTTCGTCGTTACAACAATCTGTGAAACTACATCTATGGACCACAGGTACACGGGAAATCCTTCTTCCGAGTCTTTCACATACGAATTCTCATTCAACTTTAGCTTTACATTAAAGGTTTGACCAGGTTTTATTTCATTTTCAAATATGACTTCCTTGTTGTCTTTCGAATCACTTGGATTAAATTCTTTGAGGTGATCATAATTATGCGGTATTACGTGACAATATAAAATAAAGGGTCCACTTAACAAATGAATTGCTCGTATGGATGCCCTTTCAATGTTTTTAAGGCGGTAATATATTTCCGTTTTATCTGGATCTATCAGGGTATATATTATATTATAACGGCAAACTCCACCCAAGTTCAAACTATCCTTATCCCTATACCATAAGTAAGGTCTCATATTTGGGACTACTGCTTTTAACGTGTTTATGGCTTTTGACACCTCAAATAGAACACTATTTTAGAATGTCGTAACTTGGGGTAGATACGACACGCGGATATTAAATTAACCGAATATATAATATTCTAAAGACAATACTATCATTAAGTTCCTCCTCTAGCCATACTGAATTTTTTAAATAGGATGGAAACATATTGAAGATTCTCTACTAATATAGTATAAAAACCTTTCAAATTATGCACGTTGGAAATTCGCCTTCATCAAAATCTGATGATATGGAGAGCATGCCATTTTCAAGATCACCATCAACATCAAATTCAATAAGCACCACTTCGAAATCGTCGATAGACAACAAATGTCACACATTGATTATAATAGGATTGAGAGGCGTCGGAAAATCAAGTTTAGCTTTAATGGCGCTGGCCGCCCTAAAGTATAAGTATGTAGATGTTGAAAAATGTGTCCTGGAATATACTGGTATGCCAGAGGCCCGATTTCTTGAAAAAGTGACTATCGAGGAGTATAGAGAATTACAATTTAAGTTAGTTTTGAGTGCCTTGAAAGAAAATGAAAGTAACAATCTGATTGTTGTGTTACCTTCAACTGTTATTGATTCTCATTTGTTAATCAACTATTTAGCTCATAAGCAATACCCATACATTATAAATGTTGAAACAGAAGAATCACGTATTTTGAACTATCTTAATTTCAATGATTCTTACGATAAGGGTGTCAGATTAATTCAGCTGAAATTTTTGAAGTATAGAGCTATTGCCAAATACAACTTTTTCAATTTGAATTCAGATTTGCTGTTTATAAAGGAGAATTTAATTTCAATTGGTAGTAATAATACTTATTCCAAAAATGATAGTAATAGTTATCTTCTTTTAAAACCAATTGAAAAGGAGTTCATAAGGTTCTTAAACTTTATACTTAAAGGGTCGTACTCGGCAGCAACAATTTCTGGAAATTTACACTTGAAAATGAATTTTTTAGAACGATTCACCACTTGCTTGCAAATCAACTTTCCTAATAGCATAAATGATGAGTTTTTAAATAACCTACATGAAACGAGTTACGGCTCTGACGCAATCGAAATTCAGTTTGATTTGATTCAAGTAATAAAGCTAAATATATCTGCATCCAATGTGAAAATAGATGAATTTATTGCACAAGTTAGACGCTACACTTACTGTTCAATACCTATAATATTAAGCATATATAATAGCTTACCAGAATTAAACTTGTTTATTGATGAATATTCGATTTCTTCCGGTGGTGATTATAATCAAATCAAAAGAGACTTGATAAGTTTTTATTTTAATATTTTGAATTCAGGGATAAAAACTGGATTAGACTATCTCATAGTTGACTTATCGACGTGCCTTAATGATAAAGAAAATTTTATATCTAATGATTCCAAGTTTGAAGAAATAATTTTAATCTTAAAGGAATTGGTAACTATTAGTGGCCATACAGAAATAATAGGGTCATTTGCTTCCAACGATCCAAATTTTTGGATATCGCAATATGGAGCAATTAAAGTGGTTGAGTTAGCCAAAAACATAGGAATTAAATTTCTAAGACTTAATTCGCCCGCAAATGAATTATCAGATAATTTCAAGGTTATGTTTTTTAAGCAGAATTTGAAACTAATGTACCCGAACTTGAACATGGAGGTGATTGCATTTAATACAGGAAAACTAGGAAAACTTTCTAAGCTTATGAACAAGACTTTAACTCCTGTTTCAATCAATCCAGGATGCCTGATAACCCCATCTGTCCCAGATTCAGACCAAATTTCAAGTTTGTCATCATTTGATATACAGAAGGCATTGAATTCATCCTTTGTTACTCCTTCTTTAGACTTTTATGTGATGGGAATAAATGTTTCAAAGTCTTTATCTCCTGAAATGCATAATTCTGCTTATAAAGCTTTAGGGTTACCACACTGTTTCAAAATATTTGAATGTTCTTCATTGACACCCAACTTGACAAATTTGGTCAACTCTCCTACGTTTGGAGGAACTGCAATAATTATGCCGTTCAAGATGGAAGCTTTGAATTATGTTGATACAATGTCAGATCATGTCAAAATAATTGGTGCCTTAAATACAATTATTGCTGAAAGGTCAATTGAAAATCCGAACAAGATAATTAAAACCAGGGGCGAAAATACGGACTGGTTGGGTGTGAAGTTAACATTACAGGATAATATCTCGCCGATTAATGCTATAAGCAAAAACAAAACAGCACTTGTGATTGGAGCAGGTGGTATGAGTAGAGCAACAATTTATGCATTAATACAATTAGGATATCAGAAGATTCTTCTTTATAATCGAACTTATGAAAAGGCACAGCAACTTGCCAGCTACTATAACAGCTTATCTCCGATACGTTCATCTATATCATTGTCTATAGGAGAGGTCAGTTCAGAAGACGATTTAAATTATTTCGAAATTGTTTTATTGAACGATGATGAATATTTGAATGCGAAAATTCCAAACAATTTTGACTACCCATCTGTTGTTATTTCATGCGTACCTAGCTCAGATCCTCTCACAGGCAAGTTAACAAATTTTGAATTGTCTCTGGAATGGTTTAAAAGTCCGTCTGGCGGGGTTGTTTTAGAAACAGGCTATGATCCATTAGTAACGCCGCTCTTGAAAAATACCAGCAAGTTCAGTAATAAGGGCTGGGTTGGGATTAATGGGTTGAATTACCTTTATGCTCAAGTATTGGCTCAATTTGAAATGTTTACAAATAAACCTGCACCAAAGGCATTATTGAAAGATGTTGTTATAAAGCACTATCAGATGAAAAAATCAGAGAGTTAATAGTCCGTATCCTTTCTGAACGATAGACACTAAATATACATTCGTTCGACACTAAATATACATAATATGAGTGCAACTTCTATAGCATTGTTTGTTATATTCATAGCTTAATATATACCGTTCTACGAGAATCAATTTAAGTAATTTTCTATTAAATTAAGTTTCAAAATTTATGTAATCTTTATTGAGTATGTATTACTAAAGTTTGGCATCTTCATACAACCCACCGAAGGAATATCTAGGGGATTCGCCTGTCTTATATTCATTCCAACCTCTCTCAGCTTCAGCAAAAGCTTCGTAACCCCACAAGAACTCTTGAAATTTTGGATCAGCCCATCTATTTGGACATCCAATAGCTGGTGGATTGATAGCAAGTTTCTTGTCTCTCGTAACTTGTTCTTGTCCATCATGTAAATGGAATATGTTTCTGCACTCAGTAGAACCTTGAACAACTTGAGTTGTTCTCCATTTTCTTAATGACTCGCAAACGGATAATAAATCACGAATTTGTGACTTATGTTCGATTCTGCTGAACAAACCTGCCAATACAGCGGCATCTTCTAAAGCTTGCGAAGCACCAGAAGCTAAATATGGCAAAGTTGCATGAGAAGCATCTCCTAAAATGATGAAGTTACCCTTTTTAGGAGTCCATACCGGCAATTCTCTCGAATTTTGTAATCTCCATTTACCAGTTTCTTGAATTAAACTGAATAAAGTTTTTAATCTTGGATCCCAATCTTCAAAGATAGCAGCGATTTCTTCTTTATCAGCACCTTGAACTGCAACGTCTTTTGGTAAGGTATCTGGCGATAAGATCACAACATTACATGTTTTACCACCTTGTAATAAATAAACCACAATATGCTTATCTGGTCCCCACCAAAAGTTAATATTAGCAGTTTCATAGAATGGAGCTAATTCGGCGTGTTTCTTCATGTCTTCGACCTTAATCAAGGCCCTGTATGCTAAGTCACCAGTATCATAAGGTAAATCCTCACGACCTAAAACAGCGGATCTCAATTTTGACTTGATGCCGTCATATCCAATAACGACATCGCCGGTGTAAGATTTACCGTTGGAAGCTGTAACGGTATTATTTTCGAAGTCAACGTCGTTGATATGCGTGTTTAAGATCATGTCAACACCAACTTCTTTTGCTCTCTCCACTAAAACTTTGTGGTAGTCAGCTCTGTGAACATGCAAGTACATGGAATTGTAGTTTTCTTCAGTGTATGGAACCAAATTTTGCTCTGAAATCTGTTTACCGTCTTCCCAACGGAATATTTTAAAATTCTCTGGAATCATAGAATGCTTCAAAAGATTATCCAAACAACCGATTGTTTTAATAATCTTCACTGATGGTGGTGGTATCTGGATACCAGCTCCAATTTCACCTAACTCAGGTGCTTGCTCTAACAACTTAACGTTATGACCTGCTAACTTCAAACAGATGGCTGCGGTAACACCACCCAAACCAGCACCGACAATAACGAAATCAAGAACGATTTTTGTTTTTGGAATTGAATCTTCAAGGACTGTCATTATAATATTACTTATAGTTTTTATAAAACTAATTATCATATTAACCAGATCAGAGGATTGATACAATTTATATATTTCATATTTTGGGGTGGTTTTCGGATAAGTGTTTAGCTCGGGGAATCGCTTATTCATTTACCCGCGATTGGATTGTGGGGCATACGCTGAAGTGCGAATATTTTGTTGTAAGTTGGGATCTACAGCCGATATATACAAGATCCAATCTTAGAACTAGTTTAAAGAAATCAATAATTTATTTGTAAATATCCATTTTTCAATATATATCAAAGACAAAACTTAAGGATAAGAGTTATCATGCATAACTTAACTGTGAAGTACTAACTTAGTTCTGGAAAACTTCTTTCAAGAACTCTTCTTCTTCGGAATTATGCATAGCCTTAGTTCCGGCAGCTACAGAAGCTGATGGATCACGACCGGCATAACGTAAAGATTTATCCTTATGTTTCTCAGTATTTTCTAAGACAGTTGCAATACGTGGAGCAGAGTAAGAGTAGGAACCCATGTTCAATGGTTCTTCTTGACACCAGACTAAGTCTTCTAATGCAGGGTAGCTGTCTAAAGCATCACGTAATTGAGCGAATGGGAATGGGTGTAATTGTTCAATTTTGATGAAAGCCGTAGATTTATCTTCAATATCAGCACGTTTCTTGTGTAAGGCAGTAAAGACTTGACCAGAACAGAGAATAACACGTTTTATGTCTTCCTTAGCATTAATACTCTTACCTAATTCGGGATCTTCAATGATCCATTGGAAGTGAGATTCACCAGTGAATTCAGATAATTCAGACTTGGCTAATGGATGACGTAATAACTGTTTAGAAAAGAATAAGACCAATGGCTTTCTGAATTGTCTATGCATTTGACGACGTAACAAGTGGAAAATATTTGCTGGTGTAGTTGGGTAAGCAACCTGCATGTTGGCATCTTGATGTTGTCTTTCTAACAATTCAGGAGATGGGAAATATCTTTGATCTTCATTACACAATTGTAAATATCTTTCGATTCTACCGGAGGAATGTTCCGGACCTTGACCATCATAACCATGTGGTAATGAAAGGACTAAACCAGAACGTTGTTTCCATTTAGATTCAGCAGCAGAAATGAATTGATCAACGATGACTTGAGCAGTATTAGCAAAATCACCAAATTGAGCTTCCCATTGAACTAAAGCGTCTGGAGAAGTTAACGAGTAACCATATTCGAAACTCATAACACCGTATTCAGACAATGAAGAGTTACAGATAACAAATGCACCTTGATCCTCAGATAAATTGTTTAATGGAGTGTAGGTCTGTTCAGAGGATTGGTCATGCAAAACAGCATGACGTTGAGAGAAAGTACCTCTTTCAACATCTTGACCAGAAACTCTTACATGGTAACCTTCTAATGCTAAAGAACCATAGGCTAAGGCTTCACCAGTCGACCAGTCAATACCTTCACCGGTTTCAACGGACTTCTTTCTGGCATTCAAAATACGCTTCAAGTTACGGTGAACTTCGAAACCTTCTGGAGCTTCTGAAATAGCTGTACCGATCTTCTTTAAGGTGTCTTCTTCAACAGCAGTTGGCAAATGAGGTAAGACTTCGGTAGCCAATTCCTTTGGAGACTTGAAGTCTTCCCAAGCAGTGGTTAACCATTCTCTAGAAGTTGATTGATATTCCTTCGACTTAGAGAACGATTCGTCTAAGATATTCCAAACCCATTTCTTATGTTCATCAATATCTTCCTTGGTGAAAGTACCTTCTTCAATTAATTGCTTGGTGTAGTAATCAATAACAGGTTTCTTCTCAGCAATCTTTTGGTACATCAATGGTTGAGTGAAAGCTGGTTGATCAGTTTCATTATGACCATGTTTACGGTAACCAACAAGATCAATAATAACATCGGTGTGGAAGGTAGCCCTCCATTCAGCAGCTAAGTTGAAAATAAAGATATTGGCTTCTACATCATCTGCGTTGACGTGGAAAATTGGGGCATTAATGGACTTGGCAATATCAGATGGGTATAAGGTAGATCTAGCAAATCTTGGGTCAGTAGTGAAACCAATTTGGTTATTAACAATAATATGGATAGTACCACCAGTTGAATAATCTGGTAAGTTAGCAAGACCCATAGTTTCATAAACAACACCTTGACCAGAGAAAGCTGCATCACCATGTAATAAGATGGACATAGCCTTTTTGTATTCGCCAATGTCATTCTTATATTGTTGAATAGCTCTAGTCTTACCTAACACAACACCATCTTCGGATTCTAAATGAGATGGATTGGCGACAAGAGATAAGTTAACGTGCTTACCAGATGTAGTTGGTCTAGCGTAGTTCATACCTAAATGGTACTTAACATCCCCGGAACCTTCGTCAAATTCTCTTGAACCAGTGAATTCAGAGAAAATAGATTCATTTGGCTTACGGACAACATTAGATAACATATTCAAACGACCTCTGTGTGGCATACCAATGACAATGTCTTCGACTCCGAACTCAACTGAGGTATCAATCATGGCTTTCATACCAGGGACAACGGATTCTGCACCTTCTAAACCGAATCTCTTGTCGTTAGGGAACTTACTAGCCAAGAATGATTCAAAAGAACAAGACCAAATCACACGGTCTAAAATTTGTCTCTTTTCATCCGGAGAATACTTGTATGGCTCAGGAATTTCAATTCTTTCCCTTAACCAGTCACATTGCTCCTTAGATGGAATGTGGATGTATTCAACACCGTACGATTGACAGTATAATCTTTCACAGTTTGAAATGATTTCTCTCAATGTTAACGATTTCTTACCACCTTCGGCAAATCTAGGTAAAATACCAGGACCTAAGGTGATCTGCTTGTCCATATCGGCCTCGGTGAAACCGTAGTGTTCTAAAGTCAATTCCTTTGGAACAACATCGTTGTCACCAAAAGAGATTCCCAAAGGATCAATCTTGGCCTTTTGGTGCCCCCTAACTTGGTATGCACGGACCAACAATTGAACCTTCAAGTGAGTAACGACGTCCTCGTTAGTTGGTGATGATCCTGGAACGAATCCGGCGGCACCTCCTGCTACTGTAGGAATAATGGTTGGCGGAGCCGTGAACGCCTTGGATGGAGGAACGTTACTTGATTCAATGTTCTTAAAGTAAGCATTCCACGAAATATGAACACTGGATGGATCATGTTTCCAAGCAGCATACATTTCATCAATATAGTTGGCATTGTTGCTCAATAAAAACGAGTCTTGACCGGTAGCAAATAAACGAACAAATGGTTTTACTTGAGCTTTCATTAATTGAGCGCGAGGAATTGCGCTTCTAAAAGCCCTAAGCATTGTTAATAGATTATTACTTTAAATATATCCAAAAACTATCTAAAACTAATATTTATTTAGTTTATAGATCATTTAATTATATAAAGAAGGAGTACGAATAGTTTTTTAAACCTGGCCTAAGGAAGCCTTTTAATTTGTCCGCGCAGTTTTCGTTGGAAAAAAAAAAATACCGACCGTCCCCGACATCTCCGGGGATAAATTTGTTCTCCGGTCATTCTCCAGGTTTAATGAACCAATACTACTGCCAAGCGTGCATCATATACCCGTAGCACTGAGAAAGATGTCCGGCATGGGGCCGCTAAACGTAGTATAAAGTTACTCAGGTTCATAATTTAGGCATGTTGTAGAGTTGCAGCGTAGACTGTAGTCGCTACAACTCCGCGAAAAGGTAAACCAGAAGCGTTGAACGACATAGATGGGTTCTTTACGGCATACAACATGGTTTCTTGGGTAATATGGTAGAATTATGAAAGGCGTTGATTGGAAGCGATACCAGGACAATATTGGGGCAATAAAATATTCATTATTGCCGTTAACCGATACTTGTTTTTCCGGTATTGGCCTGCCCTCGGAGTTGATCCTATAACTTGAAGGCCTTTTTAGTGGCCAGCAGTTGATGCATTGTGAGTTAGAACTAGGTCCATCTACATAGAGGTAAGCATACTAGACGTAGGAGAACACGATACCTTTTGGTCCGACGTCTAATTTTGATTGAAACGGAAAAAAACTGCTACAGTTGCTTCTATGAACCCCCGGGGATGGCTGCAATAGTTCTCAGAACGTAAATACAGAGAGGTGTTTGACACGTACCTATACCAGAACTTTATAGGAGGCATGTAAACCAAGCACGTTGTTAGTAGCTCAATATATTCAACATGCACCCTGATCGAAACGGTAGGAACAAGTAGAATAGGGCGATGTATCAACGACAAGCTACGGATCCGGCGACAATCTGCACCAATTGAGAAGCTATTATTCCAATAGATCCGCGCTCATAACCAGAGAAACGGCTTAAAGATAAAACGAAGGCCTCCTGCTATAGGGCATATAGGAGGCCTTCCTCGACCGGACTCACGAGCTCATGAACAACACAGGGCATGTTTCTACGCTTCAAGTTATTGCAAAATAAATCACCGAGCACCATAAAATGCCATGAAAAATCGCGTGCAATAACCCGAATCTCGCTACTACAGTGAATCGTTGGTGGCTCTGTATTGCTTTGAGCTCTTTAACAATTCACATGAGACAGGGTTAACCCAATTGAAAAACCACATTGACTATATACCCTGGAAACCTCAACAAAATGAAAATATAAACAAAGAGGATGTATTAATACAGAATTGTAACTAAATTGACATATTAATTTATGCTTCTTCGTCGATAACACCACGTTCGGAAACATAGATACCATCCAAGAACTTACGGATATCCTTGTTTCTGACACGACAGACTTGTTGAATATCAGCAGCGTTTTGAGAAACAGCTTCTAAGGAGTTACCGGATAAGACAACTTCATCCTTTTGGTTGGCAGAAAATTCAACTGAAACACCATCGAAGATCTTGATTTGTCTGACTCTCTTTTCACCTAAGAAATTTCTGATTTCAACGTAAGATTGACCATCAACTTCAACAACGTTAACGTTGATAGGGAAATGCGCATAGACGTATCTCATCTTGTACTTGTAACCCTTGGTGACACCAGTGATCAAGTTAGCAATTAAGGCCTTGACGGTTCTTAAAGCAGCAACGTGCTTTCTTTCACCGTTGTGGACAGTGATCTTGATAGCACGGTTGTTAACCTTAGCGAAGGTAACATCAATGTGCTTTAAGTCCTTCTTTAAAGTACCTCTTGGTCCGGTAACAGTAATGCTTCTGGCATTAATTTGGACGGTGACACCTTCTGGAATATCTAAGATTTGATCGGTTTGAATGTACTTCATTTTTGTCTGCTGATGATGATGGAGAAATAATAAAAATTTCACTGGAAAACTTTTTAATGAATATATATACTCAGTAGAAAGTCTGGTCGTCTCACACGGAGACTGAAAAATTTTTCAGTCGTGTAATCACAAATATGAATTTGCAAAATATTGGCGGATTCAAATATACACATATTATACTGAGAAATACGCATACGGAATAACAATAGGGCTTTTACGAGATAAGCTCTACACAGTAACTCAGATAAAGTACTTGATTTATTCATATTGGCACATAGTCCCTATATAACTTACTTATCTTGTTCATCTAACGTTTTGAATTCAGTTGGTTTAATGGAGTCGGGGAATGTAACACCCAATTCAAGTAAAGTACTGAAATTTTTGGCAAAGTCACTGAAGAATAACTTTTCGTCATCGGCATACATTTTGACGTACTTGAGGAAGCTAGAGTCTTCCTTCAAGGCCATGTCTGTTGGCAACATCATAAACGAGTTGGTTTCGTCATCTTCATATTGTTTCTTACCATCCCACTTTTTGACGTGCCAGTTTTGCAATAATCTTACAAAGAAGTCATTTGTAAACATGTTGAAGGAAGGTCCCCATGGGCCGTCGTAGTTGGTGTTTTCCTTGTGACATTTACCTAAACAATGAGCACCAATTAAACACACAGTTTCACGTTCATTGAACCCCATTCTTCCAAATACACCCTTCACATAATCAGCGTCTTTAGAAGCATCTGGTAATCTACCATTCTCTGGAACTCTTGTCTTGTCACTGATATCTTGACGACCTGGTCTCCATTTGATTTTTGGTCCTCCACATTCTTGGACTGCAACTACTCCACCTAAAGTCCATAAATCACCATGGCTCAACCAGGAATACTTATCCTTAAACTCTTGCAAGAAATCCCTTCCATGATTCAATCCAGAGTTTTCGCCATCAGTCGATTCAGGTTTATAGATCATGGTACCACCGTATGACCCCCCCGTGTTATCCTCTTTCTTGTAAGTACCACTTGTGTGCCATGCGAGACGTGTAAGTAAACCATAACGACCAGCACCATCATCTGCATCATCTTGGTCTCTGACCTTTTCGGCTATCTCATTATAAAGACTTTGATAGTCCTTGATTGACTTGCCCTTTGGAATGGCCGCAGTATTAACAATACCAGAGCCAGCTAATAACTTTTTGTGATTGTTTGAAGGTGTGTTGCCATTCTTATTATTGTTGAAATAACTAGTAGCCAAAATACCAGACCCAATTAATGTAGCAAGGAAGTAACCCCCGTACTTGGATTGTGAATTGTTTTTCCCATAACTCTGGAAGAGTTTTGAAAGTGGAACGCTTTGTCTTTTGAATGCAGCCGTAGACATCTTATTAAATTAACAAAGTCTAGTTTAATCAAAATTATTATAGATATGAAATGTCAATTGACCTATTATAATTAGTTATCAATACTTTAGTAATTGGTTATAATTAATAGTGGAGAATTGAATGAATTTATATGGTATGTTCTACGCACGGAAGCCTATGACCTAGAAGGGGAGCTATTAATAATACCATCACCCGGAAATATCGCTCAAATTATTAACTACTTGTTTTGCATAAAATGGTCCCATCCATTTCGATTTTTCCTTACGTTACCAATACATAATTTCTATAGATCTCTAGAACTACCCTGTATTACTCATTACAACTAGTACCATTCACTGCGATACTTCTAGTATGTTTCTTTTATAAGAGTGCAACCTGCAACCCAGCGTGCATGCGACTCGCGCTACTCAAGATTGCTAATATAGAAAAGAGCCACTATTATTGGCCCTTGCAACAATAGGGTCTGGTAATGAAGTGAAAGTTACAAAATAGGTAATACTTTTAATTATAATTTTAGGGAAATATTAATAAATTAGAGTTTAAACTATATTACATTCAAATTTTAGACGAAAGGAAATTTTCAACGGTCGTAGCGTCTTCGTAAACCCAAGAACCTTCTTCATTGTATGTTTTCGCATTTGTACACATCAATTGTAAGCTATCCATAAATGATTCGAAAGACTCGAAATTTTCTTGTTTCAAGTTCTTTTTAATTTGATTAATTGATGTTGGCTGTTTGATTACCTGGTAATAATCTGGATAGAGTTTTCTTGAAGGCAATGTCATGAAAATCTCCGAAATGTTGTGGCCATCAGCTTCTGCAGTTAATTGGCAAAGTTCGTCGAGTACGATAGTACATTTTTCGACCAACTCATTCGAGTCATCAACTTTTTCCAATTCCGAAATGTCGTCTTCATTATCTGTGTAGCCATTGGCTTGGGGAGTAGTTGAACGACGGGATCTTTTTCTTGGTCTCAAGTTCTCTTCGTCTAGGTCGCCATCCACTATATCTTCATCATCATCACTCAATAAATCAGCAGACCCTCCTCTATTCTTTCTTCTTTTTGCAACTCTGACTTCTTTACGCCTAATCGCATCTTCGACTGTATCATTGTCATTGTCCATAGCCATCAACCATTGTTCTTCAGTTAAACCATCATCATACTTCACCCTTTTCTTGTCTCTCATACGAGCTAATTCTTTAGTGTCTTTCTCGAAATGATGTGATACGTCCTCCGTGAAAACAGTAGGCAACTCGTCTTTTTCTAATAGTCTTGTTTTAGGACCTCCTTGTCTGGATGCGAGTTTTTCATTGATAATTCTTTCGTTATCAATTTGTGCGAATAATACCTTCTCATCCTCTGAACGTGCCAATACTTCATTCAACTCTTCATCATCTAATGAATCATTTTCTTCATTGTCATCATTACTTGCCTCTGCTTCTAATAATCTCTTTAAGAAAGCTTCTTGCTCTTCGGAAGTCGATTTATTATCAAACTTACCTGCTTGAATAACTTTACCATCAATATCTAATTTTTGATGTGCTCTTTCCAAAATGACTTCTTCAACAGAATCGTTGGTAATCAATCTCAAAATACGAACCTCATTCTTTTGACCAATACGATGCGCTCTATCTTGAGCCTGTAAATCTTGATGTGGATTCCAATCAGTATCAAAAATAATAACGGTGTCTGCTGTTTGTAAATTCAAACCTAACCCACCAGCTCTAGTGGACAAAAGGAAACAGAAATAATCCGAATTAGGTGCATTGAAATCCTTCAACATATCCTGCCTATCTTCCGCTTTTGTAGCACCATCAAGCCTTAAATATTTCATGTCACGCCATCTCAAGAAATCTTCCATAATATTCATGACCTGAGTCATTTGGAAGAAAATCAACACTCTATGACCCGAAGCTTTGAATTTAGGTAAAACCCTGTCGAGTAATTCGAATTTACCACTAACTCTCCAAATTAAATCATTAGTTAAACGGGTCGAGTTTAATACGGTTTCGACTTCTTCGAAAACGAAAGGATGATTACAAATTTTCCTCAATTGCATAATCTTATTGTTTAAACCCTTAATACCAGACTTCGCTCCTCCAACGTCAACACCGACAAATAATGCGTTATGTTTCAACATTTGTTGATATAAGACGTATTGCAAACCAGATAAGTTACATTTAAGAACTTTTTCAACTTTGTCAGGTAAATCTTTTTCAACATCTTTCTTCAATCTTCTCAACAAGAACGGTCTTAAAACTTTATGCAATCTTCTAATAACTAATAATGATTCTTCTTCAGTTAATTCAATTTTTTCTTGTGAACCTGTATTAGCAAATGGTGTATTAAACCATTCATCGAAAGATTTAACGGAATTAAAAATTTTTGGCAAAACGAAATTTAATAATGCCCATAATTCAGGTAAATTATTCTGTAATGGTGTACCGGTCAAAATCAATCTATTTTTGGTCTTATAATAGTTCTTCAAAGTAATAGATAATTTAGAAGTTGCATTCTTCATTCTGTGACCTTCATCAATAATCATGTGAGAATAATAAAATTTAGACAACAAAGGCCTTTCTCTTATAATATATTCGTAAGTAGTCAAAATAACCTGAAATGCGCCAGATCTGACTTCTGCTTGCATGGATTTACGTTGTTGTTGAGATCCCTTATAAACAATAACATCAACAGCAGGTGCCCATTTTTCAAACTCCATTGTCCAATTTGTAATTGTTGACAATGGAACGACAACCAAAAACTTATCTTCATGTTTCCTTTCAATTAAATAGGTTATTAAAGATATAGATTGAATAGTCTTACCTAAACCCATCTCATCTGCAAGAATACCATTCAATTTATTATTGTATAAAGATACCATCCATTCCAAACCCTTTACTTGATATTCTTTCAAGGTACCTCCTACAAGAATAGAAGGTTGTTCTTTTACTTCTTCTTTGACTCTATGGGCTACTTGATAGTAATCTATCTTTTCTCGTAATTCCTCTACATTATCTTCTTTTTCAGGAACGACTTCATTCTCGATGTGCTTCTCACCTGAAATATCATCCGCTCCTTGTTCGACTTGTTGAACCTTAACGGCTTGAGCCAAAGAGTCCAAGAATGTGTTGGTTTGCTTTAATAAATGCGTAATTCTGTGATCTTTTGTTTGATCCAATAATTTAATATATGCCTCTTCATCGTTTGCTTTCAAAGCTTGCAAACGCTGTTTAGCAGTTTTTTCCAACTTCTTCGATTCATCCTTTTCGGTAACAGAATGGAACAGATTGATAGCTCTAGAAATAGTCGAAATTTTATTTAAGCGGTTAAGCTTTTTATTTACAAAATCTTCGGAGTTGATTAAAATTTGTTGAACTTTTTCAACGTGTAATGCGTGCTTTATTCTGTTGGCTTCCAATTTACGTTTCTCTTCTAATTGTGAAGCGAGCAAATGTGGATTTGGTTGAATAATTTTTGGCCTGATATATATAGATCTTCTTGCTTGCAATGTTAGTGGGACTTTGTTTAAATCGGAATTATCATAATGTGAGTTCGTTGCTTGGCTGATAATTAGGTTTTTCTTTAATTGCTTTTGCTTTGCTAAAAGTTGCAATGATTTTAATTCAATCAAGGCCTTAATTTTCAAATCATCGTAGTTAGTTTGACTTTTTAAGGAATCAGTTTTGAAAGTACCCAAGTTTGCAGGCAAATTTTCAAGCTCCCTTATACGATTTGATATCTTAGAGGAGATCATTTGTTCTGTATAATAATTACCAACAGGCGCATGCATTGGATTGATCGAGCCAAGAGGTTGAGGAACCTTAATTCCCAAAGATTCAGCCCTTTTCATGAAATCATTCAAATTCGATTTGGACCTTAAAAATGCCTCAATGAATCTGTCTGTATCCTTATTACGAACAGACTCACTTTCGGAATTTATGACGGATTCGTAATCTTCTTGTAGCGATTCTGGTAAATCCAAATCCTTTGACAAGAACTGCAAACCGGCAATTTGTTTCTCTAACAATTCTAAATCCAAAGATTCTTCCGATTTCTGTGCTTTTATAGATTCGTAAAACGTCTGTTCGTTCTTGACAAACTCTTGATATTGCTCACTAATCTTGTAAAAAACATTCTCAATTGCCAATCTTTCCTCTTCTGTAGGGTCCTTGAACACCGGCCTCACATCACTAGATGTCCCCTTGAAATCGCTTACACCATTCTCCTTATTTTCAAGGTATCTAACAAAATTATCGTGCTTTTCCTTCGCTTCATTTGACGCTTTCATCAATTGTTGATATTTATGTAATAATGCGTTTAGCTGCTCTCTGGTCTCAGGAAACGATACAGAAATAGCCTGACGTGACACAGATATATCGCCACCAATCCCGCTACCGTTATGTAAAACGTTTCCGTTAGTTACGATCGGCCCTTCACTCATGTCCGCTTTTTCTAATGGTCAATAACTGGGTAAGAAAATGAACGAATAAATGTCTTCTCTTTCGGATATAGACTGAATTTGCTATTATTATATACACCTGTAACAATATACGCTATTCAGTTAATAAATAGCCTCTAGATTTCCGAACTATCTAATTGATTGGACCTAGAATCAAGTAGTGTTACGATTTGGTTGAGTTTTAATTAATCCTCACCAAATTTTCCGCGTTTTTGTGTTCAGTTGACGATAATGACACAAAACCACAAAGCTATGAAAATTTCCCGAGCAAAGGAAGATCATACTATGTCTAATCACGTAGGTTGACATTGAATAGGAGGTTCAATATTTGTACAAAGAAGGAATTACTATAGAATATGCTTATGCTCAAAAATATTGGGATTTACAATAGGCTGATCAATACGATTGGCAGATCGGTTCGTTTTAACTCAAGCGGAAAGTCGTCATTAAATTGGGTCGAGTACTTAAACTTGAAGAAGCAAAATAATAGGCTTAATGTGGCATCGTCGGCATTTACCAGTTTAGCGGGTGCATTTATAACGTTGACTTACTTAGGAAACATCGAAATACAGGTCGATAAACCTATCATGGGATTGGACCCGTTTATGGTCATGGGTGGTGCCGTCATTTTAGGTGGTGGTGTTGGATACTTGTTTGGACCATTCATCGGTACTGCGTTGTTCAGCTTGAAGAATAAAGCGGCCATGCATCAATTCAAAATAAAAGACCAGATTTTCTTGCAGAAAATCAAACATCACAGGGTGGATCCATCGTCGCAATCTTTCTCCAATCCAGTTCCTGATTACTATGGAGAAAGAATCTATTCGTTGAATAATTACAAGCAATGGTTAAGAGATTGCAATGCTTTCAGAAGAAAGGCTAAGGAATTCCTTTAGTTCACCTGTGGAAATCGTCAGACTGGACGTGAAGGTCAAAAGGGCAAAAGTCAAAAATATTGTATATACAAGTATAGACTCGCTAATGAATGACTATAATCATGATGTTTTAATTACTGTATTATATCTATAAAATCCTGCTAACATGATCTCTTATTTGTACCCCTGAAGATGTAGCTTCTTGGGAATTGCGCACTATGAATGATGCTACGTAATTAATTTTTTCTCCGAACATCAATAGATCTAATCAGATATAATCAGACATAATTAGTAGTAGATAATAATGACATTGAAAGTGGCATTTTTAGGCCCGGAAGGCACTTATACTCACCAAGTAAGTATACCTATTCAGAGTAAACAATATACTTTAGGATACAACTAACGGTTAAGGCATTAATACAACAATTTGGCACTGAGTCAGATGTTGAAATATATTCACAGGCAGCCATATCTGACTGTTTTCAAGTACTCGACTCAAAAGAAGTCGACTATGCAGTGGTTCCGTTTGAGAACTCAACTAATGGACAGGTGGTGTATACTTATGACTTACTTAGAGATTGGTACATACCGTCGAGCCAGGACCAAAACAACGACGAGAACCAGCATATAGCTCCAAAATTTAGAATTGTTGGTGAACAATTTGTTTCAATTCACCATAACTTTTTGTCTAATGCCAAAACTTTGGATGATGTAACAACTATATATTCACATCCGCAAGTATGGGGTCAAGTAACCAAATTTTTATCAAAGCATATTACCAAAAAGATTAGTAAACTTGATAGTGACTCAACCTCTAAGGCAGCAGAAATTGTAAATAATGATAAGTCTGGTACAAGTGCATGTATATCTTCTAAGATCAGTGCAGACTTATACCAGTTACCAATACTATTTGAAAATATCGAAAATTCTTCCAATAATACCACAAGGTTTTTGGTATTGGGTTACGATGAGATTAATTCACATCCGCTAGGACCGGAGAATGATTCACATCCAAAGGCATACGTTACCTCGATAATTTTCACTTTGGATCATGATGATCCTGGGGCATTATGTGCCGTGTTGGACACATTCAAGAAGAATAACATCAATTTAACGTCAATTAACTCCAGACCTTCACATTTAAAGCAATGGCAATATGTGTTCTTTGTAGAGCTAGTTGGAAGTATAAATGATGAAAACGTATCAGCCAGTATAAATAGCTTAAGTAGTAATTGCTTAACGTTGGAGGTTCTAGGATCGTTTCAAAGATGTTGGAGGTATTGGAGTGAACAGTAAATAGGTGGATAACTACAAGCACTGATAATTCATAGTGAAATCGATTCATAATTAGATAGTATACAATATAAAAGCCACTTGGTTAATTACCAAATTTTTGATAACTCCATTCTCTGTTATCTAATGGACATACATTTCTAGATTTTAACCACCTAGCAATACAATGCATATGGAAAGCATGATTGCACATTCCCCAAGCTGCAATACATTCTTCGTTTGAATTATTTAAAGTGTTAGGCTGACATTCTATGCATGGCTCCATTAAATGATTTCTGCAAATTGCACAAGTCTCCACAATTATATCTAAAAAGTTAGTAAGAGTTCATAATATAAAATAAATATCAACAATACCATTATTAGGTTGTGATACATACCCCAAGACCAGAAGGCGACAGCTGTCCATTTCTTTACTTCAAATTTCTGCTTTGAAGATTTTGCTTTTGATTCAATTTGTTGTTCATTTTCAAGATCTATTTAGTAAAATTCGTTAGTATTTCGTCCCAACAATATAATGACCAATTAGTTACTTACGACTGTCGATTTCCATATGATCGTCACTCATACTCAGGTTATATTTGTATGGAGATTATAAAGAAGGATAAGAATTAAAAGTAAGATTTAACCAAAGAGGTAGCGAATTTTTGAAGTGCGATTCTTACTAAAACGAATGTAGCTCAATGAAACTTTTATATAGCTGCTTCTTATTAAAATTAATCATAGCACCATGACTAGTACTAACGAGGATATAATATCTTCTTTGTATCCACCACCACCTCCGTACTTTAAATATTTCACGGAACAAAATTTAAATAACTTGGAAATATGGAAGAACAAGGCCCAAGATGAAATGCAAATAGATAAGACGGACCTAGAACAGGTGAAAGAAGACCAAGATATTAAACCACCAGGTGAATTGAAGTTCTTAGTTCCTCCTAAGCAGCCGGATGCAGATCATTATAGGGGATTTGGTAATTTATGGTCGTTTGAAGATAAATTACCAGGCTTAAAAGAACTGGGATGGACTCAACTATACAAGGATGACGATGAATTGATAACTTCAAACACTAAGATAGACGAATTACACAAACTAATGGATTCATTATTACTTAACTTTTTGGAATTAATTGGCGTAGTGTCTATCGATCCTCAACAATTTCACTATAAAATTGAAGATTTGAAGTTGATTTTAATAAACATAAATCATATTTTAAATACATATAGACCTCATCAATCCAGAGAGAGTCTAATTATGCTACTAAGGAAGCAAATTGACATGAAACGAAACGAAATCAGCGAAATTGATAAAACTAGTGAGGATATTAAATCGAAGATCTTGAAACTAGTAGATACGAGCTATATTGGCGACCAAGAGGATGCTAAATGCGATAATGATTCGACCGAAGATGAAGAGAGTATCAAAAATAACATAATACAAAAGCT
This sequence comes from Debaryomyces hansenii CBS767, assembly GCF_000006445.2. Taxonomy (NCBI): domain Eukaryota; kingdom Fungi; phylum Ascomycota; class Pichiomycetes; order Serinales; family Debaryomycetaceae; genus Debaryomyces; species Debaryomyces hansenii. The sequence goes on along the minus strand of NC_006048.2, from coordinate 1,490,847 downwards.
ATTGAATCAGAATGTATAGATATATATGTATATATACTACTTATGTATTACGAATGAACATAAAAATGGCATATATAGAAGATTGTAACGTTAAAAAAGATCTAAAAGATCATTGTTTAGTTTATTTTGATTACTAGATGATGACGAAGTATTATCGATATTTAAATTATCAATGCCTTGTGTCAAGTTTTGATTTTGTTGACTACTTTGTGGAGCTGATGTCTTGAATAAGTCTAGTATATCATTTGTTGAAGACTGTACAGGTTGCGTTGGTTGCGCTTGCGAAGGCATAGAAGGGGCGGAAAATAAATCATTTAGTTCATCTAGCAATGAGGCAGAGCCATTACTAGAACTATTATCAGGTTTAACTTCATCATCGTCAAAATCAAGCAAATTTTCATTTTTAGAATTATTAATTATCTCTTGTTTTGCTAGATTAGTCAAATCTTCAATATTTTCATCTTTGTTCAGGGATTTAGATCTTCTGGTTGTCACTTGGTCACTAGATAAAGGTGAATATAAGTTAGGGTCAATAAAGGTAAACGACGGTTTATGATACACCGATGCTAAAGTCGATAATTCCTTCACCAAAGCTTCTAATACGACTGGGTTGAATGAAGCAATTGTGGTTTTAATTGGAGGTAACTTAGACAAAACGATCTTTTTCTGAGATTCTTTCGACGAAGATGACAACAAACGCCAGTATATATATGCTTTGTCTCTAACATCTGCATTTTCACAATCTTTAGTAGCCATTTCTAAAACTTTTTGCAAATAATTAGAATACGTTTGATTCTCAATCGACAAATTAATTTTGACAATTGTGGTCAAAATATTTAGTTGTAACAAAGATTCATAATCTAAAAAGCCATCGATTAAGTCCAGCAAATTTTGCTTTAATTGTGAAAAGTATTTTGGATATTCACCTAAGAGCCAAATGTATCCAGATAAGGCTTCGTTCTTGCTTAATTCCGATGTATGATTTGAAATAATTGGAACAATTAGAGTAATTAAATCATTTTTACCTGGATAACGTCTCAATATGTTTGTTAAAACAATAATTGATTCATTGATAATTAAATCCCCTCCTCTTTGGTCAATTAAGCTACATATTAAGTTAACTGATTTAATAACACATCCAGTTAACTTGATTGCAACCGTACCAATTGACCTGATTGCTTTTGCTACCAAGGAACTTTCAAATTCCATGGCGTATTCTTTTAACTCTCCCAATAACAATGTACTATTACTGTCGTTGGCTAATCTTACCATAATTTCCAACTTCTCTAACTTCAAGTATAATGGATCAGAATACTTAATGAAGAATACACGGAGTTCCTTTGATAAGATTTGTGGATATTTTTCTAAGATAATTCTAATATTTTTCAAACCCACGTATTGCGCTTCAGGAATTGAGGATGAGACTAATGAAACCAACGGAGCAGACAACTTTTTCAAAATCGAAGACCTTTGAGCAGTTACTGAAATTGAGTCCAATTGATTGATGATCGCCTTAATCGAAGATAAAACCACTGAAGGATTAACGTGTTGCAATTGTGGTATAATTCTTTCAATGATGTGATTCGCCTCATTGGAAGTTTCAGCCTTATAATCATTTAAGGTTGTTAAAATTGTTATTCTACCCCATTCCGTGCATTCATTCAAACACATTAACAAATTACTGACCATCCCTTTATTAACTTCGATGATTTCTAAATCTGGATTGGTATTCATATCCTTTATCTCAAACAACGCATTCAATGCATTAGCAACAACCATTGGATTAGGATCTTTAATCAACTTCGATAACTCACTTAAAAAGCCAAATTCAATACACATTTCAGAATTTAAGTCAAATAGTTTGGCTACACAAATTGCTGCTGTCTTTCTCACATATGGGTTATCATCCTTTAACGTCCTCAGCAATGGGATTTCCATATAGTCAACCATCTTCGCTACTCTGATACATCCCATAGTACGTATTGCCAATGCTCTGATTAAGGGATTTGGATCTTCCGTGTCTTGAACAAATGTATTCACAGCTAATATACATAATTCAGGATGTGTCTTTGCATAATTCATAAGGTATAAGTAAACCAATTTCTTCTGTTCCAAGTCATATGTTGCTATATTCTTTAACACATCCGGAAATAATGCAGAAACATCTTTGCCAACCGTCATGGCTTGGATTACCCGCTGAATGGCATCTTTTCGTTCACCTCTATATTGCGAAACTAATCCATTCTTTAATTCAAAAGTTTCACCCTTTCTTGGACCTTGCAAGAAATTCCGAATCTTTTTTTCTAATGACATACTTATAGTGTTGGATAAGACCCTATTTATTGATTAGTTGGCAATGTGTTGATACTATAAATTTTGAATCAACAATAACAGCGTTTTAATCACGTGAAAATTTTGATAGATGGTTGATCATAGAACGTCAACGACTAAGTACAAGCAACAAAATTATACTCAGCATTGAGGGATGGTCGTATATGGAAAGGCCAATAAAAGGAGGAAAGGGATAAACTTACCCCTGGAGGTGCTGATATTTTCGAGCGATGAAGAAGAACATGCTGTTGTTGAAACTCTTGAAAGTGGAAGTAGGCTATCACAATTAATGCAAGAAACCACAATGAAAAGGCACATGGAAGGCGAACTACTACCTTCTGCTAGAATAGACAAAGGGGTCAAGAGGTCGCCTAAAAAATCACCCAGGAAATCGCCTAAGGAAATAGATGACGCGTTAGTCGAAGATCACTTAACGAAATCTCCAAAACGGTATACTAAAGTAATCGATTCTCTCATGAATAGTTCAAATATGGGAATAGAGACATATCGAGGATCTCCAGGAAAGAAAACGCAACCACAGAAGAAAATATTGGAACTAATTCTGCCGTCATCGTCCCCCAAAAAGGTGATTTCGACACCTAGAAGTGATATTTCGTCCCCAGGAAAAACACCAAAATCGACGCCAAATGAAAAAGATGCATGGAACGACTTATTTGAGAATATAGGCAGTTTTGAATCCAAACCCGAAAAGTTAGAAGCTTATTCTAGGGGGGATGAAATGAAACAAGAAAACCAGGAAGTAGTTGGACTGGTGATCAATAATATTGATCTAGATGGTATATATAAGTCGTTGAATCAAGAGGTAGAAATTGTGCCGAAGCCGGCTATGATTAAATCTAAATTAAATAGCATGTCACTGAAACACAAGACGTATGGTGAACAGAGAAGCTATTTATTAGAACAAGAAGAGGCCGAATCATTGGAAGAACATCAAATTATAAATAAAGAAATGATCAGTAATTATTATGATTATCAAGATTCATGTAAAGATACTGTTAATATAAACGATTTGCGAAATTTGGGCAAGAGGAATTCTGATAAGGAAGAGCTTGAATATTTATTGGAAGGACTCATTTTCAACGGAGGAGAGACAACTGAAAATAATAATCAAATATTGATAAATTCATTGATCGATTTAAAGAGTTTTAATGAGGAATTTTTAATAAGGAACTGTAATCAAATTGTCAGACGACTAGATAAGCTATTGTCTAAAGTGATGAAATTAACTCCTCAGAACGGAAGAGAGCTAATTATATACTTGATCCAACAAAACTTTATTTGGTTTCTTGGTCAAAGCTCTAATAAGGAGATTATAGATCAAGTAGGGAACGACATCATTGAATTATTATTCGAATCATTTTCCTTTGAAATATCCGGCTTACATGTTCTGAATGTTACGAGAGATAATCTAATACATTTCATGGATGACACTAGATGGATAGATATTACCGAATTGGTAATTGAGCAAGAAAGAATATACAATCCTAAGATATTTGCAATTATCAAATCTTGGACCCGACCCAACTTGAAATATTTTGAGAATTATTATCAAAGGTATCCGACGCACAAAATATGTGACATAGAGGCCCATATTAATAAATCCTTTAGTAATATAGAGAAATTCAAGGTCGAAGCTAATGAGATGAGTATAATGAAAATTTTAGTATTGGTGAGCACTAATGGAAACCAATACTTCAAGTCGCATATAGAGCCGTTGCTTAAGTTAATTAACCATAATTATGACAATATAATTAACAAAACGATGGATGACAATATAATAAATGCGTCTTTATTTGCAATGGGATATATAATCAATATAATTGAAAATGATAAGGATATTCTGTTGAGTAATCTTAATTTACTAAATGATTCAGAACAGAAGATTCGGTTGATCAAGCCAACTACCGAAATAATGGACCACTTAATTGGGTACAATAGTATAATCTTAAGCTTTTATATTTCCGATCTCGATTTAAAAGGGTCTCATATGATCCATTATTTGAAAAAATTCAAACATACCATTAAGAACACTATCATAGAAGAAAAATTGACCACCATAATTTCCAGACTATCTCATTAGCTGCATTTGTTTACGTAATACTTTGCAGCAAGACTCATAGTAGCACTACATACTGAAATATTCTGACCATCTTTTTTATTACATGCGACATATAAGGTTTCAAGGTAGCTTTCAGGGGTGGGTTCTAGAAATATATGCTGACCAGCGAGTCTATATTTGTCGTATTCTTATCGTATAAAATTTGAGAAAATTATATCCATTAACGAAGGTTATTATATACTAATTTAGTCGGGGAAGATATTTACAGAAACTGAGGATCGATAAAACGGTTAACAAATTGCATAAATCTATAAAGCTTATGCCGTTCATGTCGGCAAAATTCCTAATAGAATACTCAGAAGTTCTAATTTTTGAAGTCGCACAAAAGCTTTCAAGCACAACTTTGAAAGATTGAGCAAATAAGTAATGTATGGTATCTCATAATGCAGCTTATTAACGCTACCTTCCGAAAGCTTTATTCTAAATGACCACTATGCTGATTCATAACGGATATGGAGAACTAGATACTCAAAGCCGAAAATACCGATTTTTTCTCATACGACTGCGGGAATAAACGGCGTAGTAGGAGTATATATAAATATGGAGAACTCATCATACGTTTTTAACTAACTTGCTTGACTCATAATTCAGTAGATATACCAATCGAATTAAGTTTATGTTTATTCAACACCGATCCCCGTTTTATCAAAGGAAGAGACGATTATATTGAATACGATTATATCGATTCTTCTTTCGGTTATACTCTTTTGCATCCTAAATATTCTTAAAACAGTTACAGTCATTTCAATCGAATATGGATATTACATTGCAACTGGGGACTTTATTTCAATAAATACCATGTTGAATACACTTCTTGCGACCAGATTATTGTCACAATATAAGGTGGATTTGCTTGGTAATATATTATCCGGTAACCAGACAAGCATGTAAATAATTGAAGTGAAGCAGTGTCAATGTGTTAAGAATACGAGAAATAGCATTAATAGCATGGAGAGGTAAGGTGACTCGTAATATGCATTGTTTTGTAATTGAGCGCATGCACCATGATTTAATAAATGATATGTTTTATATTCAATATTCCATCGTTGTTCGTGAAATGAAGGATGTAATCCCAAAACAATGTGATTCAGTTGTCGGTAAATTTCTAGTAGTTTTCTATATACCACAAAATTTATGATATCAGATTATGTTGCAGGATTTGATCTTATAATCCTTTATAATTATTATTGATCCCTAAGCTTGTTCACATTCCTAATAATAACATTATTATAGCATTTATTCATCCCCTATATACAATATCTCGTGTATATAATGGAGTATAGTTTTCATTTAGTTGAATAATTCCCAGTTCTTGATATTGAAATTTTCTCCAGCAACTTTGAAAATACCATAATACTTATCCATCACAGCTTCTATATCTGATTCACCAACATGCATTGAAATAACTATATCGGTTTCAACTTTGCTTAACCGTATTAAGCTTACTAAATGAATCGAATTTTTGCAATTCACATAACATGTGTGGATTTTAGTATTCAAGACTTTCAGGTCAATTTCCTCCATCATGGTAAATTGGTTTGTTTCCAACATATCGTCAATATGCATTCTTAAGGCCGCATTGATATCTTGTGCATCTACTTGTTCTAACAAATCAAATATTATTGATACGTCTTTGTCTCCATCTTCTATTATAAATACCTCTTGATTATCAGGGACTTCTCTCATATCCGAGACATCAACTATACCAGCTGGTAATACAGTAGTGACTGCTCCTCCATATAGCTCAAACATTTATCTAATATTGATTAACGTTGATTAATTATGTCAACGTTTGTTCTTTTTTTTTATTTTTGGTATCGCATTATGAGAATTTTTTTGGGATTTCAAAACAAAAGAACAGCTAATGGTACTTCGTAAGTCATGAATTTTAATAAGCGTAAAAGACCTATCGTGATAAGTATAATAGTAATAGCGATATTATTAGTACTCACAAAGCTATTAACTTTACCTAAATCAAGTGAGAATTTCCAGAAAGTGTTTCAAAACATCCCTAATGAAAATATTCTAGGGATCTCTAAATTGATTTATAACCAGAACGAAAAGACACAAGATGAGTTTTTGAATAAATTAGAAAGATTAAACAAGAAGTTGATTGCTAAACAAGATGAGAGATTGATACATTTGGAAAAAATGAACGAAAATCTCGTTAATCAGATTAGAATATTAAAAAATCAAAATCCAAACCTTTCATTAAGAGATAAATTGATATACTTATATCCATATGAGTCTGACGCGAGATTCCCAGCGTACATATGGCAAACTTGGAAACATGGTTTACACGATGAGAATTTTGGTAAGAAATACAAGGAAGGAGAACAGCAATGGGCGTATAAGAATCCTGGCTTTGTTCATGAAATTTTCAATGATGATACTGCTCATACTGTCGTGAAATATTTGTACAATTCGGTGCCAGAGGTCGTTAAAGCCTATGAGTTAATGCCAGAAATCATTTTGAGAATGGATTTTTTCCGTTATTTAATTCTCTTTGCCAAGGGTGGAGTTTATGCAGACATCGATACATATCCATTACAACCAGTCCCTAATTGGATTCCAGAAAATGTATCACCTCTGGAACTCGGAATGATCATTAGCGTTGAAACTGATTCGAATCTGAATAACTGGAGACAAGAATTAGCACGTAGACTACAATTCGGTCAATTCATAATGCAAGCTAAACCAGGCCATCCTATTTTAAGGGAAATTATCAGTCGAATCACAGAGAAAACTTTAAAATTGAACCTAAAAGAAGAAGAAATCCCTAATGACTTAAAATTGTCTGGTAGCTCCAATCAAAAGACATTGAAAATATTGAAATGGACTGGTAGTGGGATTTGGACTGATGTGATCATGAATTATTTTAATAACTACATACAAAGCTCAATTTACCAAAAAATTACATGGCAAGAATTCCATGATTTGACAATTCCAAAGCTTGTTAGTGATGTGTTAGTTTTGCCTATAGGTTCGTTTGCGTCCCAATTAGAAATCCCAAAGAACGGGAAAATCAATGATCCTTTGGCATTTGCCAAACATTATTCTTCTAAAATTTGGAAAACTACGTAGATCAAACAATTCCATTTACATATTTTACAATATATATTATTTAGTTATTTATTGTCGTCATTTAGAAATATTATTCTTAGTCATGGTATAAAATTTCGTAAATCATTGTACTTGATTGAGGTTAAATGGTAAACTCAACGTCCGACCTGTATGAACTTACGAATAGATAAAAATACATATTACTTCCTTATTATATCATCGAATCCAATGATTAGACAAAGAACCACTATATTTAACCCAACTAAATCCAATGATGGGATCATTGAAGCCGTCGATTCGTCGCATTTACAATTATCTTCAATTGACTATCAATGCGAGGACAAGTTTATCCTACAAACACCAAAATTCAAATATATTGATAAGCTAAGAATACAGCTAAATCAATTCCATAGTGAACTGATTCTTTTCAGCAAATACCAAGCTGGGCTAAATATCTACTGTAAACCTAAGATTGGAGATGAAGGTTTTAATCAAGAGGAATTTTTTAATGAATTGAATCAAATGATGACCAATTTGTTTGATATTCCAAGAGATGGGTGGATTAATTCATTAGACACCTTATTTTATCATGAGCCTAGCACAGGTTCTGAAAGCTTTATTGAATATGTTAGGAAATTGACTGGCAATGAGCTGAACGTGAATTTGGAAGTTCTGCCGAATATCGAATATGTTTATGACGGAGAAAAGGTTGTTCTTAAACTAAATGGTAAAAGTCTCGCTAATACCACGATTACTAAAAATTCAAAGTTCAATAAAGAAATAGGATTATTCCTCATAGAAAAAGGCATCAGTTCCGAAGATGATATCGTGTTATCGGGATTACGAGTTATTTTGAATGGTGACGATGACAAGAATGAAGAATATTTACAGAAAACTCTTTTCCATGTTAAAAGGAGGCAAAGACAATCAAGGGGAACATATTCGTCACAAGTTAAAGAGAATGGAATGCACCCATTCTTAAAGACCGATATTCATTCTGATATACCAAATGACGAAGATTTGATTCAATGTAAATTATACTACTACCTTGATTTAAACAAGTCATTTTTTGTTGATAAATATCAATTGCCCAAAGAATTCACATCATATGTTAATTTTGGAAATACGGATTTAGAATTGCCCGAGTATAAAATTAACGAATGGGGTTCAGAGATATTAATGGAAATTGAAAATAATCAACAAATAAGCTTACCGTTACACTCAAGATATCAATTACCGAACAACGAAAGTAGCATAAGAGTAACTGGTATCAATGATCCATTGATATTTTATGGGTGTGATGTCAAAGATTCATATTTGTTAGAGAGTAGTCCTTTTGATAATAGATTAGACATCGGAGGAAATTATGAGAGATTCTTTACGGACAATACTGTTTTCTATCATCTTCTGTCTCATGAGAATCAGTTACAGATTAATATACCTCGTGGGAATGAACTGATCAAGAAAATTAATTTCGTTACGAATTTAATATTCATTGCGGGTGTGGTGTTGATTTTTTATAAAATAGTACAAGGTATTTTCAAGAGAAACCCATCAGCTGGAACCAGAAAGAACGAATAAAGCAGCACCACCCAGCGAATGCACCTGGTTAAACTATCCGCTGCTGCTCCAATTCTACATGATTATGTGCTTGCAGAAGTATATGGTTTGCAGCCCGGTCACGTTATCTTGAATTATTTTGCAATTTCAGGTTACCGCAACTATACTCTACATATTACAAAACAAAAATATGAACGTAAGATCTCATTATAATGCAAATATAAAATTTTAAAGCTAATCCTCCAGGCACGTTATATACTGGGTCTTTAAGTGGTCATCAAACAGTAGTATTTCGTAGCGAAACACGGTATTGTCGTCGTAATTGTCATGCGTAAGCTTTGTGAATTGATGGAAAAAGTCGTAAAATCCAATCTTTACTTCGTTTATAATACTCTGGAAATATGCACATTCGTTATTTATAAATGAAGACAGTTTACTTAATGTAGACTCGATCTGGTATATGTATTTCATTAATGTCGTGTAGTTGATGTTTGTACCATTAGATATGTTAGTGTTCTTCGCATCTGGAGCATCACCGGCGAAGTTCTCTATATGACTATTGAAATCAAACACCATGTCGTTTATTTCGTCGAGTAAGTTATGCACACTGTGGAAATTTAACTCCTCGAACAATTTTTTCATGTCGAAGAGCGCCAGCATCATCGCCCTGCAATTTTCGAGTATGCCAAAGTTCTTGACATTTAGCAAGATAGATAACCGAAGATGTGACTTAATTTTGTCGTACTTAGTGGCTAAATTGCCATTAAAAGTACTTATTAACGACTGTAAGGAGTTGACATGGTCCAATATGTCCTTCACCATAAATATGCACTCATTCTGTTGCGACAAACTCATACGCCCCAAAGTTTGCACCGCGATCGGAGCAATGAGCCTTCCGTTGCTTATAGCAAAGAATTCTCTCATGTTTATCAAGCTATTGGCAAAAAAATCTTCTACTACGAGGAATTCCTCCATCGTATTAGTCTTATGCATTCCTGGTAGCTTCGCTATTATTTCACCCATCGTCACGCTCTGTGGATCGTACATGCTCGTGTCGTATTTGTTGTCGCCCGATTCGGTGTCCGAAGCCCTGTCTATCCCTATGTCATTTATCAAGGAGAAAGACTCTATAGACTCTGACCGAAGGGTAAATTTTACATTATCCAAGCTAGTCGTGCTTATGGTTTTATACATGTTTATAGTATGTTTCTGGTTATTCTATTATCAATATCCCAATTTTGACAGCTAACTTCCTGTCTATCTCCAAAAAAATACAACCTATATCAACATTTAGTCCTTATGAAAAAATTCTGAAAGGATTTGTTCTACTTTTAAACTTTTTTTACCACGAAAGGTGGAGCTCAGACCGCCTCTGTTAAGCTTTACTAAGAAGCTTAAGAAAAACCGCTGCTGGCGTGTGATTACATAAGAAATAGACTATATATTAGATGAAGGATTATGTAAGTATGGGACCTTGTTGCAAACTCTGCCCCACACTAGCCACACAGCAATCGGGGAAGTAAAAGCACGGCAGTTCCGGTAGTTGAAAACTTAAAACGAATGCAGAATCTCGTGGCTAATACAGGCCCAAATTACTGAACTCCACTAGATAACCACATTTGACCAAACCGGGGAGTGTATAGGCATAGAGGAGAGCAGAATACGAGAGTGACAAGAATAACGAGCGAAAGACCGAATGAACGGACAGAGGGATAAATTTCAAATGAGTGAACAGGACGTATGGACGGTGAAAAGGGTGAATAAACGGAGTACAGGAAGTAGATCAACCCAAGGATGGAGGTCCGAAGACAACGTGAAACTACATAATCGCGGTAGTAGGGAATAGTGGCTGGTGAGATAAGGCGTGGAAGCCGAAGCACCGGGGAAAGATTGCGCGAAGCAATTAAAGTCGTATGAGCCAAGAAGCATGAAGACAATTTGCGGTTAGGTAGCGACCAGAAAATGCGATAACGAGAGGAAGGTGCACATAATACGGGTGATATATGTATCGTAATCGTGAAGGACAATACCAAGGCTTCCGAGGGTACATTAAATCCAACAGGTAGTATATGTGAATGAAAAAGTGTGTATTGGAACGATACACGACCCCAGATCTGGGGTAATTTGTGATGGCCTAGATTACACGAGGATAATGGGGTGCACAAATCTATAGGAAGTGCAGTTTTATATATGTAACCGTGTACGGCGGAGAGATCAGATATGTAATATGTGTATAATACTCTATAGGGACGAGATTGAACTACAATTCGTCCTTGGAATGGGCGGATGGTTCGGGAATGATGACTTTGTAGTCAATGAACAAATCGCCAAAATGGTCGTCTTCACCGGCAATTGGCATACCTTTGTGCGGGATGGTTTCAACCTCGCCGTTTATAACGATATCTCCCTTGGCACGCTGGATGGTCATTTCGTGATCAATGGAGTCGAAGAATGGAATATGGCGCTTCCATCCACCGTGTGCTGCCTCCTTGAGAGTGAGCACTTCTGTTCTGTAGAGGTTGTTACCGATCCGTCTGTAACCCCAACTCGATGTAAACTCTTCCCGGAAAGTTAAGATAAGGTCGCCCGGGATCCAATCGGGATTCTGATCTCCTTCACCTTCTAATACTTGGTGGGAGTCTCGAGGCGCACCCGAAGGAACGTAGACATTATAGTGTCTTGATACTCTTTCTGTTCCCTGCCCACCACATTCTTTACAGTGATGTTTGATAGTAGTCCCTTTCCCGTTACATTTGTCACAATGCGTGTTGAATGTCTGGATCATACCCGGAGCCAATTGTCTTTGCATTTTGAGGAAACCACTTCCATTACACCGGTCACATTGATGTTTCGACTTATCTTCAGACCCGGTTCCTTCACACGCGTTACAGATATTCAACATGTCCACATCGAAATCCACGTCTTTACCATTGTAGAAGTCGTATAACGAGAGATGCATGTTCGCCTTGGTATTATCTCCTCTTCTCTTGCCTCTTTGTCTAGCACCTCCCCCACCAAAACCCCCACCGAATCCACCAAAGAACTGGTTGAAAATATCTCCCAAGTCCATATCATCCTGTTGTGGTCCATTGGGATCCCCATATTGGTCGTACTTGGCCCTTTTATCGGGATCAGACAACACTTCGTAAGCTTCACCTATTTCTATGAATTTTTCATGCGCTTCTGGCGATGGATTTTTATCTGGATGGTACTTCTTGCTCAATTGCCTGTACGACAGCTTAATCTGTTTATCATCCGCATCTTTTGATAATTCTAATATACCGTAATAGTCCTTACCGTATACGAATGTTACCGACAATAAAATTATCCATCCTATAAGAGTGAGGAGCTTCATTCTCTGGCTTATGTAGTAACAAATTTGGAAGATCTTTAAACACGTCAACAGTTATAAATACAAAAAAAAATTATAGAATATTTAATTCACGTGATTTATTGGGATAACAGAAATTTTTCAGTGGCTACTTATACCTTTATTAAGTACTGGTATTGACAAAGAAGTACGTAATGAGCGAAGTGATCAACTTGTCATTGTCGCAAAGAGCGAACCATCTCCTGGCTCATTTATATAATAATCAGGAAGCACATCTTCCGTATAGCAAGACTGCAACTGTGGACTATGACAATTCTGTGTTCTTATCAACTTCCAAAAACCCAAACGGGACCGTAAATTATTCACCTCGTAGTCTCAATTATGACTTGACAAGAGGGTATGGCTCGTTAGGCAAGTATGAGTATTATGAATCAAAAGCTGATATTTTGGGGCAGTATGAAGTTATTCAGACTGGTGAAAAAATGGACAAGAATGAATATCAAAAAGCATTAGATAAGGGAATGAATAAATCGAATACTTTGAATGTGAATAATACCAAATATTGGACAGACTACAATAAGTTGATATACAGTCCAAAATCGTTGAATCAATTGAATAATTGGGAATATAAGCCCCATGACTTTGGTATAAATAGAAGCTTTCCAAATCTAAAATTTGATACCTTCAACAAAGGAAAAGAAGAATACCACCAATACTCCGAAGATAGTCTTGAGAATTTCAGAAACACTTTAGAGCAATGTGATCTTATACAAGGGGTGAATTTGATAAGTGAATTGGACAGTGCATGGGGAGGGTTTACGAATGAATTATTGGTCGATTTGAAAGACGAATTTTTCAATAATGGCATAAATAGCAAATACAACATATGGGTACATGGACTTATAAATCATAATTTGAATCCGAAATTGAATCAGTTGTATTCTAGAATTAATAGTATTATTGAATTATCGTTTAATTCGACCCTATTTTTTCCAATGAATCTTAATTCTTCTTCAGAGTGCTTGGGAAGTGGGTATGATGAGACAAGTGAATGGCATAATTCTAGTATTCATGCAATTTTTTTGAATTCAATCTGGGGTCTAAATAACCAAATAAAGAATCCAGTCAAAATGAGTGTTATTGAAGATGAATTACTAAGAGGTTTTGACAAGAGAAACATTGTCAATGAAATAAAAATCCACAAGAATAAACAAGCTAGTAATGATTTTGGAATGGTTGATATAGATAGAGCAAACTTGTATAATTTGGTGGATAACATTAAAATTAAGGATAAACCAGACTCAATTGATTTGAGTTTATCAGATTCCAAAAATTCTAAATATTTTGCTAAATCTTACATTATACCAAATGATCAAAGTCTCGCTGAATCCTTGAATAAGAAGGAAAACTTTCCAATAAATATTTACAAAAATAATAGGATTAATGACATACTTAATAATGATACATTTCCAAATATTTTGGAAGATAAGTCAGTATACTCTGAATTTAGTTCAAGTAATACGTTGAAAAATGATTTGAAGTTTTATCGAGAGGTTATTAAAAGAAGCAGAGAAAATGAGGTTATTGAGGATAAGTTTGAATTGATTGAAAAGATTAGTGAATTAATTGAAGAGTATACGATTGGATATGATGAAAGCGATGAAGAATATGATTCAAACTAAATAATTGTATAGTTAATATATATTTAGAGATTAACCAACAGTCTTTTCAACTAAATAAATACCATAGTCGTCCTTTAAGGTTTTCATAATTGGGTCGTTAATATCTGAGGACATTGGGGCTAATAATCCCTTGATGTTCAAAGTGCCATCTAAAATCTGTTGGGTGGCAACTGCACATGGGACACCGACTAATTTAGCCATCGAGGAATAACCATCTGGATTACCGTAGTCAACAAGAGTGGAAGTTCTGATTTCGGTTTCACCATTGGCCCATTCGATACCAAACTTATGTTGTAAGACAACTAAATCTCTTTCTCCCTTTTCATATTGCATCTTTTCTTCTAAAGTAGCACATAAAGTATCTAATGGGTTACCTCTTGGAGTGGTTTGTTTGTCAGAGAATAAACCTAACCATTTGAAACCAGACAAAATACGTTCTTTGTCTTCTTCACTCTTGAAGGTACCAACTTCAGAGATCTTAGAAACTAAATCTTTTTCTTCTGAAGATTTAGCACCAATTTGAGCAGCCAAAGCATCTTTCCAAGCAGTTGGCTTACTGAAGATAGGGGATTCATCCTCCTTTAAGAATCCAAGGTCGACTAAAACCTTAACAAACTCAGGGAAACCTTGGAATCTCAAGGTTCCTCTGATGACAGTTTCAGCTTCAGGAATGCTATATAATTCCTTGTAAGTGGTGGAATCTCTGTTTGGGTAACAAACGAAAGCAAATCCCGGGTAGATGAAGTATGGTTTAGCAGTAGCCATTAAATCTTCAGACTTAACGTCGACAACCTTACCATCTTTCCAGTATTTAGCAAAGTTTCTTAAGGCTAATAAAACACCTCTAGAAGACCAGGAAAATTTATAACCTAAAGGATTATCAGAATTTTCTGGGGATGGTAAACCACCACAGTAACTTAAGAAAGACTTAATCTTACCGTTCTTTTGGTGAACTTCTTCAATAGTCTTGACGGCATATAAGTGATCGATACCTGGGTCTAAACCAATTTCATTCATAACTGTAATACCAGCATCTTTAATTTGTTGTTCTAATTCTCTTAATTGAGGGTTGATGTAAGAAGTAGTAACAACGTGCTTCTTGTTCTTAATTGCTGACTTGACAACGTTGACATGGAAAGTGTATGGAATTAAAGAAATAACTAAGTCAACCTTTGCAACTTCAGCATCAAGGCTCTTTTCATCAGTAACATCTAATGAAATAGCATCGGCAACATCACCAGCCAATTCCTTAGCCTTCGATAAGGTACGGCAAGCAACTGTAACCTTGAAATCTGGAGTTTTAGACAAAATGTCCACGGTTGGTTTAGCAACGAAACCGGATCCTAATAAAAGAATTTGTCTGCCGTATGTTAGTATATCCCTTGAATTTTACTCATTGAATGAATCAATTACTTACTTAACCATTTTAATGTAATTATATGATTAATTGAAAAGAGAAATATAATAGCTGGCCTGAAAAATTCAACAAATTTATAGCGCAAGTTGAGATTTATTCATGAGTCACGGTAAATTAAAATACCTTAAATCAACCTTAAAACAACCGCTTTTTTCTCATTCAAAGTCATCTAGTGGGATTAGATGCTCCAATTCATCCATGTGGTCAATTTTAAGAGGCATTCTACAATAATTTGATAAATAAACTTGAATTAAGTTAAACCTATATCGCTTACTTCCTAATTGGGACATATATAGAAGAATCAAAAAATGTTGCAATTATGAGATTCGCACCGTTCTCACAATCTAGTACCGTTATCACAACCAGTGCTTCATGAAGTACTAATATTAAACTTATATGAATGTATGTGATGCAGAATCAATCTTTGTGCGACACTTCAAACTTTTGTTGAGAAATCAGGTTGTTGCTTGAATAATCGTCTGCGTCGTTTACCTCCTCTATTTCATCATCCGGAGCGATTAATTCTCTATGGAATCTTTCTGGACCGAAGAAAATGGCAACGATCATGAAGGCATACACAGCACCACAGAAAATACCCATAACTTTACCATAATCATAGGCATCGGATGTAGGATCATCCTTATCTAATGGGAATCTGGTTCCGATCTGTGCTTCAATAGTTGAAGAAGCAGAACTAGCAAGATTACCTAACTGATACACTATTCCACTTAAGAAGACACGGTTGTCCTTATTAACCAATTCCATCAAGTGTAAAGGCGCCACACCCCATGCACCCATAGTTGCAAAACAAAGGAAGAAATAGCCTCCAGTCATGGTATTCAAATCATTGGAAAAGAACGATGGGTAAATAAATGCACCGCCCATTATGCAGCAAATAATAATAGTAAATCTTCTTCCCAATAACTCTGTCATTTGGCCAAAGAAAAGCCCACCGGCCATAGCACCTAAATTAACGATTACCATGAGAACAGTCTTTCTATCAGGTCCCACGTTGTGTTGCTTTACCAATAAAGTTGGATATAAATCTTGGGAACCGTGGGACATGAAATTGTATCCCGACATTAAGACAACTAAGTAAACAAACATAAGCCATTCTGTTTTGAAAACCAGACTAATTTGACTGTTAAGTTTCTTCATCGGGTTGCGATGTTCTAAATCATCCCTAGCTTCTACTCTACGTTTTTGCTTTAATCGTATGAAAGCGGCAGATTCACCATGGCACAATCTCCAACAAATCAAGATTAATGGTAATCCAGAAGAAAACCAGAATAATGATCTCCAGCCTTCACCCTCTTTGTACGTATTTTCAAAAGCTCTGAAGAAAACAACAGCCAATAAATAACCAAAGTTGTATCCAGGCAAAAATAATCCCGATAAGATTGATCTTGCCTTTTGCGGTTGGTCTTCTAAAGCAGTAGCAGCTGCATTACCATACATTCCACCCATGGCTATACCAAACAATGCTCTCACTCCCAAAAATTGTTCATATGTCTTAACGAACCCAGTCCCAATTTCCAAAATGACGAAAAGAAGACAACAAGCAATAAAAGGCCATTTTCTACCGTAATGATCAGATACAACACCAAAAATAATAGCACCAACAGATCTCAACATTAACACTAATGTTACACCCCAAGTTATATCTTCAATACTAACTCCCAACGTGAGCGCCATTTCTGATGCAGCAGCAGATACACAAAAGAAATCCATAGAATCAACAGTCCATGCAAAAAAACCCAACCCGTAAAAACTCCAGTTAGTTAATGTCATTTCACTTAAACCGGGAACCGGGTTTAGTTTTTCCCATACCGGAGTTTTGTCCTTCAACATAGGAATGTCGAACAAGGTTGTAGCCCTAGTTTTCAAGTAATCTAATATGGATTCCTTAGATAAATTCGGCTTTCCATCCTCTTTAATGTATTCCATAGTATTAGTCATTTTCTAAGTGATATAACTATCGACTCTACAAATATTCTCATATATCTGGATAACATATCTTACTTATGTATTTTTGTAGTAACTCACTTTGCGGCAAAGAGATTTTTTGTGGGGTAGGTTGGGGGCCTGAAAGCCTGTCATATTATCGCACTAGATCCAAAAAAAAAAAACTCACTTCGTGCAATATAGAAGGGATAACCCCAAAAAGAATACCTCCATATACCCATAATGTATGCTTGTCGGTAATTCAGATAACTAATTCATCCAGAGCCGCCCAAATTGTTGTGGAGTTTAGAAAATATAAGCTTTTTGATAAGTGACGTACATGTTGAATTTGCTTGTCATTTTGGCGAAGACAAAAGCCCAATTGTTAGATATGCATCTTATACATACGCCAAGTTTTTGAGCTAAGCGTGCCACCACACCAAATTGGAAAACAACTCCGCAAAGTTAATCATTCACGTATTCCGAATAATTTTTCAACAATCAAGCTATGCTTTCGACAAATCACTAACAATCAATGCTTATATGTTGTTTCAAATTTATCGTGCTTGACATGTATTAAATAATTTTTGGCACCCTAATTGGTCCAAAAATATTTTGTATGAAAAACTTCACACACTTGAGAGTATTCAAGTGACAAATCATATCAAGGTATCTAGCGAATGAATTAGGCAATTGTAACCCAACTTCTAACTAAGCACACAGAGTGTAACATTGCTTTTTTTCAAGACGATGCAATAGAAAGCAACACATAAGAAATATTTGGCGGGTGACTGCCCCCCACGCGAAGATTTTTTGACAAGTGGCATAAGTTGCATATTGACAAGAAAATAAGACTGGAGGTTAATCTCCATTTCTGGGGTAGGCGCGGCCAAGCAAATTTTAAGAAATCATAGTTCTCATACGCCCCATGGCATCATAGGCAAGTATTGGCATTGTAAGGGTAGTTTGACTAAGTTTCTCAGTGCTACCTTTTGTTTTGTACAATGCGGATAGGGGTATAATGTACGGGGAAGAAATCGTAAAATTGTTGAACCCATATGACAAGTTGCTATTTGCATGCGTAAGCGTAACGTACCTCATTTTAAGATTGAATTTGAGATTTTTTCAGATTCTAGTCTAAACATGTTTTAACAAAATTTGCACAATTATGCGATACATGTAAATAACATTTAGAGTAATAGGGATATTTCAGTTAGTTCTTAATATGCTACTGAATTACACAGTCCACTTTGACTTGTATTATATCTATCAAATCGGAATATAGGGGCTATAAAGAATATTTCTTTTATATTGAATATTACCTTTGTGACATTTGTGCAGTGTTGCAGCATGTTGCGATAGTGTAAGATATACGCTAGTTATCGAAATAGTATTGAGTGCCAGATGAAATACATGGATCGTATCCAAAGAAATTTGGTGACATGTTAATTCTACAATCACCGGCTAACAAATAAGAATAACTTAACTAATAAGAACCGTTTGCTCATTGAAAAGGCTAGTGCGCTATCAAATAAATTATGAGATAAAAGCTATTGTCGAAATCGCTCTCACAAATATATCATCTCTTTGTGCGATATTGACACTATTTATACGTAGGTATTGACAGATAAAGTTTGGTTATAGTTTTCAATGTCGTCTCAAACCTCACATGAAATTGAGCTCTCGGAAATTGGAAGGAGTGGAGTTGGTGAACCTCTGGATGCTAGCACGGATGGAATTGGTACCCTTGGAAATAATGATGTTATGACCAGGAGAGGTGTAAGCGAGTCGACTGATCCGGCTGTACAACGTACATATACAGGGGATACAGGAGATTATATTACAGCGGAAGGAACTGTACGTTCGGATGATTGTGAAGATCGGCCCCCTGACGGTGGATTTAAAGCTTATTCGGTAATGATAGGCTCATATTTTACGATTTTGACTAATTTAGGGCTTATAAATTCTATTGGTGCCATCCAGACATACGTATCTGAGCATCAGTTGTCAGGAATAAGCGCCATTGATGTGTCATGGATCTTCTCGATCTACCTTTGTCTTGCGTATGGAGTAGGACTTTTCACCGGAAGAACGTTTGACAAAAGGGGACCTTTGATATTGATGGTGATATCGGCGGTGTTGTTAGTTATGGGGTTGTTTGGTGCGGCATACAGTACGACGGTTTATCAATTTATTTTGAGTTTTATTGCAGTTGGCATTTCAAACGGATTATCGATTACTCCATCGATTGGCGTAATTAATCATTGGTTTTCTAACAAGAAAATTGGCACGATTCAAGGCCTATCGACAAGTGCAGGGTCCCTAGGAGGATTAGTATTTCCGTTATTGTTGAGATATTTATATCCGAACTACGGGTTTACGATAGCACTTATAATCTTGGGATGCATTTGTCTTGGTTGCATGTTAATTGGAATTGTTTTAATACGAGAAAGAGTGAAGAGAAATGACTCAACCCAAGACTCCTCAACGAGTGGAAGATATGAAACATTATCGAAATGGAAAAAGATGAGGAGGGAAACAAAAGTCTTGAGCTTCAAGCATTTAAAAGATACCAAGTATACACTACTTATTGTCGGGACATTTTTTGCCGAGCTTGC
The DNA here is from genome assembly GCF_000006445.2 of Debaryomyces hansenii CBS767. Lineage (NCBI taxonomy): Eukaryota > Fungi > Ascomycota > Pichiomycetes > Serinales > Debaryomycetaceae > Debaryomyces > Debaryomyces hansenii. The sequence continues at coordinate 1,470,761 of NC_006048.2, read as the reverse complement.
ATTGGTGATGGTTATTACTTATTTTGCTACTTATGCAATCGCCCAGGGGGTCTCAGAATCGACTTCTTACGTATTATTAACCGTTTGGAATGCTACTGGTATTTTAGGCAGATTTTTACCAGGCTATGCGTCAGATTTCCTTGGTAAATTCAACATGAATATCTTGATGCTTATAGGATTTAACATATCTATTTGTGCATTATGGATACCCTTCGGGCATGATTTGAAGGTCTTGTATGCGTTTGCAGCTTTGGGAGGGTTTTTTCTGGGACTGATTTTATCAATGGTTCCTATCTGCTTAGCCCAAGTTAGTTTGGTTGTGGAATTCGGAGAAAGATACGGATTGCTAAATTTCTTTGTTAGTATAGGTAATTTGTTTGGTGTCCCAATCGCTGCTGTTATTATTGGGGACGGCAGCGTCCACAATTATAATATGTTTGCAATTTTTGTGTGTGTTTGTTCTGTTGTCGGAACTATCTTCTGGTATTTCAGTAGATATTATATTGTTGGATCTAGGTTGAATGTGAAGGTTTAACTAGAATTATGACTATAGAAATCGAGTTATCATCATATCGTACACTGCGATTATGTTAGATGTTGAAAACAAACATATAGATTGAAACTAAAAGTCAGTATTTTAAAATCTATAGAATATATATAATCCATATCTTATCAAAACGATAACAAGGAAGGTATCTGAATTAATGAAGAATAGTCTACTATATCTTATATTAAGATAAAGTTGCAAAATCCAAAATCGGTATTATATAATCAGAGCAATCTTCACATGCAAATATATTAGGATCAATAATTTTGGGCATATAGTGATACTATTTAAATATGACGAAAAGCCCATAAGCTACTCATATTTGATATTGACAGGAACAATCGATAATTAGAAATGAATTTTAGTGACGTACAACACTTAGTTGGAAATTTTAGTGATTACATTGTGGTCAATTGTGAAATTAAGTACGCAATTGCATGCATTGCCTTTAATCCTATTTTCTGGAACATTGTTGCAAGAACCGAATATAAAACACATTTCCTTACCAAAATAACTGGATCTGCTAAAGTCGGATGCTATTTGTTGGCATTGACCATTTTCAGTTTAGGGATTTACAGGGATAATGTATACCATCAAGCATTGCTCAATCAACCAACTTACGGCCCTCTCTTGAAGTCCAACCTTGTCAAGGCCTTAGCCATAGGTACTTTCGGCTTTGGAAATGTCTTGGTCTTATCATCTATGTATGTGTTGGGTGTTACAGGTACATACCTTGGGGATTACTTTGGGATCTTGATGGACGATCGTGTTACAGGATTCCCATTTAACATTAACGACAATCCTATGTACAATGGATCCACATTATGTTTCTTGGGTACTGCTTTATGGTACGGTAAACCAACCGGTATTGCTATTGCTGGATTTGTATATGTCATGTACAAAATAGCCTTATTTTTTGAAGAGCCATTTACTGCAAAGATTTACGCCAACAGAGACAAGCAATCCAAGAAAGTACAATAGTTGTATATAGAAAATAGCTGGATTGATGTATTGATTATATACCTAGATACCAGTAGTAGATATGCAATAGTAATTCAAACAAAATCGAATTTATTAGAGATGCCATGATCCTCAACACACCGGAGACTCAACGACTGGAACTTTTCTGATTCTTTATGATAATACAAACCACTTATAGAACCAGGTAATTTTGAATTGTGAGTCAAATTTAGAACGATATAGTAGAACCCTTCGAACGAGGCACCATTAATCTGTTTGATCCTGGAGTCTGGTAGTAAGAACTCCTCTTTCCATCTCATATATATGCATTCGTCGTTATAATTATAATCATTTTGTATTCTGTGCAACTTTTGTTTTAATTCGAGATCGTTTAGACCCTTGGAATCTGTCAACTGCTTCCAATGTTCCAAATCATTTTTGATGAACGACCCCCATTGATCATTTTCTGTTATGAAGGAATATCTTTTTATAGTCGTATCTCTTTGCAGCTTCTTAGACCCCGTCTCCCATTTATACTTATTGAACGGATTATTAATGATTTCACCTTTAAAGAACGTAGTTATCTCGGGATGGTGTTCAGTTAATCCCGATATTTGCAAAAACCCCGTTAGTATTGAATTCACCCAATCAACAGTTTTAAACTCTACTTTTATATGGTATTTTGCCTTTCCGGATTGCTGTTCTCCTATGAACGTTGTGTTGGGTTTAAGATACGAATTTGACATGGTCGGCAACTTATTATAAGAGTCAAATCTTGGTCTAAAATAATCAAATTCAATACCTTTATTGCTTGTACTATCATTATTCCTATCATTTAATATTTGTTCGGAGTATGGATATACCTCTGGTTTCCGCTGTAATGGAGTGAAGTTTTCGTGTATCAGGCATGTAAAGTTAAACTCAGAGATCGAATTATTATCATCACTATCGTTATCTCTACTTAAGGATTTTGGGTCTTGGAGTTTATTTGTTTCACTAACAGGCATCTTTAATCGATGCACTTTATTATTCACTACTTCAAGGTTGTTAAGATTAAAGAACTGCTCTAATTTAGCTAAAGAGTATTACAAAATTTGTATCATGTTTTTATCTAATTGTGATTGTGATCCTTATCTGAGAAATCCGTGAACCCATTTTTCTTCATGGTTATAAGCCGAATCGGAAGAAAATGGATTCACCACCTACACCATTGCATCCGGCAGCTAATGAAGAAGTGAATGTTATACCAGAAGGTGCATTACCTTCCGGAACTATAGCGAACTTAGATCTAAACCCAGATTTGTATGATGACGAAACGGATGACAATAACATTGATCATGATGAAAAAGATAACGAAGATGACGTGATGATGAAAAGTGACACCAATGCTTACGATATTGGACTGCCGTATGAGCTCGAAACGTTGACTACTCTGTTTGATAAACAATATGAATTATTGAAAGCAGAGTTTGATAAAACTACGAATAATGACGAAATAGCAAAGTACCAGCAAAGCAAGTTAATTAACTATGTAGACGAACAATTATTGGCAATACAGCGAAAATTTATCAAGAACCAGGCGGACACTACGGAAGAGTACTCGTTTTTCCAGTTAATCCAGGAGTTATCGAAGGTATTTAATCTAGTTTGGTACTCAATTAACACCAAGTCAGGGTTGTTTGGCCAGCAAGATTATTTAATCAAATTAATGGACGACATGGAAGACTATGTTGCGCATTACAGACTATTTCAGAATACCGATGACTATGCTACGGTGGAGCTTCAGTTACTTGAGTATTTTACATTTTTCCAAGAAGTGGATTTGCGGATAAGTTTTTTAATTGATGGATTTCCGATGGAAACAGCCGATAAAATAGAGAAGCTCAATAACACGCAGATAATACGCGTATCGCCAATTGCATCTAGATTAAGAATATTGATCATATCTAAGTTGGATCCGTTAAGAATGAAGTTATCTCGTGAAGAACTGGCTCCTGATTCACAAGGCCAACACGAAAATCAAAAGCGCAGAAGCCACAGAAGACGCTTGCAGAATGTCATAGAAGGAGAACTAGGTAGGGTATTCGAAGGCATCTTGGATAGGACCTGATTTATGTGAAGAGATGGGTTCGGCATCTGGAACGTGCACATACCGATAGCTGATTTAAAGCGTTTAACAGTGTAAACGATTTTGTATAGTAAGTATAACATAGTACTAGTAATAAAGTTATGTGGCCATTTAATTCGAATAATGGTAAGGATACATCTGAGATTGCTGAAGAGCTTCCTGAAAATTTAAAGGACTTTTTCAAAGAAAATAATCCTGATTTAAAACACGAAACGATTTTCGATGTTCCACCACAGCAGAAGAGAGTGAATGAGATCCTACATAAACAACAGAATAATAACGAATATTCGTTTGAGTTTGATAAATATAAACGTAGAGAAACTCCCAAGAAAGTCACATCCATAAATTGTGCCGAGTTACAACAGCAAGTTATAGAATGTTTTAGAGGATGGACATTTACTCTGACCAACCAATGTTCACAAGAAATTAAAAACAATTCATCCTGTATTGAGATCCAGAATAATGCCTTGAAGAAATTGTATTATGATGATTGTTATAACATAGACCACTGCACAAAGATAAGGTTTGTGATTGACAAATTGTTTACTGACAATTTTGGTCAATATGGGGAGAATATGACCGATGAAAGTAAACAAAAATTCAACGAAGAAATCGATAAATCATTCTATAAGATTTGGAAATAATTCCTAATACATGTAAATAAAGTCTAATAATATATAACCAAAACCATACTAGTAATTTAATATCTCATGGCTCAAATCGTTCCACAAGTGTAATTTTTCATCATATTTCAAACTGGTCACCAACCCAGAGGTATTAGGAAAAACATATATATTATGCTTACACCCCAAAATCTCATTTAACTTCTCCAATATCATATTATAGTGTTCGTCTTCGCCAAGAATCTGCTTTCCCCATTGAAAATTACCTTTAGTCAATTTAACCTTTATTTTCAATAGATTAGTGATATACTTAACTATGATCTCCCAAATCCCTTTACCAACGAATACTATGAATGTACTTCCACTTTGCTTGAATTCGTTAAATAGTCTGGGAACATTTTCTAGCTTTTCGCTGAGGTTTAATTCTTGTGCTGTCTTGGTACATCTCAATACAAGATCTGTAAACCCAATTTTATACTTGACTATTTCAAAATCATTCACCGGCTTGACGAATGTTTTATATTTATCGTCTGAATCGACCTGAATTAATTCTTTTAACAACGGATCTTCTTTAATGGCATCACCTACGGAAATATTTAGTGATTGCAACACATTTATTAGTAGCTTTGATTCATTGAATAATTTCCAAAATAAGTTGGTAAAATGAGCATAATGGTGCTGTTGGATTGATGATTGAAGCCCGGGATTAAAACCGATGAACAAAACTTTCAAGCGGTCGTCTAATGAAGGCTGAAGATCTTGGTATTCCTGTTGGATGCTTGATTCTCGGGCAGCTTTCGTTCTCTTGCTCACCTTATCTGTCCTTTTTGCCACTTTTTTGCCGTCATCGTACTTAAAAGAGTGAATTATGGATTTTAAATCTGTACTCCGATCCATAGCATCTCGTATATCTCTATATATCTTCCATAAAGACTGCAATAATTGGTGTCAATATAGTTCATTCTATCAACAGAACCATTAATACCAACACCACGTGACTGGTGATATGTTGAGTTAAATGTTTATCTGGAGAGAAGCCTAAACAAACATATAATCAACGATAGCTATATAATGTCCGATAAGTCTTCGTCGTTTAATCTTTCATTCTTGAGTCCTTCCACTTTTAATAGTGGGTCGACAAGTAGAGGTGAAATAAAGCTGGTCTCAACTCCTATTAATTCAAGACAAAATGCAGCCGAATTGTCCCCAGTTGACCTTGACGAAATAACGAAAAACTCGAATCCAAGAACCCCAACTTCCAAGAATGACGTGAAACTGGACAAATTGCAATCCATATTAAAAAGTAGTCGCAATAAATCTCCTTCCAGGAAACAAGGTCAGGAATACTCAATTACTGAGTCGCTATTGAAGAAGCACCCAGAATTGAAGCTTGCAGCGAAGAATGGAGACATAAATCCTGTGAAGGGTGCTCGAGTGATATTTTCTCCCACAAAGGAAGTTTTGTCTTATCGAAATGACTATTTCGATGAATATAGCGAGGAAGATTCCGTGAGTAATTTGAAAAAGATTAGGAGAAATAAAAGTAAGAAGGAATATGATGATGATTGTACAATTGACTTAACAAATGAGAATAATAATGACAATAATGGTACAGAGGCAGGAGTAAAGGAAAAGACAAGTCGGTTGACTAAGCTTATGACGGATCCAACCATACCATACGTGCTTTCATTGTATCTTCAGCTACTTTTCAATCTTTTATTAATAGGAGTTATATTGTACTTGCTATTCATATTTATTAGGACGATAAAATCAGACATAAGTCATAAGCTCGAAACATACACCTCCGATGCAATTCAAGAAATATCACTTTGTTCACGAGAATATTATAGAAATAAATGCTCGATTGAAGATGGTCATAAGAGAGTACCGGCTTTGGAAAAAGCTTGTACCGTATGGAGCAAATGTATGAATCGAGATCCTCAATTAATTGGTAAATCGAAAATTACAGCTGAAACATTTGCGGACATAGTGAACGGTTTTGTTAAGCCTATAACCTGGAAATCGTTGTTTTTTATGAACTTTATGATATTTGGGAGTCTATTCATAACCAATATAGCGTTAGGTAGCTATAGAAACTCGTCGGCGTTCAATAACACTTCGAAGAAAGAACTTACGGACATGCAGAGGGAATACGAAAAAAAGATTGAAGAACAAAACAAACTACTTTTAGAATACAAAAGCCAACTACGTGATCAAAATGATACTTCTATAAACAATACCAATTCCTACATAACTACGTATGCGGGAAATACTCCTAATATGAATAGAATACATCCTTCGCAGTCTTACAATCAAATAATGTTACATGACCCCCCTTCGTATGCATCACCTTTATTAAATAGAAACAATCCATATAAATGAACTAATAAACATTAATTCGATCTATATCCTGCAGTTGTGAATAGGATTCAAGCAATGTAGAGTAGTATTGTCTACTACCGAGTAACGCTCTCCACATATTTTATTGTTGAGACTCAAAATGGAAAATTCGAAGATAAACTTGAAATAAAAAGAAGCCTTTCAAGATATTGTTTTCAAATTTAAATGAACAATGTTATTATATGAATGGAAGAAAATGCCCTAACGGGGTCAATTCCGTTTGTTTTACAAACTATTCAAAATGAGAGCGAAAGATAGAACTTTTGAACTATCGGAATGCCTGAGTGATTTTGACCAAGAGAAGTTCAAACCCTACAGAATTGACCACAACGAGAAACTCATGCAAGATGATACAGAAAAGCGTCATTATGGTATATTTATGTTTGTTGTAAAGAAGGATTTCCTATTCATTTTGATGGCATGTTTTTTTATGTGTGTTTCGTCTGTGGGAATTCCATTGCAGACTATAATTTATGGCAGGGTGTTTAGTAAACTCAGCGATTTCTATAAAACCAATTATTCAGGACTTGAAGGTTTTATGTCAGATGTGAGGTTGTTGTGTGGATTAATCATGCTAATAGGATTCGTTAAAATGATTGTTACCTGGATAGGGATCATTGCTTGGATGAAATTTGGAGAGAAACAGTCCACTAGAGCAAGAATTAGAACATTGAATCTGATGTTAAATAAGGAAGTTGCATGGTTTGAAAACAATGAAAATTTAATGGGAGAAATTTCCCAAACTAATAGGTGCATTGAAGAATTACGATGTGGTACTTCTGAGGTAGTAGGCTTATTGGTACAAACTGTAGCTTCAATAACAGCTCTTTTTATTACGGCAATGGTACTGTCTTGGTCCTTAACATTAGTAATTATTGCTAGCGCTCCTCTTATGGGGCTATTTGGCTGGCTATTTGGTAGATTAACTTATAAGGCTGCAGAGTTGGAGAATGATTTAACAGCACAGGCTTCCAAAATATTGGATTGGTCATTTGTTTGCAGTGCTGAAATTAGAATATTTAATGGAAAATACTATGAAATGGTCAAGTTCAATAGACTCGTGGATTTATCAGCAAAAGCATACTACAAGCTAGCTAATGCCATAGCTTGTAATACGGGTATGTTAAAATGCTTAACCTTGTTGATGTTTGTACAAGGTTTTTGGTTTGGAAACTACATGATCAGCATCGGTAAATTAAAAATAAACGAAGTATTTACTTGTTTTAGTTCATGTCTTATGTTAGGTTCAGAAATTTCGGAAATTTCTATGTTATTGGCGACTTTGAATAAAGCACAAGCTGCCTCATTGAAAATCGGCAAGATGATTGAGAGTAATGAAAACCCAAATGATTCAGGCATTTATCCAAAACTGTGCGAGGGCGATATAGAATTGGAGAATATTGAATTCGAATACCTGTCAAGACCCGAAAGGGTTTTGAAAGATGTTAGCTTTTCATTTAGATCAAAAGAATTGAATTTTATCATAGGGCCATCTGGGTCTGGAAAATCTACGATTTCTCAATTACTATTAAACTTTTACCAACCCCAGAGTGGCATAATTAGAATTGATGGACTCAACATTTCCAACTTGAGCAAAAAATGGCTTACTGATAACATTACTTTAGTACAACAAGATCCAATCATTTTTAATGAATCAATACGAAATAACATTGGAATGGCTGCACTTAATAGGTTTGTCTCTCTTAGTGATATTCCTGATTTGTTAATCGAAGATGCTGCTACATTTGCTTTATTAACAAGCGTAATAGACGACTCTCGTGATGGAATCAATACAAGTGTCTCGTTGACCAGTCTATCTGGAGGGCAATTGCAACGGATTGCAATTGCAAGAGCTAAAATAAGCGACACTCCAATTTTAATTTTGGATGAAGCTTTAAATGCATTGGATATTAAAAACAAGCAATTATTATTTCAGAACATCAAAGAATGGAGAAAAGGGAAGACCACTATAATAATAACTCATGAATTTGATCAGATTAGTGATGACGATTATGTAATTCTAATGGAGAATGGCAATGTTAAGAACAAAGGGTATATGTTTGAGTTATCTCACGAGGATCTAATACTTCAGGACAGATCTGGATTAAGCAACAAGTCTTATGTTGATAGTCGATGTCGTTCGAAATTTTATAAAGAGAAAGCGACCAGTAACAATTCGTTGATTTACCATTATCTAAAGAACCCAGCTGTATTGAAGGATCTTGAGAAACACCCCCAAATAAGACACCCCTTAGGTGAGAGACCTATGGAACTATTGTCAGTCGTATCTATATTAAACTATTGTAAGAAGACAATTGATAATAAGGTGTTGATCATAATTGGAATAATCTTATCCGTAATAGGAGGTGCAGCAAGTCCTGTATTTTCATACTGCTTTTCCAAAATTTTGGTCACTATGGTCAATGCTTCTATTGGGATGAATATAAACAGGGAATTGATAACATGGTCTTGTATAGTCGCAGGGATTTCCGTAGGGAGTGGTGTAATTCATTATTTGTCACTGTTTACAATGTCTTTCGCTAGTGAGAAGTGGATTGTCAACCTAAGGAAGTTAGTTTTTAAGAAATTGAATGAACAAGAGTTGTCGTATTTTGATTCAAAAACTACGAAACCATCAGAATTAACTGCTTTGCTAATGAATGACGCTAGAGATTTAAGGAGCTTAGTGTCTGAATTTGTAATAATCGCTTCTAATTTAATAGCAATGTTATCAATAGGAATCATATGGTCCATTGCCACAGGATGGAAACTAGCTTTGGTTGGTGTTGCATTTGTTCCATTAATTCTAATGATCACGCATGCATACTCGTTTGTATTAGAATTGTCTGAGAATAACTACAAAACAAAAGTAGCCATTTTAGAAAATTATAACCATGAAATTGTGAGTGGAATAAAGCTAATAAAAACTCTAAATTTAAAAAACTTTTTTATAAATGAGTTTGTACTTAAGTTGAACGAAGTCAATAACGTAGGATCTGTAAGAGCTGTGTGTACGGGTTTTGGGATTTCATTATCCGATTTATGTACTTCGTTGGCTACTGGTACTATATTATATTATGGTATGGAATTAGCCGGAAAAAGGGAATACTCACAATCACAATTAATACAAGTAATAACGGTTCTTTCATTTTCAATGACCAATGCAGCGAGCTTATTAACAGAACTACCTGATATTGCAAGAGGACAGAGAGCAGGTACTTATATTATCAACCTATTAAAATTAAAACCGTCTGAAATTGAAAACGATGGTATCATTAAGCCATTCAAACTTTACGACGATGAAGTGGTTAGCTTCCGAAATGTTAATTTCCAATATCCTAATTCACGAAATTCGGCACAATTAGTTTTAAATAGCCTTTCGTTTCATGTTAATAAAAATGAAATTGTTGCTATTGTTGGAGAATCAGGTTCAGGGAAGTCAACTATTGGCGCATTACTATCTAGGCTTTACAGAGTTACTGACAGATCCATATTTATAGCAAACTGTGACATTAATAAACTTGACATTGACTGGTTGAGAGATACAATATCTGTTGTTACGCAGGTTCCAAAGTTTTTTGAAGGCACGATTTATGACAATCTAGTTTATGGAATGGAGAAAAGCAAGATATCACCAGTTGGAATTGATCATTGTTTAAAATTGGCTAACATTTATTCGTTTATAGTTTCGTTACCAGAAGGAATACACACAAGGTTAGGTGAAGGTCAACATTGTTCAATATCTGGTGGTCAATTGCAAAGGTTATCTATTGCAAGAGCGTTGATTAGAAAACCAAAGATATTGATAATGGATGAATGTACCTCTAGTTTAGACCCTACTAATACTAATTTGATAATTGAATTAGTGAGAAATAACTTGGTAATGCAAAACATAACTATCATCATAATAACTCATAATATAGAAATGATGAAAATAGCCAACAGAGTAATTACCATAAATCAGGGTGAAGCTAGGGAATGAATCAAGTTAAATAGCAGGGCAAGATCAAGCATAAAAAATCTGTGATATAAGACATACATATAGGTTTTATAACTACTATTTGAACGATAATATTTGATTAGCGATATGTATTTAAACATAAATAGAAGTTTCAAAAAAATTAATAGCAATAGAACAGTTTAATATAATTATAATTTAACACAAATATAAGGAACCTCCACGTCTTCACCTTCTTTATCATCACAGCAAACCTCAAAGATTAAATTCTTAACATGGCTTGGGATATCCCTCTTGCTAACTTCTTTGATTAAGTCGGTTAATTTCATAGCTAATCTATCCTTTACCTTTTTAGGAGGGAAAAATGAAGCATATAACAATGAAACACCATAAGATAACATTGAAATTTCCAAACCTTCATTTTTCTCAAAGTGGTCCAATAATTGTTGTAAAGTGAGATTACCCTCAATATCGAATCTATCCCAGATCTGGTCGAAAGTTTTTTCGTTATATTTACCTTGGGGTGACTTAATTGGTTCTGAAAATCCGATAAAAGGTAATGCCAAGTTGATAAAACCGTTTTTATAATCTTCGATATCAGTTTTACCACCAACAACTTTGTATAATTCAAGACAAACTAAACCAGTAACTAAAGCAGTTGTAGTTGCGATAGCTGGAATAATTTTACCAGCAATGAATTTAGTTTTAGACGCATCGGCTGTTTCAATGCAATAGTTCAAAGCTCTGCAATTAGATGCCGCTGAAATAAATTCAATGTGATGATTAGTGTCATCATCTTTTTCAAATTCAATTGGATTTAATCTATAACCAGCCAAAGTTGATGGCTCAGGCAATGAAGCAGCAATGCTCCTAATTTCATCGTCATCGATACTGCCTGATAATCTATTACTCTGTTCCTCAGCTTCTGCATCATTGGCAGCGATTGAGACACCTGATTTTGGTGTGAATGGAGGAATTTCGATTTCGGCCAATGCCTTTTTATAATCTTCAAGAGTGGCCTTAGGCTCTTTTAATCCATAAATGAACGCCAAAAGATTTGCGCCACCGACAACAAAATTGAAATGATCGGGGTTATCGATGTCGAAGTGTAGAGGTTCAGGTGCTCTTTTAGGACCAGACCAAAATGGTGCACCATTCGAAGTTTTAGCATCCTTAGGGAAGTTATATAACAATTGTTGGATATCGTGATTGAACTTATTCTCGAATTCTAATCTTGCCCACTTAATACAATCATTAAAAGTGTAAGGACGCTTGTTCAAGTAGTCAGAAATGTTTTGCAAGGTACCCTTAATATCAGGATTTTGTTTCAAAGTTTGTTCAACATAGTTTGATTGAGTCAAATATAAATTAACGCTTTCAGGAGAATCAGCAAAGTAACCCTGGAATAAAGACTTGGCCCAAGCAATGGTGTGATCGATTTTATTTGGAAAAGATCTTAATGTACATAATGGTATTGACTTTTCAGGAGGATCTTGAGAACTTGAATAAGACTCAGTCAAATTAGGAATAACCACCTGAGTGTTACCTTTAGTACCTAAGGTTCCTGATTCTAATAATGGCTTCTTATAGAAAATACAACGACGATCAACATAAGTTCTAGCATCAACATTATCTAAAGCATTAGTGACGAAATCCAAGTTGTTCCAGAAACTATCATCGAAAATGTGTTCTGTATCTTGCCCAACCTTTTCTAATTTTGCTTCGATCTTACCCTTTAAATCGGGGTTCATAGCCTGAACAGCAGTGGCAGCCACGTCTGCTTTATTTCTACCAACATCTTTTGGTCTGAAAAGGAACTGTCTGTTCAAATTAGATTTTTCAATTGAATCCATATCGGTTATAATGACTTTACCATCTGGACCGGAACCTAAACCCATCATAGCCCAATTTTTCAACATTTCACAACCAATAGCCCCAGATCCCACTAAGAAAACCTTTAGGTTCGAAATGGTTTCCTGGTAAGGCTTACCGAAGACGGCAATTTGTGAATCATATCTTGTACCTAATGGCTTACAAGTTTCTGCATTTCTTGGATATCTTTCAGTAGGAGGTAAGGATTCCAAAGAGTCAAAGTACAACCATTGCTTAACAGGACCAAATTTAGAAGAGCAACATTTTAAAACTTCTTGGGCAATTAAGCCACCATACATGGCAACCATACCTGGTAAATTACCGGTTGCTTGATAAGATAATTCTTTAATCAATTTCTCATTAACAGGATCTTCCCCTAAGATGTCTGGATTTTGGGTCGCAATCTCAGAAACCAACTTTAATAATTCGTTAGCATCCTCGTCATGGCATGGTCTAGGTAATTTTCCTTGGTGTCTGGTTTGGAACGCATGCAAACCTTGGAAACCTAAGTGATATTGAGGAGGTCTATCAAATTTTGCGAAGTCAGAGATAACATACTCTGGGGACTTTAATTGTTGAGTTAAAGGTTCGAAGTTAAGAGATTTAGGGACTTTAACTTGTTGGTACAACCCGCCCTTGATGTATGTACCATAGCTGTCGCTCATTTTGATCTTGAACGCATATGGTCCCAATACTTCGACCTTATGTGGAGAACCATCGTTTAACTTATCCATACCTTGGATCTCAGAAAACTTGACAAAGTCTCCATCTTGTAAGCCGTGTCTGTTGTCATCCAACATGGTCACAGTACCATCTTTCTCGATATCAGATACGATACCAGTGAGAGCCTCTTCACCTGTCTGGTCTATAACGTTGAAATTTTTGCCAAAGTCAACGAATACTTGACCAAATAAACCTCTGATGTCGGCACTAATGAAACCGATTTCTTTAGGGTGGGTGAAGTTGTTTAACTTGACCTGCTCTTCCAAAGTGATATCAGTGGCGACGATACACTTGAACAGAGCCAATGTCGACTCGGACAAGTCGTTGACGATCGAAATGGGGACGTACTGGTTCAATTCCGACAATTTTGTTGACGATGATTCTGCTCTTGTTTTGCCCACATCGGACTCAGATAAGAAAAACTGGGTAGACAAATCACTCAATTCCACTGGATGAGGATCATACAAGCTCAAGGACTTGACACCGGCCAAAGCGACGTTTTTGGCGATTTCGATTCCCAATCCTCCCAAACCGATTATTAATACGTTGGCATTTTGCATTTTAATCATAGCTTCTTTACCCAAGACGTATAACTGTCTCGAGTACAAGCCTTCATCAATCGACCCTTGTGGGGGTGAATCTATCTGCATGTTATCTGACATATTGTTATTGATTCTGATAGTAATTGGGTAAGAAACAGGTAAACGTTAAGATTGCCACTAGAGAAACGTCAGAGTGGTTGCGACACGTGAAAAGCGATGTGCAGTACATATCTTCGTCTTTCATCATCCAGACATAGACTTATGGGACGAGGTTGTAGGGGAGATAAACAGAAGCAATCCAATATAGACAGCCGGAACAAGCAGATAAATAAGTCAAGTAGGTCAAGTAAGTAAACGTCATCAACAAGGTCTACTGACCGTGCACACGAATCACTATATGGCGTGGCGTGGTGCGAGCAGGTCCGAAAATCAGTCGTCCTCGTCCATTAGGGTCGAACTCCAGGCATCTTCCTCACGTCGGGAGGATTCCCAACCACTACACCACGTACCAAGCAGACCCGTAGCGGCCTATGGCATTCGTGTGGCCCGGCCCACATAATAATATACATAATATTACCATAATACCTATCAGATCTACTCTGAATTACTAGCCACGTACCTTACGTCACATATTTTATAATGATCTTATCATATCTCATAATATGCCTATTTATGCTACTCGTCTTATAATATCTTTATTTTGCTACGTATCTCATAATAATCTCTACCCTTGGAATAAGGTATAGCGGTCTCATCCCCACACCACATCAGTACATCCACCCTCGGCAAATGGCCATCACAGTTGCCACGACACCGAGCCAAACCCATCCACCTACACCAGCGTAAACGCGAATCCCACCGCCCCTCTGTGTGTTACGGCGCACCGACTCTCACCCTCGCCGGTATCGTCGATGGTGACCCTGTCATTCGAAGCGCACCCAAACGACAATTGTGTTGGTGCGAATATCATCGACACGGCAGGCTAGACCTTCGCCCGCGACTCTGGCATACGCCCGAAAACGCCCCTAACCGCCCAGACAGGGGCCAGGCCTAGCCACCATCGTCACCCGATGTCCTTCAGGCCGACCAATGACATTGTCTGCGTCGCTAACGCTCTCCGTGAGCATCCATCACTCACCGCAGATATCTCTCTATCATGTTCACGCTTTTCCCGCCTTCCTCGCCGCCACATTCCGTCTGCCACCCGCGCTGAGGATGCCTTCGCTAGCTGATATTCGATTACCGCTAAGTATTAACTGTATCAACTACATTAACTGTCCTATATTGACTCTAAACCTACATTGACTACAATTGACTACATTGACTACAATTGACTACATTGACTACATTGACTACCCTCATCCGCCACATTTCCCCATACCTTTATTATTAATGCATGACAGGTATAGAATAACATCTTAGTCTTTAATGCACAAGAGATCGAGAGTCCACAGGCGGGAATTGTTCGTAAATCAAAAAATTACGGGAGTCGTAAAAGAAAAATATTTGTGACCGACATCAACACAAAGCCTATATATATAATAAACGTACCCCAATGCGAACCTGAGGCATTGTGGAAAATTTAGATTTTCACGCTTCAGATTATGAACAACCAGCTAGCCAACGACCAGTTTAAGGTTGAACAAATGTCGTTTGGACTACCAAAGGGATATAATGTAAGTACTCACGATGGTCAGCAGGTGTTGGGACAACATGTCGTGGGACACCAGATGATGGGCCAGCAGGGTATGGGCCAGCAGGTATTGGGACAGCAGGTATTGGGACAGCAGGTATTGGGACAACAGGTTTTGGTCCAACAACAAGGAGGTAAAGGTCAATACAAGGAGTTTGAGCAGCCACGATACTATGGATCGTCGATGGTGATGCAGCTGCCCTATGTACAGGGTGGTGGCCAGACCACTGGTCAACCTGGAGGGCAGTTGGGAGGTCAATTAGGGGGCCCGATGAGTGGCCAGGGTGCACATGGAACACCTTATATGAACCAGGCGATTCTGTATCCAGCACAACAGCAAATATACGAAACGAGGCCTGTGAATAGCTATTTGTTGATACACCAAGGCCAGGATCAGGGACAGATTGCAGCCAGTTTCTACGGGGCTGCCCGCTCAAGAGGGCCACCCGAACAGCCAGTTGTGTATGAAGGATTCATTGAGAGACTCCAACAACTGTTACCAGTACCACCAATGTCACAGGCTATCACTCGTCCCGAGATTAACTTGCTGCTCAACCAGAGGCGGGCGAGACGTAAGTCGAAATTCTCGAAAGAGCAGGACGACTCGATTGTCGAGTTGAAACGTAAAGGCAAGACATGGGTGGAGATCGCTGAGATGTCGGGCGTGGGCAGCTATCTTGCGGCCAGAAATCGTTATCAGGTCATTGTGGGACAGCAGGGAAATAATAATTCTTCATCGTGGGATAATGAAGACAAGTCGCTCTTGCGCAAGCTCTTGGACGAGGCTGAAATTGAAAAGTGGAAGTTTATTGCTGCAGAATTGACGAAGGCCACGGGCAAGCCATTTTCCGACAGAGAGTGTCGTGAGACAGTGAGAATGTTGTTTTGGGCGGACCCAGCATCATTCGGTGTGAACGAGGACACCGTGAACGAATGCTTCAAGGAAAAAAAGGTCACCGAGAGGGCGAACGAACAGCAGCTGTACATCGATAACGAACGTCAGTACGCGCAGCCCTTTTTCTCGCAACCGTCTTCTGCTACCAATGCATCCAACACTTCAAATTCATCCAGCACATTGTCAAATCCTCCGGCACCAGTACTACACCTGTATCATAGCTACAATTCTAAATCGTCCCCGGAGTCGATCGACAATTACCCCGGTAACTTCTACTAGGTCATAAAATGATTCTTTTAGCATGTATTATATACTTATTTATGGATTTTGGAGTTTTATATTTTAATTCTTGACACTGGGCGCTCGCGTCGCCTAAGATTTTACATTTCTTCGACATGGTAGCACTAACAGCTTGTATATTCAATTTACTTAGCCCACGTCTTTTTTGCGAATCCGTATGTAATGCCACATTTGGTTTTTTACGACTCGACAATTATTCCCCATTCAACTGTTTCAACTTAGACTCAACTACGTCGATCTTGTCCTGGGGTGATTGCTCCTTGTCCACTCTAGACCCAACTCTTATGTCACTCTGGATTCTAACAACCCCATTCTTATGCAAAGCTTCATGCATCTGCCCAATTAACTCCATCACCTCACTCCAAGGACCAGCAATCGTCGTGCCAGCACTGTGCAACGTACAGTTAAGGTGAGATTCCCTGGCCATTTTAGTAATCATCGTAACTTCATTCGACACAGACGCACTGCTGGTCCCGATCTATCATGTTAGTATGCGAATGATCTAACTCGTAATTGTCGTAATTGTTCTTGGAATTTATCTTCTACATACTGGGATCATACAAACATCCGCAAGACAATGTAATCCAACTGTCATTTCTATACTGTAATCTGTCTTTACAATTGAATGCTATGAATAGACCAACCCCTTTTTCCATGGATTTATGTCCCATTTATATACAGGAACATATTAATTTCTTACCGTTCATCTCTGTTACTAAAGTGGTATTTTTAATGTCTCATTCCTGGTTTAGGCTGATTATTTCTCACCCATAAAATAATTTATGATGGTCATTGTTAAGAGAAAATATTGCGTCAATTATTCTATTTTATGAAAAAAATTCGTATTCCCAATTTCAGCTATTGTCTTCCTCGTAGAAGTTCTGAAGCCAACCCATCAAAATACGGAAGCCTAGTGTGCGCGAGGAGGACACAGTGGTACAGTGGCTGGAGCTGAAGGGCAAAATGTATGTGTAGGGCGAAGGCGCGACTCTGACATACGCATTATGCTCAGACAATTGTTTACCTTTATGTATGGGAATTACATTATATCGAAATTATACTGTATCGAAATTATACTCTACTATATCCACTATATAAAATATTTATACCAGTTATCTCTAATCTATTGTCGACTCGTTTATTCAGTAATAGCTCGTGATAAGATAGTATTCTAATGACATTCAACGTGGAACCTATGGATTGTTTTGCTTCTCCTGCTCTAGCTTCTTCTTCAACAAATTGATGGGTATTTTGGATACCTTGTCGAATGATTCTTCTGGATCGAAACTTTCGGTAAATTCATATTGTCTGAACATAGGTTGTCCAGTCCTTGACCTGGTGCTACTGGTTGAGGTCTCGATATCATCCTTATAGCTCAGGGGCACCTTGTTGAACTTTTTTCCCTTAGGCAGCTTTTCTGTCGGTCTAATTGATGAGTGGTGAGTCGAGAACGAAGTAAATACTCTTGTGGGTGGCGCATTCTCCTTTCTCTCCTCCCATGGAAAAATTGATGGGGTGTCGACGGGCGATTCTTGTACTTTGTTATCGACAGATTCTATGTCCCAGACGTTGGGGGAAGGCTCAATATTCAACGCACTTGCCTCACCCTTATTGGATCCTGACCCAGTAGTTTGTAAGACATATTGGACTACATCAGGCGAATAATGCTTATTAAATGCACTCCACCAGTACTCCTTGAACTTGTCGTATCCCCCAAACATCCATGGCTTTTGCAGACCTATAAAATGCAAAATCCTGATATCCTTAAAAAAGCGATCAAATGCTGGCAAGTACTGATATGACTGCGAAAAGGTCACATTGTATAGAAATGGTAATCTAACCCAATTCAATCCTTTAGAAGCGATATTGAAGAACTCGTTAAATAGTCCCTGGTCGGCCCCATCAAAAGTATTATCCTCGGTCTCGACAAATTCGCTTAACTTATTGTAAACAATCATGCTTGGTTTCAAAACCATCACCCCAGAATTAAAAATATCGGGCCATCCACTATCAGGAGAAGCTGCAACTTGGTTTGAGCTAATCTCTATCTCAAATAAATCGTCTATTCCTTGCATCGGTAAGATATCACAATCGAGATATACCAATTTGGTGTACTGTATTTGCTTCCAAAGCAAGATCTTGGTGAATGTGACCGCTAATTCAAGTCT
This sequence comes from Debaryomyces hansenii CBS767, assembly GCF_000006445.2. Taxonomy (NCBI): domain Eukaryota; kingdom Fungi; phylum Ascomycota; class Pichiomycetes; order Serinales; family Debaryomycetaceae; genus Debaryomyces; species Debaryomyces hansenii. The sequence goes on along the minus strand of NC_006048.2, from coordinate 1,451,952 downwards.
ATTCAATTGGGAAACTAATTTGTCTATTGGAGACGTTATTAAGCCACCATCAATAGGAATAATTTCATCGTAGACGTCTTCAATTAATTTCGTCGACTTCTCACTAATTTGGCTTGTATCTAGCAATATAACTAAAGGATGGCTCGTTTTGTAGTCATTCTTCAATATTTTTGCCACGGTTAATGCTCCTGGCAAATAAACTTCATTCACTAATAGAGTAATGTATGCAACTGTCATTCTGTTTTATATTAATGTATACAATTTGCTATATTTTCTGTGAAATTCTAGGGGGTTTTATCTATTTCACTCTTATCAATAACTTTTATATTTGGAAATCACATGGCCAGCCACATTTGTTTACTTTTCACTCACATATTTTTTCATGATACTAATTGCAATCAGTACATATAAAACTACGATAGCTCAATGGCCGGCACGGATAACTTACTAGTTGTAAATTCATTTATAAATATTCACTATTGTAATCTAAATACCTTTTCTCTACCTATTGACGTGGGTATGCATTGTCATTTGGAAGCATACTTTGGGTGTTTTGTTGAACAGGTGGCTGCTGTTGCTGTTGCTGTTGTGGATGTTGTTGTTGTTGTTGTTGTTGTTGTTGTTGTTGTTGACTCTGGGTTGGGTGGTGCATAGACAAAGGGTTAGATTGTCTATTTGGGTTATTAGCGTTTTCCTTCAAGGCAATTAATTGTTTGGATCTAAAGGTTTCGTAGTGTAACAACGACGTAGTTTCGATCAAATCCTGTAAGTGGGTTCTGGTCAAGAAGTCTCTCAAAAATACAAACTCACATTGAGATACGTCTTCAACGTTGATTAATCCCCACTTGGTCTTTCTGCCCTTGACGAGTTCCCCGTTGACCTGGACTTCCTTCTCGGAACCAGCAATGGCAAATGGAATCAACGACTTGATGTCCTCGTTCAATTGTCTCTCGTCATCGTATAAGTCCTCGTTGTCGTATGGGTATATGTTGAAGTTGTACTTGATGAACTCGTTTTGTAACACCCTCTTGAACTCGCTTCTTTCCTCTAATGTTAAACTGTCAGACTTGGCAATAATTGGAACAACGTTAGCAATCTCCGTCAACTTCTTCAACACCTGCACATCCAACTGCTTCAATTTTCTGCCGTTTGGCTGGATAAAGTATAATATACAGTGCACTCTGGTGTCATTAATGTACCTTTCTCTTTGGGCAGTTAATTCCTTTCTCAAATACTGCGAATGCTGTTCCTTAATGTACTTGACCAACGGTTCCCAACACTTCTCGTTGTTTATCTGGTCCCCGAACCCTGGCGTGTCAATAACGTTGATGTTTAACCTGACGTTGTTTTCCACTAAAACGTGAGAACTAACCAGGATTTCGGTGGTCTTTTCAACTGGTTCTGCCGCATGTCTGCGTCCACTGGTTTCGGTCAACTTCGACGAAAATAATGTATTGACCAATGTGCTCTTACCCAACCCTGATCTACCAACCGCCATGATGTTGAACTGGAATCCTCTCTTCAACAATCTATTCTCAATCTGTGTAGTAATTGTATCAAAACCAACATATTTTTGGGGTTGCACAAAGTGTGGCTCGTTAAGTGTTTGTGACATCCTGTTTGATTAGCTCTAAGTCAATTACTGTCTCCAACGGTAACGATATTTGTTTTCTATATTGACCACCTTGTTTATTTGATCTCAAGTGCTTCATTTGTGAACGCGTAGACGGAAATGTGGGCAAAACACGACCTTTTTGTAACCGGCACAAGCATTCTAAACGTGTTCGAATTTGGAGCGTTGTGCAGTGCTGAATTTTTCACTTTTCAGTCCACAGAGGACATAAAGATCGATTCAAAGTAGTAGTTAGAGGTACAGTGACTATATTACTTACGACTACGCAGGGAAAATGTCATTAGCATTCAGGTTAGGCGCTGCACCATCCTTAAGTGGAGGATGGATGGGAATTTTGCCCCGTTTACCGGCCATTTCTATTAGAATTCCAAATCCATTCCAGACACTGGGAAGCATACAAAACGATAGAAGATTACAAGAATTGAAAGAACAGATTGAAAATAACAACGGAGAAGCACCATTCATGATAGATAATGGTATGATTTTGAGGGCAGTTCCAAAGAAGAAGCCATCGTACCGTAGAACCAGACAAAAGTTGTATGCACCAGGGGACAAGCAAATCAAACATTTGGATAACTTGGGCAGATGCCCGGCATGTGGACATGTCAAGAGATCGCATTTCATGTGTATGCACTGTTTTGCAGAGATCAAGTCGTTCCTCAAGATGAAGAAGAAGGCGACACAAGACCCGGTGGAAGCACCACAAGCCAACTTGGATCCAATAGATGAGAAGATTGTGTATCCTGGTAAGCATGAAAGCGAGTACGAAAGAAGATTAAAGAAGAAGGATTGGATTCCTGTCAGAGAAGAGCCACTTATGTTCAATGCTGAGCAGTTGAAGAACCCTAAAAAGTAATAGCACCACCCGCATCCCTTCCACGGGCCATTCGTCGGATGAAACCTTGTACATATACTAGTATTTAATATATATGAGTAATAGATATATTCGTGTAAGATAGAAGGGCATTGAACTGTGTCTTGTAGATCAAAATGTAAATTTTAGATGGCATTATTATTTGGTCCGACCCCATCTGGAAATTTTCACATCCATGCAAGACATAGTATGAATTGACTCTAACATACGTATCCACTACGAAATGACTATATCTCATTATGATAATCATGCTACTAAGGCTAGTACTACCGGGCGAAGTATATCGATGTTCGCCATTAGTAGTAGACATCCCTTAAATGTGAAACCCGAAGGAAACTCCTACTTATCCACTGGAGATGACTATGATACAACAAAATTTTTGCCCAGACATGTTCAAATGGGGGCATTTGGCCTGTTCCCTGATGAGTTGATTATGTATTTGGTTTCATTCATTGACGATATAGAGTCAATGAAGAACTTGTCCCACACATCAAGAATAATGTATGCATATATGTATGACGAAGAGATGTGGAAAAAAATATACGTTAAGCAAGTTACCGATGGTTTCAGATGTAACACGGATAATGGGTTTGAGGATTGGAAAGGGTCCTGGAGAAGTACGTTGCTTAACATTAAAGATACAGACCAAGCCAATTTGCAGCTTCCTGGTAATATCCTATGTTCGGATGTGTTATATAGGCCGTACCAGTGTTCGCAAGTCGATTACGAGAAGCTCTTCCAAAAGATTATAAAGGAAGAAGAGATATATTGGAACCGGATTAATGAAACTAATGACGATTTGCAAACAGAATTAAAAAGTTTGCCTAATGGTAGAATCCTAAGAATATCAGAGAGTTTATTGAGCATGAGTGATTTTAACGAAAACTTTCATGACAAGCCATTTATTCTAACCAACCCTAACAAAGATAGATGGCCACACTGGAGTTTGGAGGATTTAGTGGAAAGATTCCCTGATGTCGTTTTCAGACAAGAGGCAGTGCAATGGCCATTATCATTGTACTCCAAATATCTTGCTAACAACAAGGATGAATCTCCATTATATTTATTTGATTGTAGTAGTGTTGCTATGAAGACGTTGAGAACGGAATACACTGTACCAGAAATCTTTCAATATGACCTATTTACAGTATTTGAAAACCAGGAGATCAATTGCCGTCCAGACCACGCTTGGTTGATTATTGGACCTAAGCGTTCTGGGTCAACTTTCCATAAAGACCCCAACTACACAAGTGCATGGAACACCGCTATCTGTGGTCGAAAGTTATGGATCATGTTGCCTCCTGATGTTGTTCCTCCTGGGGTAGGGACAGATGACGAAGAAAGTGAGGTCACCTCTCCTGTTGGGATAGCCGAATGGGTTTTATCTGGTTTTTTCAACGATGCCGTCAAAATTGATAGCTGTTTGGTAGGAATCACATTTCCCGGCGAATGTATGCATGTACCTTCCGGTTGGTGGCATGCAGTTATTAATTTGGACGATTCTATAGCCTTGACACAAAATTTTGTTCCATTACCTAAATTGAGTAATACGTTGAACTTCTTCAAAAATAAAAAGAACCAGATCAGTGGATTCCGTCCAAATCAGCTTAAAATGACCCTAGACCAACTATTGGAAACATTACCGGAAGAAGACGACGATGTACGTACTTTAAAGCACTACAAACAGCAATACGAGTCTTTGGATTTAGAAAACGCTTTACAGGTAGAAGACTGCGGTGAAATCTTATCATCCAAGCTTCCACCAATGCCTCTATTCGAGCTTTTCAAACAACTATTGATCCTAAACGGCAAGAAACAGGAGTTGGATACGGCTTTGAGTAAGCTTGCAAAATTGGAGAAGTCCGATGTCAAGCAAACCAACAAGAGCAAAATATGGCAAAACTTGGTGGAAAACAAAGACAATGAACAAGACTCGAAAGAAGTAGCTCCCCAGGGCTTTTCCTTTGGTTTTGCCTTAGATGAAAGTAGCGATGAAGAAATTTAGCACCCATTTATTAGTCATGGTAGTTTTGTGTAACATTTTAGTAGATCAGATACTAGGCATGACTATAATTAAGTATTGATAGTAGGCATATATTCTAATATTATCTTGGTCCTTATAATACATGTTAAGTTTATCATCGCTCGTAACAGGTATCAGATCAACACAAAGTAGAAGTCATTTAATCAGGTTGTGTTATAGAAAAATGTCAGACGTAAAGAGAACAGAAACCCCAATTATTTTTGCTCCGGAAACGTATCAATATGATAAGGGACATTTGAAAGAGAATGAGCTCCAATCCAATCCAATTGAACAGTTTCATGAATGGTTTGATGTTGCTAGAAAGTCAAATACCGATGGTTCCTTCCTTCCAGAATCAGTAACCTTTTCCACAGCAAGATTACCATCCGGTAGAGTCTCTGCAAGAACAGTATTATTCAAAGAATTAGATACCCATGGATTTATTATCTACTCGAATTGGGATAAGTCAAAGAAGTCGCAAGATTTTGATACTAATAAGCATGCAGCGTTGACGTTTTTCTGGCCTAGTATCCAAAGACAGGTCAGAGTTGAAGGGATTATGGAGAAAGTGACTAGGGAAACGTCAGTGAGATATTTCAATACCAGACCTAGAGGATCAAAGATTGGTGCATGGGCATCTCCCCAATCGCAGATTTTAAAGGACAGGGCAGAGTTAGATAGTATCGATAAAGAATTTGAAGCCAAATTCAAGGATGTAACGGATGAAGATATCCCCTGTCCCGAATACTGGGGTGGAGTTAGGATAGTTCCATTAGAAATTGAGTTTTGGCAAGGTGGAATGAGTAGATTGCATGACAGGATCTGTTTCAGGAGAGAAACTATTGATGACACCAAATGGAATATGGTCCGCCTTTCACCATAGACTGAGCTACACTAATAGAAATATACATATGTATAGAATAAGCTAGAAATTAGTTCAAAAATAACAGCATAATTATACTTGAGGTTTGTAGTTAGATAGGAGATACTTCTAATTTATCAGTAGTGAAAGCAGCAAACTCTTTATGAGCAAGCAAATGTATAGACAGACGAACCTTGCTTGTACATACAATCGGACAGTACTTACATGGGAACGATTCTTTATAGCTACTCCGAGATATACCAAGCGAGCGCACCAGAACTATCTCGTTGAGGTAGTGAATTTCATCGTATAACAGGCCTCTATCAATATCGGGCAACTCATCATCATCCACCTGTGTTTCGTCCTCGTTATTTTCCATGTCAATTATGTGTATTTCGAGATGCATCTTAAAAAGTCTCGAGTCTTCAAAACATTCTTCACATTTGGGACATGAGATTTGCATCATTGAATGTTTCTGGCAGTGGTTGGATAAGTCGTTTAACGTGTGAAATATGCATTGACATTGTGGACATGTAAAGTGTATTTTACTGGTATGACTTCGATGATGGATTGCCAAAAACGAAAGCTTCTCCATTTCTTTATCACATTTCACACACCTAAACCTCCCATTCGTATATTTTGTCAATTCCTGATCCTCTTCGCGTTTGACTATTTCTAGTGTATTCAGCTCTCGGTTCTGTAGCAGCAATATATTTTTTGCAACTACTGTGTTCTTAAATTCATCATCCTTTGTAATGCAAGAGTCTGATAACACTGTAGTGGTTCCCGTCTCTTCTTGCATGTCAAATACGGACTCATCGTTAGTATTAGAGCTATTATTTACCTGGTCGTTGCAAATGGCTGCTAATTGATTATACGAGTTGCTCAAAGTGAAAACAGGCAACTTTAGTCTCCTTTTAACACCAGCGTCGTCTAATTGTTAGTATTAGTCCCACGAACATGTATAAACTGGTGAGTCTTACTATCTGTCATTGTTAATCCAGAATCTCTTACTTTGTAGAATAAATAGGAATTATCCGCCAGTGCGTATTTCAGTCGAGCTACAACCGTCTGTTTCTGAAAGCAACTAATTTATTTAACACTATATAGCTAAAATAATCTACTTAGAACTTAGAAGCAGTTTGGTAGAAAGTCTTACCTTGGATGTGGGCAATTTCTAATTCTAACTTGGTTGGTTGTCTAGAACCGTCAGCACCGGCAAAAGTACCAGCACCCCATGGAGAAGAACCGTGTACTTCTTCCAAGTTGGCGAGTTGAGCGAAACAGTTTGCGTAACCTAATGGAACGTAAATGATACCGTGGTGAGTCAAACAAGATAAAGCATTCATAGCGGTAGATTCTTGTCCACCACCTGGGGTACCAGTGGAAACGAAAATACCAGCAATCTTACCTGCTAAAGCACCTTGGGCCCATAAACTACCAGTAGCATCCCAGAATGCCTTGAATTGAGCTGGATAGTTACCGTATCTAGTTGGAATACCAAACATGAAAGCATTGTAACTGGTCAAAGTTTCGTTGGTAGCAATTGGGTAGTTTGGCTTGGCTGGAGCATGTAACTTAGTCAAGACTTCTTCACTTAAGGTTTCTGGAACTTGATAGATGTCAGCAGATCCACCAGCAGCTTCAATACCCCTCTTGACTTCTTCGGCCATAGTGGCGATGTGGTGGTACATGGAATAGATGATAATTGCAACCTTTTGAGCCATTTTTGTTATATGATATTTTTAATTGGATTAATATTAAGCTGATGTGAAAATTAACCTAATAATGATTTATCTCAGATGCAATTGATGTAAAATGGGATATCCCTATTTATATAATTCTATTATGTAAATTTTAGTAAGCTCTCGCCGCACAAAATTAGCTCACCAAAATTTTAGTCAATATTTATAAGGAGATTCTAATCTTTGAAAAATTTAATAATATTTATTAATTGAGAGGCTCTGCTATTGTTAATCTGACATACGATAGATATACATATATTGGACATTCAGGGAAAATTCGTTGAAGACTTTTTGACTTATAAAGAATACAATCGCTCATTGAAATAGTTTTTATCTTGCAACTTTTGATCTTTCGCTAATAATAATAGACCAACAATAGAAGCATAGAAGCAAATATGAAGGTTGCCATCATTTACTATTCGACATACGGACATGTTGCCGTTATGGCCAAGAAGATCAAGGAAGGGATCGAATCAGCAGACGTAGGTGTTCAGGCCGATATTTTGCAAGTTAAAGAGACGTTGAGTGAAGAGGTGTTGGGTATGTTGCATGCACCAGAGAAATTGGACTACCCAGTTGCGTCCACTGACACTTTGGTTGAATACGATGCCTTTGTATTTGGTATTCCTACCAGATACGGTACTATCCCAGCACAATGGGCTGATTTCTGGGGCACTACCGGTGGTTTATGGGCTCAAGGTGCTTTATCCGGTAAGCCAGCAGCTATGTTTGTATCTACTGGTGGTGCAGGTGGTGGACAAGAATCTACTATCAAGAATGCCATGTCGTATTTGGTTCACCATGGTATGCCATATATTCCTTTAGGATACTCTAACACATTTGCGGAAATGGCCAACTTGGATGAAGTCCACGGTGCATCTGCTTGGGGTTCCGGTATCTTCGCTGGTTCTGACGGTTCTAGACAACCATCGGAATTGGAGTTGAAGATTTGTCATGCTCAAGGTGCTGCTTTCGCCAATATCGCCTCTAAGATTGTCGGTGCTAAGGCCGCTACTGCCACTACTACTACTGAACCAGCCGCTACTGCTAATGAACCAGCCTCTAAGTCTGGAGAAGAGCCTACTGAGAAAGGTAAATCTGGAGAAGAGCCTACTGAAAAGGCCAAGGAAGTCGCTCAAAGAGCCAAACAAGCTGCTCCTGAAGTGAAGGAAGAAGCCAAGGGTGGCTGTATGAAATGTACTATTATGTAATTACCGACTATTCCTTTCTTTTATCTTAATTGACATTTAATAATATGTTTCGTTAGTAATCATGTCAATGGTTTTGTAAATTGCAAAATGAATACATACCGATAGAAAAGCGACCCAAAATCATCCTATCTCTCTTCTGCCATCACCGACGCGTGCGTTAGGCTGCTCTAAAAGATATAAACTTTTAATCATAATCCATACATTAGGCCACAAGTTTCGAGCTCTGAATCTCTCTTATAAATAATCCGTCATAGCAGAGAAGCAACCACACAAAACCCTAGGTGGATAATTTAACATGCATTTATTCAAACACATTGGATCAATCCTCGAGGGATAGCCTAAACCTCCACTAGGGTATTCGATGCTCGATTCTACCTCTGGAATAATTGTTATAATTATGAATTCAAGCAAAGATTTCAAGTATTGTAAAGTCTCAGTATTGCAAAAAGCACCCCCCTCCTATTGAAAAACCAAAAAGAATGTAGCTTATGAATTCAACATAAATGATTTCTGGGTGTACCAATGAATAGATCATTGGGCCGTCCTTTTTGCTAAAAAATGAAATCATTTAAACCAAAAATGACCTATAAAAAACAATTGATTATCTTGCGGATAATTTGATGTCCTTTCACACGGCGATATTATGCAACCTACTAATTATCATTGAGAGCCGGATATGCAGAAATCCACACTATAGAGCCCTCCGAGTAACTATCATTGCCGGAATGGTGACAGGTTTGCCTTAGGACATAATAAATGTCAAGAACCAAAAAAGTTCTCGTGTGTACGCAACTATCCATCGATGAATATTCCCTGCATTCTTAGATAGTCCCCTGAGGTCTATGACACACCTCAATGGAATTGAAGATCGATTTGCCCGAACAGCTGTAATCATGTCTCCTTTTCTCTCCAAATTAACTTGTTGCATAAGATGCCGTTTGAATGGAACAGGATGTTGAGGTGTAGGGATGTTGACCGTAGATGTTGACAAAGACATAAACCAATATTTATCATCCTTCTGGCATTTGCCCTGTAAAGAGCCGATTCGGAAGTGCCTGGATACAGACAATATCAAGTTCTATATTTCAACTTTCATTAATCTTTAACCTTATTCACTGAAAAATTCAAAATCTCTAAAATTATGATAGTTAATATACGAAATGGTGAGAACCAGTTTATTTCCACAGCCCAAGACTATCGATGTACTAGCAAAGAAAGCCTTGTCTTCATTAGAAGACAACGAATGAATAATTGAATCAATAAAGAAAAGAGGCATAAAACTATTGATCTATAATATGGAGCGCGGTTATTTTTAATGTTAGACTCAAATATAAACAGCCAGGAAACTATATAAACTTTTATTTACAGTATATTGCGCTGATGGGCAAATTCGACGATGAAATGTGGGATTTGAACCCCAATTCAATCGGTCTTCCATCCCTTCATAGGCCAAGGTCTAGTAAAAACAATACAGTTAATGGCCTGATGATGAATTTGTTTAGCGCCGAAAGTACTACTGGAGTCAAAAAGAGACCCAAAACCATACATGTATATGGAATGGATAATACCAAAGCGGGAGATGACTTTCTTGATCTAATTGCCAGAAATAAAGCTAGTTTGAAGTCAGCTAGAAGCCCATTACAAGAGAAGGATTTAAATACATCAAGGCCAGAAAGTGCAAAAACCATCGATTTATTAGACATGGGAGTGCTATTGTCGTCACAATCCCAGAAAACGGTTCCAATAGAAGATGGTATAAACTTGTTGCAAAGCGACCGCGATTGTCCAATCGAACAGGCGAGGCTGGTACCTCAAACATCGAATGGATACGAAATGGACGAGATTCAGAGTCAGATATCATCGGTTACGCTAGAGAATGAAGATGTTCCTATTAAGAGATCAACGACTTTACCAATTATGGGTGTAACACCTAGTGAAAGCTTTACAAGATTGACCAAGTCGGCGAGGACCGCTGAAATTGACGAAGAATCGGTTGCCGATAGCGAAGAGGAACCAGAATTGCTTTCTACTGCTCTGTCGTCTCAATCGAGAAAAGGCTCGAGAAGTTCCACTGTTAACCCGTTTGACCAAAATCGCACTTTCGATACTAGCATATTTGTTGATCATGAAAAGATCGCTTATGATGACACCTTGATGGAGGTAATTGATTCAGAATCCCAGTTCACTAATGTCAATATTCAAGCCGAAGATCTTGTAAAGGGTGGTTCTGAAATATTCGATATAAAGCATGGATCAGTTGAATCATCCAATGAAGGTGATATTATGGAATATTTAGATGAAGCACTAGAAGATAACCAACCTTTATCGCAGCTTCGAGTTTCCACTCCTTGTGCTCGTCAGGATCCACATATTATCAATCACATACGTGACACACATTTACCACTAAGCAATATCTGTGATAAGATTAATGAGAAAGTCCTAAATGATATATCTTCAGATTTAAGATCTGAGGATACTCATGAATCTGCCAATATGAAATCTAGAGATATCCGTGAAACAGCTGACCAAGAAAAGCATTGTATCCAGGCGCCAGTGTTGCCACCGTCATATCCTTCGAACAGAGAAAGAAAACGGAAAACAAGTTTGGCTGATCTCTGCTCAAAGACTAATAGAGCCAGATTACCACCCCGGGTTGGGCTTTCTAAAAAACTAAAAGTCGATTCACTACACGATTACTTGAAAAAATAGCTAGTCTGATTGCATACTTATATTAATTAAATACCTAATCATAATTAAACATATTAAACACATATAAGGTTCATCGAAAACTATTAATCACAGAATTAAAACGCACGTAATTACAGTATAAAATTCGAATACATAAAGAAAAGTCAAGCAGTATTCTTGTACCTCTCCTTTGGTGACAATAAAATTTTAATATGATCATCTTTGTTATAAAGTAGCTCTCTAAATCCTTTCTCGATGCCATCTTCTAAATGAACTTTACTAGTAATAAAAGTTTCAACCTCACGAGGATCAATTAGACCCTTTTTATAGGCTTCGATAACTTGTTCAAAATCAAGAATAGTAGTACACATAGAACCAGTAACGGTCTTTTCTTTGTATGTGACATCCATGGGATAGAAGTCAATTGGCTTGTGTTGCCAAACGGCAACATTTGTAGCAGTACCAAATGTCCGTAACGAATGAACTGACGCATTGAACGTAACTGGTAGCCCTGAACAATCATAACTATGATGAAACCCAAATCCATCATCTGTCATTGCTCTCAAAGCTTCAACATTCTCTTCTGCAGTATATTCTTTAGGATTAATTGTTTCAACACCTAACTTTTCGGCCAATAACCTTCTATCCAACGCAGGTTCACTAACAACAATCTTACCTGCCAGGTGTCCCTTGAGAGCAATGATTATAGCTAGACCAATGGGGCCACTGCCCAAAACCAAAGCCAGTTGACCTGGCTTGAGTTTGGATGTCCTGACAGCATGCCAGGCAACTGCAATTGGCTGTGTTAATGCAGCAACGTCTGATGGTATAAGATCATCTGGATATGGAACAACATGGTCTTGTCCAACAACGCAATAGTCAGAAAACCCACCATCAGTAAACCCCAAGCCGATCAAACCTATGTAATCGCAAACATTACTATAACCGTCATGGCAGGCACAACACTTAGGTTTGTCAAAGTTTGGTGTCTCTGGAAATCTATACCTATCAAGACATGTTCCATTCGGTTCCACTACTACCTTTTCTCCAACCTTTAATTTGCTGACTTCTGAACCTATTTCTGTTATTTCACCGCTTATTTCATGGCCCATACACTGAACTTTACGATGGTTTGATATTTCACTCGTTTCACCTTCAAAAAAAATCGGCCCATCCAAATATTCCTTCAAGTCAGTACCACAAATTCCACAGTAATCGATCTTAATTTTAACTTCAGTTCCATGGTTAATATCGGGCTCTGGGTACGATTCCGTGAACTCAAGATTCTTATTACCATGGTAAACAATTGCTTTCATGGACATTGAACAGTTATAAGTCTATTTGGCGAACTCAAATGCAGTTATAGTTGTAATATTCTGTCAATTGATCAATTTTGTTACTTACAATTATTTAGCCAATTCCTTATCTTTTTGACAGAAACCCCCTAGATTTTGCAATCTCGGACTAATTAATTGTGCTCCGATGAGCGACATCCATTAACGTGATACATCATGCTAAATGTGTTAGATGTGTGTTACGCTATGTTCAGCCACATATGGATAGTCAATGAAGCCCCTATATTTAGAAATAATTTCAAAATCAGACCTATGAGATAGAAAGTATTGATTAAGTACAAGAGAATGTGAACATTTCATCATAAGAAAGGTGAATGAGTCTATAATCATCATTTAATTAGTATACATTCACTTCTTGGAGTTCATATAAGTATATAGGAATGTTAAGTACAAGAATTTGCCGGACAATGTGAATTAGAGAATTTACCTGAATATTAAGTGAGGCTTGTTCTTTTAAATTGTTCGTTCGGAGTCATTAATATCTTGATATGTTTATCTTTGTTATTAATCAATTCCATAAAGCCCTTCTCAATACCATCTTCTAAATGGATCCTACTAGTAATAAACCTTTTGACTTCGTTAGGATCAATTAACCCTTTTTTATAAGCATCAATTACTTGTTCAAAGTCGAGTCGAGTAGTACACATCGATCCCGTAATAACCTTTTCTTTGAAAGTTACATCCATAGGATAAAAGTCAATTGGTTTATGTGGCCAGATAGCAATGTTGGTTGCAGTGCCAAATGTCCTTAATGAATGCACCGACGCATTAAAAGTTGCAGCAATTCCAGAACAATCATAACTGTGATGGAACCCAAATCCATCAACTGTCATCAATTTCAAGGCTTTGATACATTCCTCGTATGAGTAATCCTTTGGATCTATAACCTCAGCACCAAAATCTTGAGCTAGCACTCGCCTGCTTAATGCTGGTTCGCTGACGACTATTTTCCCTGCTTTATGACCCTTAAGTGCAATAATAGCTGCCAACCCAATAGGTCCGCTACCCAAGACTAATGCCAGTTGCCCCGGTTGAAAATTAGATGTTCTCACAGCGTGCCAAGCTACAGATAATGGTTCCGTGATGGCTGCAACATCAGCAGGAATTAGGTCTTCTGGATATGGAACAACATGTTCTTGCCCCACAATGCAGTAATCCGAAAACCCTCCATCCATAAACCCCAATCCAACAAATCCAATGTGGTCGCATGCATTACGATGGTCGTCATGGCACGCACAACAATTTGGCTTCTTTACATTGGGTGCGTCCGGAAATCTATATCTATCTAGACAAGTCCCACTTGCTTCCACTACCACTTTTTCTCCTACTTTCAAAGCTTTGACTTCAGAGCCAATCTCTACCACCTCTCCACTAATCTCATGACCCATACACTGCACCTTGCTGATATTCGAAATTTCACTCTTTTCGCCTTGAAAAAAAATGGGTCCGTCCAAGTATTCATGTAAGTCCGAGCCACAAATCCCGCAAAAGTCGACCTTAATCTTCACCTCAGTTTCGTGGGTAATATTAGGTGAAGGATGTGAATCAGTGTATCTAATATCCTTATTACCGTGGTAAACTATGGCTTTCATTGGCATCTCGTTGAATTGACCTAATTGGCTTAATTGACCTATATACTTTTCGATTAGTTATTTGTCTATTTCTAATTTCTTACTATGTCTTACCACTTATATAGGTTGCAATCTCGGACAAATTATCTGAGAGATTTTACAGGTCATTTATTATATCTGTTGATGTCCCCAGAATATGGGGGGATAGCAAATCATACTGAAGGCGTACTGTTTACCAAATATGCAACAATCGGAACAAGGAAAGCCATATTATAGTGTGGGCTTTCCGGTGTAAGGCTTTTGCCGCGAATATGGGGTTAGTTCATCTCCAATTCTTTAGGTATTCTTACCTTTTATATCGGCACGATTTCCGTAAACATTTGGGAATACTCTATTTGCCATATTTGTGAAATACTTCACATTTGACGGGTAGGTTCAAACCCAGAACGATTCAGAATACCCATCTCAGAATCGTATGGCATCTTGTAGAAACAGCTAGCGTATGGCATCCCATATGTACTATCTCGATTTGTGTGTTGAAGAAATGACAGAAGTCACTTGTAAGACATCTTTTAAAATATTACTCGCTATAACGGGCAAATCAGAACAATACAAAAAATCTCACTACCTTGACTTGTCTGCAGCTATTTATCCCCTAATTTTCCTGATCTTGGTCTATTTCTTCGTCCGACGATCCATGTTCATCTGACGAACTATCATCGTCGTTGGCGTCGCCTTGATCATTTTTGTTAGTCTCTTCTTGATTATTTCTTTCCTTTAATTGATTCAACCCATCGTAGAAATGTGACCAAAGTCTCCCGACGTTGTCGAATTCTTTTCCAACTGAAATAGACCCGTTAAGAGATCTATTCAAGATATCCAAATTGTAGACTACTGACTCAATAGAGACTCCAATTTCTTGGATCAACATATCTCTTTGTTTCTCAAAATAAGTGGACGATTCTGACATGGTTTTAGTGTTATTTCACAATGAAATATAGGATAATGAATTGTTCTTCTTACTAGTACGAACCACAACAACCATTTTTGATGTCAGGCGGGAAAGTTTCAGAACGCGAATAAATTTGAGTACTAATAATTTTGATACCATAAATGGCCACGAAAATGTTCTGTATTGGCTGATTAACTTGTTCTCTATGCTAAAAAGCCGGGACACTTGCAATGAGCGGTCATGCTGGATTGAATTATCCCCCGTGTGGACGTCCTCTCTAGCCCGGTAGATCTATTGAGTGCAAGTTCAGTTGTTATTTATGAAAAGATGAGATTACGACTCTACTGTTACTCGGACATCAAACTTAACGTAGGCTTCCATGTAGAACGGAGCCAACCAAGACTCAATACCGTCTGAATAATGTAGTTTTCGTGTTTAGCACCTACATGTAGTTACGATTGTATCAGTTTAGAATATTAGAGATTACGATTCCACGGAAGGCGGTGCGGGTATTACTGGCAATAGTGGATGCGACGTACGGCTAGTAATGGGACATGATACTTCGATGTCTAAGTATAACATGGCCAAATCACGAGAGATGTAAGATAGAGTCATAAGAAGGAAAATAATCAAATCATGGGGAACATTTTTTGCAATCAAGAGAGCCACCAGATCAGGGAAGCTAAATCGTGAACAGAAAGCTTACGATGTAAATTTTGCAGTCGAAGACGGTACGCAATACGCAAATAGGACATGATGGTCTGTCATGGTCGTAGCAGGTCGTAGGCGAACTAGGAAGGACCGAAGGCTATTAGCATTCATGTTTGTGCCACGAATATCCGTATAGTCTTGTCTGTATTATAAATAATCTAAAAACAATACAGTCCACTCCTGGAACATATCATCTTGTATAATACAAGACATATATTTTGACAATCTACTTAAAGATTCCAACCTTATACGTAATATATAATACATAATTATTTCCCGATTTACCAGTGTAATACGATAAATAACCAAATAAATTAATTTCCTTTTAATACCCACAACCATATTACAACATCAAATACCCGTCTGAGCGGGAATAGGGCAAATGAAACCCTCTCAATATTTCTTGCCCAAGCAGAACGAAATGGGTGCCGGGTTCTTGTCACCACTGCTCGAAAACTTCTTCTTCATATGACAACGACGTACGTAGTCCTTCTTCTCGTCAAATTTGACAAACGTGTTCTTATGATTGCAGCCGGTGTTACTTCCCGCCGAGGAGCCGCTGAAGCTCGAGCGCAAGCTCGAGGTCGGCGACGTGTTTGACGTCGGCACTGCTGACTTCTTCTTCGAAAGACCCAAGAATGACATGGCTTCTCGATGAATGAATATATAAAATATGTTTTTTTTTGTTTTACTTTCTAGCTGACTAAATGACGATACCAATACAGAATATTGCTCTCAATAACCCATATTATACCTCTTATCTCCAGAAAGTGTCAAATCAAAAAAATAAAATCCTCAATATGTAATCTTTTGCCGCTATCAATAGTAGCCTCGTATATACCTGTGTTATTTGTATGGTATATATCTCAGTGTTGAGTATCCGTACCTCTTCTATCGAATCTCTAACCTTGTAGCGTCAGCTTCTGCTTCACCTAAAAAAACCTATTTGGCCCTTAAATCTAAAAAAACCTTTTCTCTTAAAGGATCTCTTTATCTAAAAGGAACTCTTAATACAACGAAAAATCGTAACTGTGGATAGTTAAAAACTTAATAAATCCTATAGAAAAATTTTTTTAATATATTTATCCAAACAGATATATTTAAACAGTGGGAAAATGGCGCTTTATACTATTTTGCATTTTTTTTTTCCTGCTATTCAACGCTTATTTTGCAGACATTTTTTGTCGTGAGGTACGGCTTTGGGCCCCCAACAGGAGCCCATCTCAAACATGGATTCTACCATCCAATCCACGACTTGAACTACATCGTGACTAAAATTTCGTGTGTGATTTTGTACAGTTATAATGCTTGTTAGTGCAGAGGAATGGATGGGAGGAATGGATGGGGGGATTGCGAACGTTCTATTGGTACGAAAGGTCGTGACCGGCAAGTAGCAGAGGGGCACGGCCGATTTCTGGCCAATCGAAATTAATAGCGCAAATTTGGCAGTGCACCTCGCGGTGCACCATAATTATTGGGTGCACGTAAGCGGAAATTGTTGGTAAATTGGGTACTGTTTTCGGTACATGTAGGCATGGGTTGTGGCGGACAGTAGTGGCAATTGTGTAGGGAGAAAAATTACTGGAAGAGGTAAGAACGAAGGGGCTTTAGGCGGCAAACGTTCGCGGGTAGAGGATGTCGGCCCAAATCGGTAATAGTGAGACTACCTGAGTATGAGCGCAAAGCTATTGATGAGGATCAGGTTACTAGATTAAGAAGAGAGGAAGTGGTTGATTGTTTCTGATATTGTAAATCGGATTAGTAGATTATTGCTATTGGGTTGGTTTTGTAGTAGGTTGCTATTAGTTTATTGGTTTACTAGTTTATTAGTTTATTGGTTTACTAGTTTATTAGTTTCTCAGTTTATTAATAGTTTGCTTTTCTTAGTCTAGAAATAATTATTGGTAGACTATATTTAGTAGACCTATTATTGGAAATAAATAGATTATTGCATAGTTGTTGACATTTAGTGGTTGCATTTGTTTAGTGCATTAATGTCATTTTGCAGATTATCGTATGCGTATTGACGTTTAACTGTATTAGTTGACATTTAATTGCTGTAATGATTGGCAGTTAGCAGAGTGTTGTAATTGACATTTGATTACATGTTATCTTATTTGAATTACCGTATTCATTTAGATTACTGTATCAGAAATTGACATTACTATATGCGATATTGACCTTCCGACGCTTCTATTACCGAATTAGAGATAACGCTGCTTACCGTAATATCAGAGATACTTCGCGAATGATCATGAACTCCTGGTTGCACATTTTCATGGTATCTTATATAGTTGCGATTGTCCAGAATACGTAATTTTGACATATGTGTTGTTAATATACAGTATAACATTTCACATATTTGTTTAGCTAGCCCTACTAGTAAAGTTATATCCTTCACCCGTCGCCATTTTAGTTCATTATCTATTTGGTTGGAATGTCTTTCTTCTTCCTGCTGGTAACATTTTTTTCGTGCCATCACAGTACGTATGCAACAAAATAGATAAAAAGGCATTGGATTGCAGACTTGCATGACTCGCATAACAACATCCTTAGATAATGCAGGTTGCTTTCCACGTCATTCGTCTAACGTAGGCGATTGAACTGAGTGACATGATGAATAAATGTTGATGTCAGCTCGTGTAGTAACTTACCCAGGTTGTCTGCCATTTATTGCTAAATACTAGCTCCTTTTGCAATCATACTCAACCGATTTACTTGAAACGTAAACAGCTCATCATTGAACCCAGATACTCAAGAATGTTCCTTAATAGACTCTCGGTAATAGCAATGTTAGTATCTGCCACCTGTGGGCAGAATTATACCATTGATTACTGTTCCAGTGAAAACACAGGTCTCGAGAAAACTGAAAATCGTTATAACGCCGTTGCTCCGTGCAGTAAGAAATGTTCGTCTAAAGGATACAGTGTGGCCGTTCTTCAAGACGAGGGATGTTGGTGTTCAGATAAAATTCCTGAAAATACCACTTCATTATCGGACTGCAATCATCAATGTCCAGGATATCCTACCAACTGCGGTGGTCGAGGATATTATGGATACTACCTCATATAAATCTAAAATACAATGAAGAAACGTTACCTTCCGTCTTTGACGGAAGCTCAAGCAGTACATAGTTTTATTTATTCGATGAATGTACCTAAAAAAAATTACAATTCTACTCTGTCGTATGCTGTCTATTATACATATATACATTATTCAGATATTCCGCCTTCATCAGAATACTTGTAGTCAGGATACTCGCATTCGAACTGGTCTCCAGAAGCATCCGAAGAATCTTCAGCGTCAACATATTCATCCAACCACTTATTTTCCATTTTCTGTAACCTGTCCTTATTGGTTTCTACTATGATTTTCGACTTATCATACAGAACATATTCTACTCCCGACAAAATCTTGAATATTGTCTTGAAATATTCTATGAGCGAATTTAACCCTCGTAAATATCCCATGTCCGGTAACCCTCTATTACTTGGCGGAATTGTTGTCGTTTGTGGAAGACTTTCTCCAGCAATAACCGACTGTGCAAAGTCGATAATTCTTACTTTAATATCATCCTTATGATCGATACCGTCATACATTAACAAAATGGATGATCCATACATACGGTAGTCGATAAGTGTCCTGAAGGTTTCATATAATTCTTGCAACTGAACAATCAAGCTAGGTATTTTGATGAGAATTGAATATATCAGCATTCCATCATACAAAAATTTCGATAGGACTTTGCTAAAATCCTTTCCCTTCGTGACCTTTCTACCAAAATATTTATCCTTGATGTAATATTTTTCATGTCGTAAGTTCCATACTTGTAGTCCGCAGATCCTAACACCAAGGCACCTTGAAGTGGTGTTCAAACACTTATTGCGCTGTGACTTCTGCTTGTTTGGATTAGCCTCAACTCCATATTGCCTCGTGCCCATTTTCAAATCAAGAACACATGGCTTTTGCATATCTGCTGTTAAATCCTCTAATAGAATAAATCTTTCAAACCTTGTGTGTTTTCTTAACATTTGTGAGTGATGTCTTGGTGAGGACATAGATGAACTACGACGAGCAGGGAGATGCCGCCTTTCTTCTGTGAAATCGTCATCCCCATGAGAATACTGGCTACTATCTAAGTCAACAATAGCATTCTCGTCATCCATAGAGAATATTTCGTCACCTGTCTCTGATTTCTTCTTCTTATGTGATGATGAAAACACTTCTTGAATTACTTGTACTTGCAAGTCTTTATTAATAGATGTCGACCAAACTTCGTTATTTCGAGGAGATGCTGGAACAAAGTTTGTTATTGACGTATTAGATGATGATACTGAATTTTTACATGAAGACGCCTCTAATGAGTTACCACTGTTCAGCTTTTGTATCAATGATTCATTAGGAGATGGTGCAGACGTCGAATACTGCTTCCATAATAAATCTGGTATGATATGCTTATTATCATCAAGGACAACTTCTGGAGGTAACTCATCGTCTTCATTTATCAACGTACTGCCGAAATTATAGTCCTTCTTCTTATGATGCATATTTTCTTCAACCATGCTAGTTTTCCTCGACGGTGTTTGACTCATCGGGTCTTCTGTAATCAAGCTTGAATACCTGACATTTAAGACACCGATATATTTTGGCATGAATCTCAATAATTCAGGGAGTCGTAACTCTACTACCTCGTACCATAAATTCTCTCTATTCATTAATGCTTTACATACTGCTTTACGTGAAAATCGGAAAATTGCAGTATGTCCACCAACCTTATTCTTGAAAGGCCTTAACTCCACTGCCAAAGGAAATACCTCTTCGTCTATCGTTAAATCAGGCAACCCTTCTACCTCGTCTTCGTCGATTTTATCCTTTTCTGATGTATTCACAGTTTGATCTTGCTCTTTAACATTCGGGCTAATGAACTGGTTCGTGCCAAACTTAACTGATTTGTTATTATCTTGATATTCACTTTTTATCTTCGCTGAGTCCAAATTCTGTGCAAGGTTGTCAATTTCGTCCTTATGGCCGGCGTATTTTTGTATTTTTGTAATATCACCATCAGTAGAATGGTCGAACTCCAAATCGGCTGTCAAGTGGCGTGTTTTAGTTGACGTTCCATCAGCATCCACTATGGTATATTTGATATATTTCTGATCGGCTGGTGTATGGGGAAAGTATGTCGCCGACGACACTGGCTCCAACCCAACTATTTTGCTCGCATCATTTTCTGGTAGTTTGGAGGTTACCGTAGTGGTGGTGGGATCGGGTGATAGTCTGATTTTTGTCCCGCTAAAATCAGCGTTTTTATTACCACTTCCACCGTTGGAAATGGCCTCGTGCGCTACCTCTTGCGGTTTATTGTCACCTTCTGGCGTGGGCATTTCTATCAAACTCTCAATATCACGATTCCCATCCCCGCGAAATAGTCTCAAGGACCTAGCTGCTTTACGTCCCGAAACTAGCAGCGGCATATCTGAAGACGTTGCTGTCGCTTGTTTTCCCTGAATCTTCAAATTATCGATGGTCCCGAAGTCCGATTCTTCGCTTTCACTTCTGGCCTCCTCATCACCATATGCTCCATGATAACACCCGTGTATATCTCCAACCGTGCCTATATCCACGGAGTTCTCTCCCCCAAACTCATTTTTAGCCCTATAGTGACCTTTTGTCTCTGCAATCTGCTTCTCTGCACCCTGGAATTCACTTAGTCCATGTACCATGCTGGGTTATATTTCAATCCTTCTTTACTATGGAAAACATATAAACCCCAATATACAACGTTATTGTCAGTTCTAGGTAAAATATGTATAATTTACCTGATATTTGTGCTTAACGCTATTATTCGTTTATGGTCTATCAAATGTGTTGATTCTAAAGTCCAATGCTTGATAATACGATATGAGTACAAGAATAATTCAATTTTCCTCAGTTTATGTTAAGTATATATATCTTAACTACTTATATAAACTATAGACCGATAATACCAATTATGAAATAATAATATGCAATAGTTTATAAAACGTGGTTATATATGTTTTGATTCATTATACTAGCTGTTTATGAAGCTTGAAAAATGGCATCGTGAGACATTTCCGTTACCCGGATATGTGCCTTATCTCATCGGCTGATTCATGGAGTATACGGCCAATACTTATACAAGGGCAAGATCATTGGTGGTATGGATTCATAATATGGGTGCTAGCGATGGGTTATTCAAATCAGGCGGTATGAATAAGGTTGTTTGTCGGTTTATATGGCTATTTTTTGTGCTAGGGGTGGTTTGTGCAAATATAAACGTTCAAGATCAACTTCAAGATCAACTTCCGGACATACGAATAGATACGTTCAATGATATGCCCGCAAGCGTAAAAAATGTGACTGTGGGTGCTGGGGAGTTTTTATGGGATTGGGACAAAGAGAACAACTCACAGGAATTGACCGATTTTCTTAGACGCGAGATAGAGGGTCAGCATGATGTGCAGACGATAGTGGTGAATAAAAATAGGCCAGAAGACACGTACCAACGGGAGAATGCTACGTTTTTGGTGCTCTGTCGAAACGAAGAGGTTTTTGAGTTGCTTGAGTCGATTCAGAGTATACAAGACCGGTTTAACCACCGGTACAACTACGATTGGGTGTTTTTGAACGACAAGGCATTCGACGAGCGATTCATGTACATTGTGTCGCAGTACGTGGTGCAAGGGAAGTTGAGTTTTGGGCAGATTCCCCGGGAACACTGGGGATATCCATCCTGGGTGAACCAGACGTACGCGAGTGAACAGCGGGCTCGTCTAGTAGAGGAGGACGTGGTGTACGCGGATAGCGAATCGTACAGACATATGTGTCGATTCTACCTGGGATTTTTCTACAAACATCCACTTGTAGCACAGTACCAGTACTACTGGCGCATTGAACCGGGTGTTAAGTTCTATTGCGACGTTTCCTACGACGTGTTTCACTTCATGAAAACTCACGGCAAGAAGTACGGTTTTGTAATGTCGATGTTCGAGTACAAAAAGACAATTCCGTCGCTTTGGGGCCATTTCAAGTCTTTCATCAGACGGTACGACCACGCCAATGGCCAGTATGGTGAGTTGCTTGATTTCGTCCAGAACGACAATGTGGCCAAAACATACAATTTATGTCACTTTTGGTCCAACTTCGAAATCGCCGATTTATCGATATTCAATAACCCTGATTATCAGGCGTTTTTTGACCATTTAGATGCTACTGGTGGTTTCTTTTACGAGAGATGGGGAGATGCTCCAGTTCATTCTTTGGCGGTTCTGTGGTTCTTGTCTAAACGCGACTTATGGTGGTTTGGTGATATCGGCTACTACCATGCACCATATCTACAATGCCCCCAGCCATTACAAACCAGACTCGAAAACAGGTGTAGCTGTGATCCCGATGAAGACTTTCTGTTCAGTTTCATCAGCTGTACACCCCATATACTAAATTTACTAAACTCCCGATAGAAGAATGCACGAAACGATTGTAGATAGACAAAAAATTGCATTTAGACAACTAGTTAAACAGATTCTTTTTTAGATTAGCCTACAGTTATTTTTAGGCCGTCAGCGGCTGTATGGACGTAATAGATCCTTCTGTCACCGTGTAAGACCCTTAGTAAATCGTGAACAATAGGCCTACGGATTTCATTTGAGTGGACCCGCAAAAAAAAATTATGGACAAAAACCCACACACGTCTGTTAAGTAAACACAACTATCACGTCTACTATATACTATCGTCAGCACAATATAAACAATTCTGCTGGTGAAACAAGATGACTACAGTGAATAATCAGATGTTAAAATTCCGAATATTTCGTCGCCGCCATAGGGTATCATTGATAATATCGGTATTCATTTCAATATTATTCATATTTCTTTTCGTGAACGGATTGGCGCTTTCTAATGCAATTACTACAAATGAATCGTTGGTGAATGATCCACATCAATCCGAAAACATATTAACGTACTTGATTGAAAAGATGGCCAAATTTAATATATATAAGAAGAAAACTGTGCCATTCGCTAAGACAGATGCTGCGTCACTGAGCGAATTCAATAATATGATGACCACCACATCGAATCAGAATCTAGATAAGATGTTGGACGAAACGAAATTACGATTGATACTTGAATCGTCTAAGAAAATTGATCCGAATGAAAACCGTCTACTGGCTGGTCATGTTTTTTACCAATCAATTTTCAAGGTGTTCTACGAGGGAAAGCCAAAGGTTGAAAAGTTGGATAGGTATCTCTCTGACGAGCGTATTCCGCGTAGTAGATATACCACTGGATCAGATGATGAAATATTATTTAATGAGGAGTACTTATCAAGGTTTTTACAACTCGACCAAGAGGAGTTAGATTCAATGACTGAGTCTCATAAATATGTGGTAGACAATTTACCTGATAAAGCCCCTGGAGGATTGTATTCAGGTAATGGGATTGTCTATGTTGGTGGTGGGAAATTCAACTGGTTAACATTATTGTCAATAAAGTCAATTCGGGCTATGGGTTCAGATTTGCCTATCGAGGTCTTGATACCCACTTTGGACGAATACGAGCCTGAATTGTGTGCCAGAGTATTCCCGGCCCTTAATGCCCGCTGTATCTATCTTCCATATGCCTTGAATGACCAAAAGGAAGACAGTTATATTTCAAAGTTTACTTTTAAAGGTTACCAGTATAAAGCTTTGGCAATCTTATTGCTGAGCTTTGAAAATGTCTTATTATTGGATAGTGACAATGTCCCAGTACGTCACCCAGATAATCTTTTTGAAGACGAATCTTTCAAGTCCAACGGGTTAATTGTTTGGCCGGATTTCTGGAAGAGGACGACATCGCCAAACTATTATAAAATTGCAGGCATATCACTCAGCACCAAAAAGTTATATGATAGATACAATGCTGAAGCTGGTGCATATGAGAAACTAGACGATAGTGTTAAGAAATTAGATGTGAAAGATCTACCATTGCATCTAAGAGAAGGCGCTATCCCTGACCCTAGCTCAGAATCGGGTCAACTAATGATCTCGAAAAAGACACATATTAGACCTCTCTTACTAGCATTGTATTATAACTTATTTGGGCCAACCCATTTTTACCCTCTCTTCTCGCAAGGTTCCCCGGGTGAAGGAGACAAGGAAACATTCATTGCTGCCACGGTAGCATTGAAAAAGCCCTTCCATCAAGTTGCACACTTTTTAAATGCTCTTGGATATATGACGTCTACAGGCTTTGAAGGTACTGGTATGGGGCAATTTGATCCGGTCGAAGATTATCTAGTGAGTAAGAAAAGAAAGCTGCTCGAAAACAAATCAGAAAAAGAACGACTGGCGTTGATTGAGAGCGACCCATTATTGAAGAATGGACCACGGATTCTATTTGTTCACGCAAACTACCCCAAACTAGACCCTTGGGAATTGAAAACGTCCGGCAAAATTTTTGATGAAAATGGGAACAGGCTCAGATTATATGGAACTGGGGTCAAAGCAAAATTAGGACACGATTTCGAGACTGTTCAATGGACAAACATGAAATCCTTGCTTTGTGAATTGAACATTCAAGTTAGCATATATAAAAATGTTGATAGGGCTGAGCTATGCCAAGAGATCAACGATCATTTGGATTTCCTTAAATCAACAATATCTACATTAGAATAGTTTAGCATTATTTACTTAATTCATTTGGGAAGTCTTATTGTAGTCAATTTTTCAAACTTTGTTACATACAATAACTATTCAGTTTCTCCTCTAGTTTCATCATACCCAATCCGTTATGCTATTGAATCAACGTATTTATCATCTATACTTTTCATTCAATTCGTGTTTAGTAAGCGTTATATGTTTTTGTCCTCACATGATGCGATTTTCAGATCAACAACATTTCTCATACTAGTTCGAACCGATAGAACAACATTCATTACATTTGCTTATCATACATATATCATTATCACATACAAACATCATATCATAGTTCAATCATGGCTGCGCAATTTTTGCTATTACTATCGAGACAAGGAAAGGTAAGATTATCCAAATGGTATCAAACCATTTCTCAAAAAGAGAAATCCAAAATCACCAGAGAATTGACAACCCTAATCTTATCAAGACGAGCTAAAATGTGTAATGTGTTGGAATACAAGGATATCAAGATTGTCTACCGTCGTTATGCTTCGTTGTTCTTTATAGTGGGCATTGAATCTGGTGACAATGAATTAATATCGTTAGAAATTATACATAGATTTGTTGAACAAATGGATAAAGTATACGGTAATGTTTGTGAATTAGATATTATTTTTGGATTTGACAAAGCTTACCATATTCTTGATGAACTTCTCCTAGATGGTTACATACAAGAATCTTCTAGGAGAGAAGTATTGAAAAGAGTTGCTCAACAAGACGAATTGGAGAACATGGACGAGTTTGACAAAATATTAGCATGAACAGGGCATAATTTTCCGTATGGCCTTCCATATGATCCTTCATTATGATGCTTTTACCCTATCATACTGACATATATGCTGAGTACTAGAGTTCTCACTACAAAGCCCTTGCAAGCTTTACATTCCAGTTAACGTGCTATAGATTAGCTAGCTAATAAAGACTATTCATTGATTATTCATCGTTTTCTCTTTACAAGGGCTCAGCATATATATCTTCTGGAGCTATTAAGCTGTTACAATTTAGCCTTAATCTTAAGTTCATGAACGTAGACCGAATTTTTCACTATCGTCTTCCTAGGTTTTTTTTTATTCTCTCATATCCAGTCCAAATAGAAGAGACGCTAATATTACCTACGTATGCTACATAGTTATCTTTAGTCCCAATTAATGAGTGATGTATGACTTAAAGAAATGATATTATTCTCATTACCGATTATGAGCATCGCGAATATTTTTTCTATGTGATGAGATGAAAATTAATATTTATGTACATAATATCTGAATTAATCTTTAAGTATAAATATCTGTATAATGTCGGACGAAGAAGACTATGATATTGCAGGAACACTTGCGTTAGCAGGATCTGACTCAGAACCTGAATCAGATTTAAATTCCGATAATGAAGAAGTACAGGATGAAATAGTCTCTGATGAAGATGATACCAAGCATAAACCAAATAAGAAACAGAAATTAGAGAAAGGTAAATCGAAGCAAACATTCCCATCGTTAGAGTTATCAGATGATGAAGCTGAGAATGAATCGAAGGATATGGCGTCCTATTTCGTAGCAAATAATCCGCAAGCTAAAAAAGCTAAGAATGGTTCATTTCCGTCATTTGGGTTTTCTAAATTTTTGTTAACGAACATATCCAAAAAAGGGTTTAAACAGCCTACGCCTATTCAGAGAAAAACAATTCCGTTGATTATGGAAAACAGGGATGTAGTTGGTATGGCTAGAACGGGTTCTGGTAAAACAGCAGCCTTTACTTTGCCATTAGTTGAGAAATTGAAAAGTCACAGTCCAAGAGTTGGTGTCCGTGCTATTATTTTATCGCCTTCAAGAGAATTAGCATCGCAGACATTTAAACAAGTTAAGGAATTTAGTAAAGGTACTGATTTAAGATCTATTGTCTTGATTGGTGGTGATTCTTTAGAAGAACAGTTTTCTTCTATGATGACCAACCCAGATGTCATAGTGGCTACTCCTGGTCGTTTCTTACATTTAAAGGTTGAAATGGAATTGGAATTAAAAACAGTAGAGTATATTGTTTTTGATGAAGCCGATAGATTATTTGAAATGGGTTTCGCAGAACAATTGAATGAATTAATTGCTGCATTACCGTCATCTAGACAATCCCTTTTATTCTCTGCTACCTTACCAAGATCTTTGATTGATTTCGCTAAGGCTGGTTTAACTAACCCGGTTTTGGTCAGATTGGATGCTGAAACTAAGATTTCTGATCAATTGCAAATGGCCTTCTTCTCGATCAAAAATAATGAGAGAGAGGCAAGTTTGTTATACGTTTTGCAGGAAGTTATCAAGTTACCATTAGCATCACCTGAAGAAGTTAAAAGATATTCTGACATGGAGAAGAGAGATAATGGATCTGAAGACGAAGCTGAAGACGAAAACAATAATAAGAAAAAGAGGTTTAAGTTTAAAAAAGAAAGATTGCCTCCAGCTAATATGTTACCATCGAAGCATTCTACAATTATTTTCGTGCCAACTAAACATCATGTAGAATATGTGACCACGTTATTGAAAGATGCTGGATACTTGGTATCTTATATTTATGGTACCCTTGATCAGCATGCGAGAAAACAACAATTATATCAATTTCGTATTGGAATGACTAGTTTGTTAGTAGTTACTGATGTTGCTGCTCGTGGTATTGATATTCCAATTTTAGCTAACGTTGTTAATTATACATTACCTGGTTCATCTAAGATTTTTATCCATCGTGTTGGTAGAACAGCAAGAGCAGGTAATTCAGGTTGGGCATATTCTATTGTGAATGAAAAAGAATTACCGTACTTATTGGATCTAGAATTATTTTTGGGTAGGAAAGTGTTATTAACGTCCATGCATGAAAAGAAATGTGAAATGTTGAAAACTAAACAATCATCGAACTACGTAGAACCAAAAGTATCTTATACAGATAGATTGGTTCTTGGATCAATCCCCAGAGTTGACATTGAAACTTTTCAAGAGTTATATGAAAATATATTAAGGAACCATTATGAGTTAAGCGTTGTTAAAGGTGTCGCAACTAAAGGTGAGAAATTATATTACCGTACAAGACAGTCAGCATCCCAAGAGTCGTTGAAAAGATCAAAGGAAATTTTGCTGACTGGTAACTGGGATGATCAGCATTTGCTATTTGGGCCTAATTTAGAGAAAGAAAAGGAAAAATTCTTAACTCAACTTTTAAATAGAAAGTCTAAAGAGACTGTTTTTGAGTTCAACAAAAAAGGTAACGATAGAGATGAGGATAGTTTAGTCGAGTTTATGCATAAAAGAAGAAAGCAAATTGCACCTATTCAAAGAAGAGCCAAAGAGAAAAGAGAATTGTTAGAAAAAGAAAGAATGGCAGGTTTGACTCACGGTATTGAAAATGAAATCTTGAAAAATGATGGTGAAATCGGCTATTCAGGAATAACTATTGAAGCAGATGAAGAGGAATTACAAGATGCTTTTGAAGATGCGGATGAGTTAATCGAGAAAAAGAAGATTGAAAAGAAAAAGAGTTTCAGAGATCCCCAATATTTCCTTTCACACTATGCTCCAGCGGCTGTTATTCAAGATCAACAATTATCGTTATCATCATCATTTGCAAATGATGCAGCAAAGGCAACATTTGATTTAGATAATGATGAAAAATTGAACGCTAACAAACAGGTCATGCAATGGGATAGAAAAAAGGGAAATTATGTCAACGCACACTCAACTGATAAGAAATTTATTATTGGTGAAAGTGGTCAAAAGATTCCAGCGACATACAGATCTGGTAGATTTGACGATTGGAAGAAGCAAAGAAACTTAAAACCAACTAAGACAGGTGCAATGGAAGCGAATGCCACAAATGGCAATGATAGAAGGTTTAAGCATAAGAAAGTTGCATCTCCAAAGTTACCTGATAAGTTTAGAGATGATTACCATAAGCAAAAAGAAAAGGTTAAGAAGGCTGTTGATTCGGGATTAAAAGTTAAAGGCTATAACAAACCAGGCCAGAAACAAGAGCTTAGATCAACCGAAGATATTAGAAAGGCGAGAGAAGCTAAAGATAAGAAGAAGCAGAAGAATGCTCGTCCAAGCAGAAAGCGTAAATAGATATCTACAATTTTATCGTGAAATAATTTTCATTTTAGGAATATAAAATATACATAATTTGCCAATAATAATTTTACTTAGAATTTGAACTTCTTATCAATGATTTTCAGCAAATCATTGATCTGAAATAAAAAATGTAAATCAAGATAGAGAAATCATCTTCTTCCACCCCTAGTATATGGATGGTATCCTCTATTTCTATTTTGGTAACCACCTCTACCTCTTGAATTACCAGAAGGACCTGAAGGTGGCGCTCTTCTTGGTCCCTTTGGCAAGTTCATTCTTCTTGATGGCCCACTTGGTGTACCCGAACTGTCAGATCCATTTTCTGGTTCTTGATTGTCTTGGGATTCGGTGGGGGCTTGTTGCTGAGGATTCAATGGTTGTTCAGGTTGCTCTGATTGCTGATTGTAATCTCCCGTGCTGCCTTGAGCTTGCTGCTGTTGCTGTTGGTACATGTACCATTGTTGCATTCTTTGCCAATACTCTTGCATCATTTCTGGTGACATACCATTCATACCTTGACCATAAGAAGCCATACCGGGTTGTTGGTATTGCGTTTGACCGTATTGATTACCGTAGTTTCCATAATTGTATGGTTGTTGCTGTTGCTGTTGCTGTTGCATTTGATTCTGTTGATGTTGGCCTCTTGGTTCTGCTCTCTTGACTTCCATGGACTTACCCTTCAAAGTTAAGTATTTATTCACAGTAACTCTATCGACAGCATCAGGTGAATCATAGGTAATAAAACCGAAACCTCTCGATCTGCCAGTATCCTTGTCGATCATCAATTGGGCGTCAATAATACTACCAAATTGAGAAAAGAAATCATTAAAGTCCTTTTCGTTGACCATTGGATCAATACCACCAACAAAAATCTTACCAACTTTGTCTTGTTCTTCTCTCGCAATGGCTCTCTTAGGATCAATCAATTTACCGTCTAATATGTGGTCAGTTTTAATAACTTCGTCAACCGACTTTGGATCTTTAAAAGTCAAGAAACCAAACCCACGGGACTTGCCGGTGTTATTATCTCTCATAATAGTATGGTCGATAACCTCACCATATTTGGTAAAATATTCAACCAATCCTTGTTCGGTAGTGTCCCAGTTAAGCCCACCAATAAACATCTTACCATGGTCTTTACCCATGTTCGAAGGTGGTAATTGTTGAGGTTGTGGTGGTTGTGGTGGCTGAGGAGGTAATGGCATACCCCCTTGGAATTGCTGCTGCATTTGCTGCATTTGTTGAAAGTCTGGCATTTGAGGTGGTTGACCTGGCATTTGTCCTGGCATTTGTCCTGGCATCTGGCCTGGCATCTGGCCTGGCATCTGGCCTGGCATTTGTCCTGGCATTTGACCTTGCATTTGTCCTGGCATCTGGCCCGACATTTGATCCGACACAGGTGGAGGTGGTGGAATAGCATTCTGTTCTGGTTGAGCAGGTGCTGCCACTGGCACAGCAGCCTGTTGTTGAACTGGCGTACCATAAGCTGGCTCTTCTGCTTTAGTCTCGATTGCACCTGAAGTAGTTTCTACTTGGGCTGGAGCTTCTTCCTTAGCAGGAATTTCGTTCTTCTTTTCTTCTGCTTGGTCATTGTTTTGTTCCTTTACTGTGGTAGATTTGTCATCGTCACCGCTAGAATTGTTAGAATACTAATTCGGAATTTCGGCATTAGAAATAGTGGTCTGAAGAATTTCAGAATCTTGTCCGGAACGAACCTTCTCAAAACCACCATCCACTTCAAAAATTAATAAAATACTTACTAGATATCCTCGAAAAGGGCTTCATCATCATCGTAGGAAGACATTGCTAACTATTGGGACTAACTAATATACGGATAAATAGTATCAAGACAAACTAAGTTTATTGAAATATGGAAATTGTATAAAACTAAACAAAAGATCTATGTAGTAGATACAAATCAATTTTTTTAGATACTTGGAATTTTTCAGTCAACCAAATATTTCAATTGAATACTATATTATATTAGTTGTCTAATATGGATTTATCAATAACTTTGTCTTAAGAAAAGGAAGGAAAAGGAGTCCCAGTGGAACGCCATCGGCTAATTTTCATTCACAATAGTGGGGACGTGTGTGTATCAAATATTTCTGCTTATATAATAAGGACCATCAGCCAGCCATGATACTACTATGTTGAATAGAGAACGGTGGGTGCTGTTGGTAGTGGCTGCAATTATTCTGGGTGAATGAAAAACTGCAACCATGCCTATAGGAATTAACATGGTCAGCACATTGTAGTTGTTGCAACTGCTGCACTTCCTACTGGAACTGCTTCTGCCTTGTCTGGCTGTTTACTGCTTAATGCTTTTTTAATGCTTAATGCTATAACTCCTACTCAATACAATTGTAAAATACTTATATGCTTTACGTAGAATATGAGGCTTAATGTTTGAGGAATTGCTCAGTTTTGTATATGATAATTGTAAATCAATTAACATTAATAAATTGAGTATTTTGCAAGAATCGTGAGAAATAGTAATTGCATTGGATAATTATTCTATTGGCAGTAAGACCCATATTTTTGTAGGATTCGTAATATAAGGATGAATATACGCTAAGAACACCCGTTGATGGACGATCTGGACTGTAATCATGAGTTGCACCCTTGGTGGAGGTTATTTGCAGTAATAGACTAATCGTGAAATGAGCCGCATCAATTTTTTCAATATTCGAGATGAACTTGAGTCTGACGATTAGACCATTAGTATAGTATATATCAACATGAAGGACTACTTGATATATTTCGCTCAAGCGTACCCCAACTTCAGAAGGGCAGAGTTGGAATCATTAGCTGCTTACCATGGCATTTCCATAGACTTATCTCATCACGATGAGAAGAATCCATTTTTGATTGTGAAATTGGAAAACGATGAGCAGGCCCGCAAAATCATGGCAAGATCCATATTAGGTAGAGGAATATACGAGTTATGGGGCCAGGGAAAGAACCTAGAGGAATTACACGAAGATGTTAAACAACGGTCGAGTGACAGGTTTGATGAGTACAAAAAAATGTCTTTTAAATTCGACTTCATTGGGTATATGGGGAAGAGAACCACCAAGGAGAAATTCGAAATGATCGAATCGTTCTCGTATTTGGCATTTGAAGGTCCGATTAGAATGAAAAATCCCGACGAAATCTTCGATGTGCTAGAAGAATATCATGTTCATGGGACCGAGAAAGCTACCACTCCTATCAACATGTGGTTTGGAAGACAGATCCAATTGAGTGCAAGAACAGAGAACATCTTAGATAAATACGATTTGAGACGCAGAAAGTACATCGGAACCACCTCATTTGATGCCGAATTGTCTTTAGTCAGTTGTAACATAGCACAAGTTGGACCAGGAAAAATAACATACGATCCATTTACAGGTACTGGTTCTTTTTTGGTTGCCGCAGCTAACTTTGGCGGATTACCCATTGGATCGGATATTGATGTACGTATATTGAGAGGTAAGAATGATAAGTGCAATATCAATGCCAACTTCAAACAATACGGCACCACTTTGAATTTCTTGGACATTTTGACCATGGATTTCACCAATAATGCATTCCGTTCGGATTTAAAGATCGACACCATAGTCTGCGATCCTCCATACGGCGTCAGAGAAGGTTTAAAGGTTTGTGGTGCTAAGGACCCGGAAAAAGCTGCTGGTAGGGAAAACGTGGTTATAGACGGAGAAAAAGCACATTTAAGGAAAGACTTCATCCAACCTAAGAAACCATACGAGTTGTCGAATTTATTAGATGATTTATTACATTTCGCTGCCAATAGATTGCCGGTGGACGGCAGACTCGCATTCTGGATGCCTACGGCAAACGATGATTTTGAACCCAACTTAATTCCCCAGCACGAAAATTTGGAACTCATATATAATTTAGAGCAGGAATTCAATAAGTGGTCTAGAAGACTATTGGTTTACGTTAGAAGAGATGACGATTTTAAGGGTGAGACGTCGAACGGGTTGAGAGCAAACCAAATCAAAAATTTCAGAGACCGTTATTTCAAGGGGTTCAGTCAAAAATCTAAATAGTTATGTACATTACTTGTAACCATTATACGCATACAGATTTCCCAGAATACCGTAACGTTAAAAATTGAGGCTTTATAATTGAATGTCTGACTTATGCATTTAAGGATTATTCGCATGCGAGAATTTTGCAGCAGGTAATATTAAATTCATGCGATTATGCGACCTTCTACTGCGCCAATAAGAAATATGGTAAGGCTAAGCTTGAAATATGTGGATTTTGAAAGTAATTCTATCACGATCATTGATCTTCCAATATGAATAAACTCTTAAGAGGATCAACCGAGAGGACGGTTGAAGTCCGTCTTTGTTTTCCAGAAAACTATTTAAGACAGAGTTCGCTCTGCTTTTGAAACAACTCTAGTATATCAATTATATAAATATACTAATAAATATATAATACAAAATGGCACCTCCTACTATGATCGAGACTTCTGTTAGACATGAATTCTCCCCTATTGTTACAGAGGACAGAGTTGTAAGAATGTCGTCAGATGCACAAAACTCAGATGTTAAGTTTGCTGATTGGGACAAGTTCAAATTTACACCTATTAGAGAATCTACAGTTTCTCGTGCAATGACAAGCCGTTATTTTGCTGACTTAGACAAGTACGCTGAGTCTGACGTTGTTATCATTGGTGCTGGTTCTGCTGGGTTATCTGCAGCTTATATTTTGGCTAAGAACCGTCCAGAACTCAAAATTGCCATTATTGAAGCCGGAGTTAGCCCAGGTGGTGGATGTTGGTTAGGTGGTCAATTATTCTCTGCTATGATCTTACGTAAACCAGCACATCTCTTCTTAGAAGAATTGGGGCTTGAGTACGAAGATGAAGGTGATTACGTTGTTGTGAAACATGCTGCTTTCTTCATGTCGACTTTGTTATCAAAGGTTCTTCTGTTCCCAAATGTTAAGTTATTCAATGCTACTGCCGTTGAAGATTTAATCACCCGTCGTGATGAAACCACTGGAGATTTAAGAATCTGTGGTGTTGTCACCAACTGGACTCTAGTTTCCCTTAACCATGACACTCAGTCATGTATGGATCCTAACACTATCAATGCTAATGTTATCCTTTCTGCGTCTGGTCACGACGGTCCATTCGGTGCTGGTAGTGCTAAACGTTTGGACAAATTGGGATGTATTGAATTAGGCCATATGAGAGGTTTAGATATGAATAGTGCCGAGGATGCCATTGTTAAGGGTACCAGAGAAGTCACTCCAGGTTTGGTTGTAACAGGTATGGAATTGGCAGAAGTCGATGGCTCCAACAGAATGGGTCCTACTTTCGGTGCCATGGCGCTTTCTGGTGTCAAGGCTGCCGAAGCTGTGTTAAACGTATATGATTTAAGAAAGAAACAAAACAATCCTTAAAATAGTCTTCTTGTATATGCTTTTATATTTTCATTAAATGATATGCTCTTATGAAATTAGCTGACTATAAAATCATGATTATCCAACTAAACTAAATACAAAACTAAATCAACCAGAACTATAAATATGCTACATTTAGTTATAATTGGCTGCCCATAACACAGAGCCGGCTAAACCAGAATGGTGAAAGAAATCTTCCATACTGTTTCTTTGTCCGGCTTTTGGCCAGCCAACAATATTGTTACTATCATAAATCATAAAGTCACATTGAGATGCTTCATCAGTCCATCTCTTATTTTTAACACCCCAGGTCTTAATGTCATCAATCTCAGACTGAGCCAATACACCATCAGTATTAACTATAGGGCCCTTCTTGCCTGGACCGGAAACTGGGCACCCGACCTTAGAACAAGATGTTGAGGATAATTTATATGACCTCCCGTAATTAGCTAAACCACCGTATGTTTTTCCTATTTGTACCCCTGCCTTATCTAACATTTGAAGAGCATTAATGACTTCAGTTTTGTTAGTGTGACATTGAACAATATTATCGCTATTGGTACCACGAATATCGTAGGTCATAAACACTTGGTAATCAATATATTTTTGCATATCCTTAATTGGGAAATTCTTCAAGTACCAAAAAGAAGCAGGAATGGTTATAGACAAAGTCTTTCCGGCTGGCAATTTAGATTTAATAAGTTTCAACAATTCTAAATACCTTTGGCCATCCTTTTTATCGTCATCTGGAATACCAGGAATACCAGAGAGACCAGGAAATTCCCAGTCCAAATCAATACCATCTAAATTGTATTTTTTCAAAAAATTAACTAAATTTGTAGCAAATTTTTCCCTATTTGCATCAGCAACACCATTTCTAAATATATTATACGTGGATGCCGAAGTGCTAAATTCCCAACCCCCAAAACTGGCGATCTTCTTGTTGCTAATACCTAAGAAAGTACTTTTCGCAATTTTAGAGTCGTCTATAGTGAGGTCCGACTTAATATTCACAAACGAATAATGAACAGAATAGTAACTCTTCAAGGCTTTAGGATCAGTACGCAACTTGTCATCCGCGTCTAACCAATACACTATTTTCTTAAAATCAGATCTTGTGTCTGTATGAACCTTCCCGTATCCACAGTTCGAGAGGCAGCCTGCTGTACCTGGAGCACCAGTTGGACTTTTAGTCACAGCACAAAAGTCCGATGTTAAGCCGCAAAAGCCATATGGACTACAACAAGCATTTAAAGGACATTTGATATTAGTTCCGTCGGTAGAAGCCTGAGGCCCACACTCAGCAAGCTTGTTATGTGCTGGCTTTGGAGGCGTACCGTCACTAACACATACTTTATCTCCGATCCACGGGTGGCCGTTATCACATCCCATCCAACCAAAATTGTTTTTGTTCCATTGCATAAGATTGTTCTTAGTAATGGAAAACTTATCCATCATAAATTGGCATGTTTCGCCCGATGCGACAGTATGAGAATAACAGGAACCATCTTTATTTTTTTTCGCATTCACTTTAGCCATAAGTATACGAGGATGAAAAGCCTCTGGATTGATACTACTCAAAGCCGCTTTTGGGTAAGCGAGTGAAAAATTCAATAAAAGAAAGGACGCAGCAAAGGCTGCAAAAAATGATAAATACATTTTTCAATTTGTAATTTTCAATACCTATTGAAGACAAATACAAGAATATAATTCCAAGATGCCACTTGGTTTAAATAGTCACACGAGCCAAGTTTCTGCCTTGAAAAATTTGAATCATAAAAAAATAATGGTTCCTTACGTGCTTCAAATGGAACGTAAATCTGTCAAAATATGTAAACACGAGACGCGAAAGTTCTTAACCCTTCCGACGACATTTCTAGAGACATTTATCGCGACATCGGTCACGACATTTATTACGACATACGACATTCGTGAAATATAGACATCATTGATCTTAAGACTGGCTTTATCTATTACTGCTATACTGACAATACGGCGATATACACTATAGATGACAGATATCCTTAAGTATGTTCCTAAATGAAACAAGATCATCTTTTATGACATTTTGCTAAATTGATATACTAACCATCCAGAATCACCAATACCAATCCTCGTGGTATTCCAGAAGCTCCATTTATAGATAAAGTAGAAGACTACGTCAAGAATCCAGATGTTGACTTTGATAAGGTTATTTCTGCGTTCCAGGATCGTTTACAACAATACAAGTTTATGGAAGTGTCTAAGAAACAACAATTAGGAGACTTAAATGTTAAAATACCGGATATTGAAAAGAACTTGAACATAATAAGTCATATCAAGGAAACCAAGAAAAGCGACGACGAAGAGGATAAAACCATTGAAACCAATTTTGAGTTGAACGACACGTTATATACCAGGGCCGCTATTGATGCGTCGAGCTTAGAATCGGTGTACTTGTGGTTAGGTGCGGAAGTTATGTTAGAGTACCCACTTGACGAAGCGATTGAATTATTGAACGACAGGTTGAAGAGCAACACTGCGCAATTGGGACTTGTAAAGGAGGACTTGGAATTCTTAAAGGAGAATATCACCACTATGGAAGTGAACACGGCAAGATTGTATAACTGGGATGTCGAAAGAAGAAAAAAACTAAGAGCTACTGAAGGAGGTGCTAAGAATTGAACGATTCAAAGTAGTACACTATTTGTAATATATCGATAAATATTAATGCATTGATTTGTATATACTATTATTTTGTCATGTAGATCACGTTCTGAATGTGTCCAAGAACTGGCTGCCCAATGGCCTAACAGGGGTTTCTGCTCTGATTTCATGGGCACGGTTATTGCTCCTGCCTTCATCTAGAACTTCCTCTGCATCCTCATCGGCAATCAGCTCATTTGCATTAGCGTTAGCATTGTTGATGGTCTGGTAGCCACCACTGCGTATTCCCCTGGTGGATGATAATAAGCTGCTTCCAAACTTGCGAGGATGCATGAATGCCTCAAAGACACGTACGGGAATTAGCCAGTTCTTGGCACCCGGAAGTAACTCGTTTGAATACAATTTCCCTATGACTATACCTACCAAACACGGTATTATTGATCCCAATCCATTATTGAGAAGCAATAACGTATAAATAATATGGATCTGGAAATGGTTCGTAAGAACTAGTTCCTTGCTTGAATTAGATGGATGTACCTCCCCATCGTCCAGTAACGTAGGCTTCGATAACAATATTTTAAACTTATACGACGTAGGTATATTTGCCCCATAGCAAATGTAGAACGACGACAAAATGCCCAATGGGCCCAGTGCCACCTGGTTGAACACGGTTGTATTATATTCAATATCCCCCTTTCCCCCACTAGCAATTAACGATACTAAGTACACCACAAAATTCACCCCCAATTGCCCCAAATTCATGATAAGAAAACACACTATCGAATTGTACAACGCAAACACCACTATCAACGACACGTATTTCCGCGACCCATAGAACCTCTCCAAGTTCTTGTACTGGAACCAGAGTAGCACACACAACATGTAATCAGACTCATTGATCACCGACATCTCATAAGTTAGCACCCTCCAGTACTGCGCATACTCCAATATATATGGATCTATCGATAACCGAACATAATGTTTCATCTGGAATATAGAAAGCCCCAATGCCACCAACGTGCTGACTATACATATTGTCTTGGATACTGGGGTATTATTAAACCCTCTTATCGGTGTTAATTGGGCCATATCTCTGATCCAATCCCTTTATATGATTCTAAACCTCTCTCTATTATACGTCAAATGTACCGTCAATATACGTTTTGTTATAATACCAATGGGTTCTTTTATCTAGCTTCAATCCCAAGTTCCTAAATATACGAACTCTCACGTAGGTTTGTTTATATTTGGGTTGCCTTCGTAATCTACGGTACAGTTTACTGATAAACACTTCTGACCTGATATCAGGAGGGTTCCAGCCCCATATCATCATATGATTAAGTACCAAAATATGAAAAATTCCTGTTTTTGCTAAATTACACAAAGCTGCAATTTTTCAAAAAATTTTCAGTGTCGCATCTCCAGCAGGAATCTTGGACATAATTATTCTCATATAAGACTTTTAGTTCTTTCAGATAGTTTCTTCATCACAGGTCAAAGTAACTAAAAATGGGTAGAGATCACACTTCTAAGCAACACATCAGATCTGGTCACAGAGAAGCACCAAAGTCAGACAACGTCTACTTGAAATTATTAGTTAAGTTATACTCTTTCTTAGCTCGTATGTATATCGTTTAATAAGGATTCACCCAAAAGAAGATGTTATAATAAACCACTCATTTTATGGAAATAATGCTTGTGGGAACATAGCAATCCAAGGAGGAATTGAGATGGAATGAAGATAATGAAATATGGAAGTTTGGTGATGGTTGAAGACCCGAACAGACATCGAAGCAGGCCCGAAAGGAGCCCGACACAATCTTACATCAGTAGAGACACTGGTAACCAAAAGATTCGGGCTCGAGTAGACCAACAAGGTGTACAAGTAGGAACTAGCTGGCGGGTCTGAGGGAAGAGTAAACGTCGAACCATACGCCCCATGGAGAAGAATTCTTGAGCTGGTGATGCAGCGAAGACCGTTTCCATGGGAAGCCATTCTGCGAGTGCATGGCACAAACATTTATTCTGTTAAATGTGGTGTTTACTGTGCGTCTTCTGAGCAGAAAGAAGATCCTTATACTAACATACTATAGGTCGTACTGATGCCCCATTCAACAAGGTCATCTTGAGATCTTTGTTCTTATCCAAGATCAACAGACCACCAGTGTCTGTCTCAAGAATCGCCCGTGCTTTGAAGCAAAAGAACGCCGGTGAAAAGACTATCGTTGTTGTTGGTACCGTTACCGATGACAACAGATTGTTGGAATTCCCAAAGGCCACCGTCGCCGCTTTGAGATTCACTGCTGGTGCCAAGGCTACCATCTTAAAGGCTGGTGGTGAAGCTATCACTTTAGATCAATTAGCTTTAAGAGCTCCAAAGGGTCAAAACACCTTACTTGTCAGAGGTCCAAGAAACTCCAGAGAAGCTGTTAGACACTTCGGTTTCGGTCCACACAAGAACAAGGCTCCAAGAATCCAATCCACTGGTAGAAAGTTCGAAAGAGCCAGAGGTAGAAGAAGATCAAGAGGTTTCAAGGTCTAAGTTAGATAGCTTATGTACTTTTATAAGACGTTTAGTCCTAACTCTCTTCTAATTTCTTTTACGAACTCGTTAATTTGTGTTTAGTGTATAATATAAAATATAAGTTTCTGAGTTAATGTACCAAGTATATTGCAATTAGAACTGTCCTGTTGCATGTTCTAAAATGCGCATGGAATGTTTCGCAAACTTTAATCTACGTATTATGCTACAGGCAACGGTCTACTGTTACCAATCATCGTTCAATGACCATATCCATCCTCTTCATGATGCCAATAATATCCCTATAATCACTTGCCTCTAATCATTCGCCTCTAATTGCTTTATCAACTATGTCTAAATTAGCAATGACGATGTTAGCTATGTGTTCAAGTGCCTACGATTTAGCTATATATCATTTATATTGTCATGCTTTCTTTAAAGCTTTATTATTTATGTCTGCTGGTTCTAATATATAGTTATGTATCAGAAACTCAAGATATGCGTAAATATGGAGGTTTAATTAACTATTTACCATTTAGTTATACTACTCATTCGCCTCTAATCACTCATATCCTTTGAAATAGGGCGTCATGATATCTTACACCAATCCCGTACAATCTCTAACATCGCTCTATCAAATCCCTTTTCCCCCATTTATCTCCCTATATACTCCCGCCCACGGGTGTAACAATCCTGGTTCGTCATGTCACCCTTCCTATAGACCCAGATAGTGATACTATATTATAGTCTTTTTGCAACTATTTGGACTGTGACTGCTTTTTAACCCCTACGCGTAATATCCAGCATTCGTGTAATTTACAACCCTAAATAAAATCGGTTACACAAAAATGCCGGCCACTGCGAAAAATTCTTACCCGTTCGGTCTTACTGCGTAGGAATTGTCTATCGATACTGAAAAAAAATTTTAAAAGTAGACACTAAGTGCAATTATATTTACTACCTAATACATATAACTAAAGACAATATGCCAGGTGTTTCCGTCAGGTAAGTGTTGTCGTTACTAAGAGGATATTAAGCAATGATTGCCCAGAGAATAGATGTAAAGTGGACCAAAAAGTAGACCATTCTGATATTGAAAGACCCCATATTGAAGACAATGAAAAGTGAAATAATAAGTCCATAAGATTTCAGAAGTACTCAAAGAGGCCGTCGGAGGGAGAAATGTGTAGATTGAATCAATGACTGTGGTTGGAAAGTGGAGTACAGGTACACATGCCAGCGAGCAGTGAGACTTTGAAGTGAAAAGTTTTTCACTAATTAGTACCGGAGTGAGAAAGGACGAAAAGTACGTAACTGGGTCCGTGGGTGGAAAATGGGGGTAAATGGCCAAACAGGAGACTTTTGGAAACCAGATAGACTATGGGCAATCATTCGTTTAAAATCTTGACGAATCGGAGAAAATAGATATACTAACATGCATTATAGAGACGTTCCAGCTCAAGAGTTCATCAACGCTTACGCACAATTTTTACAACGTCAAGGTAAATTAGAAGTTCCAGGTTACGTTGACATTGTCAAGACTTCTGCTGGTAATGAATTACCACCACAAGAATCTGAAACTTGGTACTACAAGAGAGCTGCCTCCGTTGCCAGACACATCTACTTAAGAAAGCAAGTTGGTGTTGGTAAATTAAACAAATTATACGGTGGTGCTCTTAACAGAGGTTTCAGACCACACAAGCACGTTGACGCTTCTGGTTCTGTTAACAGAAGAGTTTTACAATCCTTAGAAAAAATCGGTGTTTTAGAAATTTCTCCAAAAGGTGGTAGAAAGATCTCTGAAAACGGTCAAAGAGATTTAGATCGTATTGCTGCTCAAACTTTAGAAGATGACGAATAAATCATTTAATTGGTGTCCTATAAATGTTAATTAAGTGGTGTTATTTTATTTTTTAAGTTCTCTCTCTAATTTTGTATTTAACTGTAATAAAATTAGCAAAACCGCATTGTAAAATATTAATTTATGTTGTGTTTATCTAAGAATACCATGTAGCGTAAGGCGACAATTATTATATTCATAAATCATTCATTTGTTACATGTTTAAATAAACTATTTACGTAGCGCAGTCCATAATTCTAGTAGCTAAATTTGAGCTATTATCAGCTGGGCATACTGTGCTACTTGTTGCCCTTCTCTCTCACGGTATAATATGCTAACCCTTTCTTCTAATCCAACCCATTTCAATGGTGCTTGATCAGGTAATGATTTAATCCACGATTTGTATGCTTCGGTAGATATACCTTCAGGAATATGCAATTGGGTTCCTGATTTTATAGTCAAGCTATTCTCAACTAAGTTGAAATTGGTCTCAAATGCTTGTATGCTGAATATATGGTTTGCTAAGTTTGTGATATATGCTAAATCGGATTTATTATCAACTTGGCCACCATACGTAATCTCACCTACTAAGTAACCTAATTCTTCCCAAGGTACTAGTTCCGGTGAAATATTAGACCTTCCATCTTTAAATGGCGTTAGCAACTTTTTTATAACGTAAAGGCCAGAAGTAAAATCCGAATCGTTTATATCGTACTTTTTAGTAAACGACATAGGAGCATATCTTGATCTTTCTTGAATTATTGAATGGAACCAAGATAATAAGAAGCATATATGCTTATATTCATTGGTGTTTTCAGTTAGGATTTCACTTGGAATCGAATTATATGTTTCATTAACAATGCTCTTCAAGCCCGGCTCATTTTCGAGTATAAGTATTTTTGATTTATTAATCATAGCAGCTGGAATATCCGATGATAAGTTAC
Organism: Debaryomyces hansenii CBS767; assembly: GCF_000006445.2. NCBI lineage: Eukaryota > Fungi > Ascomycota > Pichiomycetes > Serinales > Debaryomycetaceae > Debaryomyces > Debaryomyces hansenii. The sequence continues at coordinate 1,409,157 of NC_006048.2, read as the reverse complement.
AACTCATAAAAATCTTGAAATTCTCGTGTGTTGATAAAGATTCTAGTCTCTTATCAAGGTAACTTAACCAATTGGGGGACATTTGCACGTTCTGAATCATAATCCAGAATCCATTCTTAGCAGCAATATCGATCTCTTTATTGGCTATTTCAATACCTTCCTTTGATCCCATTGATACAATTAGTAATTTCTTATTCATACGATGAGCCAATTGCTCAACTTTATAGGTTGCATCATAGTTTTCAGGCGATGCCAAAATTATCGGACCATCGTGTCTAATTGGTGATATCCAATCTTTCAAATCATATTTAGAACTAATAGGACCAATCCCTGTAAATAAAAATGAGGCCAAATTGTTGAGTGCATCCAAGAAGGAATCTTTTTTATCGCCATTAGACATTATCAATGATTTTATAATATCAGATAATATCATCAACGATTCATTTTCACCGTTTATAGAAACAATTTTATCTATAGTAGTTTCTGTGAAACAATCATTCTTCTCATGAGACACCAACAAAGAATCGAAAATAATGCTTAAGGACTCTATATATTCACCAACCCCAACAGATTTCAATATTTCAATAAATGTGTTTTTGAACTCATGTCCTATCTCTAATGCATAATAGCTTGCACTCATAGCAACAGCAAATACAAGCTTGTCTAAATGCTTCAATGAAGGTGAAATTCTAGCATAACATTCTCTGTATAATTCTTTAATAAAAGAAGAAATATCAATTTCATGGGGGTTTCCCTTTAATACAAAAGAAAACGTTGAAACATAAGCTTCAAGTGAAAAATGGTATAGTTTGTTAAGTCTGTTCATTTGCTTGAAAATTCTAAAAATTGCAGACGAATGCTTTGCAATATCATAGTATTTGTTTCGTTCGTTTTCCACGGATTTCATAACACTGTTTGACTCGCCTATTTTGACGTCTATATCAATAGCTTCAGCTTTTAATACTTCCAATGTCTCAATAACTTTATCATTATCAAGGATATTTCCTGTAGAATCATTCAACGAATTCAAGAGCTGTTCCTCAAGTTCGTGCAAGCGGACTAAGTACCGACTTTGCAAGAAAACCAGTTCGAGTCTCTTAGCTTCTATGTCTGGTCTTTTATCTTGTAATGTGGTGTTGAGAATCAAGTTCTCAAGACTACCTGTTGTAACTGTGAAATTCACTATAGATGTTCTCGCAGCAACGAATGGTGGCAACATAATCAGAGAGTCCCTTGTGTGTAATATCAACTTGAATTCAGGCGAAAAGTCTATTTCTTGATTCCCAAGTTTTATCATCATACGGCCACCATTTCTATAAATCTCATGCCTCAAAACAGAATCAAGAATTGGATCATAATATTCCGCATCTTGAATCAACAAAGTACCTCCAAATCTTAACTCATTTTCAACTTGCTTTACAAATCCATCATTTAGGAAACTAGTAACACTTAACTTTTTTGGCATATAAGATTTCGATAATATTGCTGGTATCTTTGAGGGTGGATCAATAATTATAGGTGTTTTCGATCTCTTCATTATCGTGAAATTTTCTGTGTTTAAATCATCATTAGGTAGACCACATTGTTCCCACCTTAACATTTCATCTCCTCCAGTCAAATAACCCGTAACCGAGATACCTTCGTCAAAATTAATTCCGGAAAGCCTTAATCTATCTCTCCATTCTTTCATGAGAGTACTTCGGTCTTTCTGGTCATAAGCACCAGCATATACTATAAACGCCGCTGTCAAAATACCATTTCCAACCAAACGGTCCCTTTGATAACCGAACTTATTAATACTTGACTTCCATCTTTCTCTTTCTGCGGTCAAATCATCTATCAACTTCAAGCTTCGATTGACTCTTAATTCTACAACCTTCATTTCAGATTTTATGTTTTCAGCTTCTCTGATTAAAGAGCTATAATTTTCTTTATATTGATCAATGCTTTCTTCCAATTCACGGATCATTTCATCAATTGCTATTAATTGAGCTTTCGTTTTTTTCTTTTGGTGTTCCAAATGATGAACCTCCTCTCTAAGTGGTCCTATCTTCTCCAATATAGTAGAATATGTTAACTGTGCTTGAATCCACTGTAGCAATGGGCCACAAGCTTTACTTGCCCTATTAACAGCATCAAAATTGTAATCACTTCTAGAAAGATATGTTTTTTCCATATATTTTCTTATATTTGAGGTTAATTGCAGCTCATTATCGTATGCTACTATATTTGAGATGAAATCGTCGCGGCGAACAATTAATTGAACATCCCTCCAACTTGAAACTTCATATCCAATCAATATACAAACAGACTCCATTGTCATTTTAACAGCCGCGGGAGGATTAGACATACTTCTAATTTCAGTAAGATGCTGTTTCTTTATATTCTGAACGCCTCTTTGAGCCTCTAGAACAGCAGGTTCTGCAAGTTCTAGATCTTTTGTTACATTGACTTTACGTCTTTCAATTTCAATTTCTTGTTTAGCAAGTTCTTCTTGAGTTGCCACGGAGAATTCTTGTTTACGCTCTGCTTCGTTCTGTTCAGTAAGCATTTTACTTAGCATGGCTTTTGCTTCTTTGTCTTTAATCATCAAGTAGTTTCTCTTTTCCGAGAGTTTCCGTTTCAAATCATTCACCTGTAATACCGTTTCTCGTAATTTATCCAAGCCATTTGTAATGTGACGCTGAGTTTCTTCTAAGCTGAATTGTTTGTCGTTAAAAATCCTAATGAATTCTTTAACAAAAGACATAATTTTGCCAGGAGGTTTTGTCAAAGATAGCGTTGCTTCGCAGTCCACTTCAAGACGATGGAAATAAATAAGAGTATCAATAATCATATCCCTAAATCCCATGATTTTTGAAGACCCGGATTGTTTAAAAAGATCAGGTACAACGTAAGTTGACATATCAAGAGGAACTGGGCCGATTAAAGTAGATACAATGTCATATAAAGATATATTTGACCAATCGCCCATCCAACTTAAGACGCATCTATTGAACAAAGCTGGCGAGGAGACAACTTGAGGTCTGTTCGCATTCTTCATTTCACTGAGGGTGAATATGACATGTAAATTTTCGGAAATCTGCCTCCTAAACCAGTCATAAAGTTCTTCATTCGAATCCAAAAGTAAATTTTGTGTATGAACCTGATCAGAGCATAAATTCATCAAATTGTTGAAGTCATCCCCTTCAAATAAGCCCGGTATTTCTGCATTCGCAAGTAGGGTATTCATACGTTCAACAAAAGACGTTTCTAAAATACTTGATTCATCAATAATAAAACATATTCTTTCACCTGCTGCGCATCTTATGAGGATTTGTCTCAAAGTTGCATCAAAATCAAGCAAGCTATAGTCTTTGCTAACATTTAACTGTATGACCTTTAGACCGTTTATCCAGGCAACAAACTTAGTAAGCGTTGTTTTACCACTAGTACAAGGCCCTACTAAGATCATATGTCCTTGAGGTTGTCTTAGCACCCTATCTATTCTAAGCGAATGATCTAATAGATCTTCATATAATACTAGATCAACTTCAATTTCTTCCTCGCTGAAAACTCGAAGTCTTTCTGTAAGAAATGACCTAAGTTCATTCTCATTGTTAGACTCATACACCCCTGTTAACCAACTTGAAAAAAGGACAGGTTCCTTTAACGTGGTCTGAATATCCACGTTAGGGAACTGCTTTGAAACAACACTTCTAAAGAGTTCTTTTGTCCAATCCCTATCTGAGTCGCATACAAGTCTATCATAAAAAAGCCTCAATCCTTCATGATACCATAATCGGACTAAATCTTGTAAGTTCGAATATTCCGATACTTTCAACGCCTCTAGTATACCCTTGCACCATCGCGTTAATTCACGAGGAGAGTATATATAATGATCTTGTAAAGCAGAAGTCAATTTTTGCTTCGTCTGTAAATATATATCAATCATAGAATCTGTAAGGGTTTTAGTATATCCTCTAAGGCTAGGTGCACATTTCATGACAGCTAGATTAAACATTTGGTAAATTTGATATAAAGAACTCTTTCCCGGGTAATCAACCATTATTAATGATACATGGCGTAAGAAACGATTGGAAAGTTTATTACGTCCTGGATCATTGGGTGAATTACAAGCACCAACAAATTGAATGTTCGACAATCTAACCCATTGGTTTTCCTTTGTATTCCAAAAGCCTTTATGTTCAACCATTTGACGTATTAAGGAGATAACCCTTTGTGTACCATATTTATCAAACCCTGGTAAATTGATCTCATCACAGAAAACCACGACCCATTTACCGCTGATCTTGGGAGTGAGGATGGCACCAGTGCTAGTCTTTTTATAATAACAATAATGTTCTAATGACTTCATGAGAGATTGAGGCGTCAGATCCTTTGAGAAGTTAAGAGATAAGACATCTAAATTTGGAGATTTTCTCAAAGCTTCCAATAATGTCATCGTCTTACCAGAGCCTGGTGGACCGCATAGTAACAAAGATTTGTGCTCGTTCAAAATAGAGTATATCAAACTCTCGTGTCTAACAGTGTCTAATGTTGGAATGACAGTACTTGGATTAGTAACATGCTGTGGTTCGAGATCTATATTCTGAACCTTGGCATTCCAATTCTGCCATTCACATTCTGGAAGATTTATGTCATAATCGAGATAGTTATCAATCGTTTGTTTCTCTTCGATTCCATGTAGCTCTGCAAATGAACTCAAATGCACTATTATTTTGCCGAATTCTTCTCTCTCTAAGAGAGGCGAGTCTCCAGCAAAAGCCCATATAAATGATAACGCCACTGCCTTCATAATGTATTTATTCAAGTTGTCTATGGGAACATCCTTGTTTTTCAACGAATAAATGATAAAACGGCGACAAAATGATTTAAGGATTGTGAAGAAAGTTTCCAATGCTCTATATATTGTAAAACTCATAATATGGCTTAGTTTTTCTGATTCATCGATGACCGCCTGCAAATCCTTGTAATCTATAACATGAACAATTTGGTTAACCAATTGCGTATACATAGGATTAATATCCTCATTGTCGCCTATTAAGTCATCCATAATTTGGATTGGAGTTGAAGATAATTCAAATAACAATTTTTTAAATAACATTTCAGTTGAAACTAACGATGAGTCAAACCAGACCATACCACACCGACTGATGGTCGCTGGTGTCGTGTATTTTAAATTGTCGACTTCAAATACTAGCCTCAAGTTTTGAGGTAACGAAAGACGTTCACCATTTGGTAATGTTAAAATCCTATTATCGTCTAGGACACTATTAAGATTTTCAACCCATTCTGGATCAATATCACCATCAAAAATGATCCAAATGTTTTTAGATAATTCACCTCTCAAATTATTTTTAATTTTTCTTAAAATACTTGTAAATAAACCATCAGTCCAATCACGGGTAACCAAATCTAATGAACCATAGATACTATCTTTGGACATAACTTTACAATCAATAATGAACGATAGACTATCGAAACTTTCGACTTCTGACATAGATTTTAAAACCAGTTTCCATATTGTAGTCTTGCCTGAGCCTGGGTCTCCAACTAGCATAATTCCATGATGGCTATTTTGAATCTGATATAATTGCAATGCTTTCGTTATAAAGTTTTCAGACACTACCAAACCATTCTCACTTCCATATTTTTGAAGCTGAGTTATGAATTTACTGTTGTCATATGTATCATAAGTAATATTTGGGAAGTATTTCTCCTGTAATTTATTCAAGATTAATTCATCTTGTTTAAGTAGTTTAGGAGTGATTGTTTCTTTAATGCTTCTTATAATTAGCTTTCTCTCAAAGCTTTCACCGTTATTGTTCAGATTATCATCTAGTGATCGTTTTATTAGACCACATTTAACCAAAGTATTCTTCAAAGCCCTTAGACCAAAATCATAATGAGATTGATTAGACGACAATTGTGAAATTTCTAAAAAAAATGGAACAATAATAGATGCTAATTTCTTAGAATGAATAAAACTTTGTGATGTAAGCAATACTTCGACAATAATTTCTAGATCTGGCTTTTCCATTGAAAAGCTTCTGAATAATTTTTTCAAATTTTCGGGCAACTCAGATCTACCAACATATCCAGGGTTCATTGTAACAAAAATACCAGTCTCGGGATTAATGTTAATCTTCTTACCTGAAATTTCAATTAAATCATTTGAATTGCTTAACCCTAACTCGATATTTTCAATTTGTGAGGATACAGCACTTAAGTTATGCTCATCTAGCCTATTAAATTCATCAAAACAACCCCAACATCCTACCTTACAAAGACCTAAGAAAATTCTACCCATAGACTGAAAGTCGAACGATTCGTCGCAGCAGAACACTAAAACCATCTTTCCCAAATTATTCCCAAGTGCCTTAACTGTTTCAGTTTTACCAGTCCCTGCTGGACCAAATGGAGAGCCCCCAAGTTTTTGATCTAATGCCTGAGTCATAGATAAGAAGCATTTATCGACTAAAGGTGTATATGCTAATTTTTCAGGAATTCCTAAGTATTCAAAACCATACATAAATTCAGTATTTGACTGTTTTACTTTCAAATTGGTTAATAGATCATCCGATCTGAGGTCATAATAAAATAACTGTTGAGTATTCCAAATAAATAAAGACTTGGAATGAGACTTCGAGTTCATTAGTGAAGTGATGATATCTCTCTGATGTATAAATTCAATGATCAAATGCTCTATTTTCAACCTCTGAACAACTGCAAGGTTAGAAGATATATACGGTGTTAATGTTTGAATTATTCTGCAACAATTATCGTAACACTTCAGTAAAGTCTTGGCTGCAATGGCTGACTCGACGTTCTCAGCGAAAAGGATTTGGCATACTATTAAACATACTTGGGCAGGTTTTGACTCAATCAAATCAAATAATTTTTCTTTATCCAGGACATTAAAACCCTCATAAGAAATTTTAAATTCAGTTATACAATCCTTCGTCAATTTAGATAAAGTGAGTCTCACTTCTAATTCAAGCTCTTTCAACCACTCGTTGATACGAGGAAATTTAATAAGTGAAACTGGATTAGACAATTTAACTTTTTCATTTTGTTCACTATTAATCGCAGTTATTAGGCAAGACTCTTTATCGTAATCAACATAAGAGATTCCAACAAACATTTTCTGTAAATGCTTATTAATTCTCACCATATCAGTTGAGCAGCCAATTATCTCTAATAAGTCTTCATTTCCAATGAAGTAAAATCTTGGAAATAGTTCTCTTTGCTTTTCAAGGTACTCCGTTAAGGATTTCCTGTTTCTATTCAAACCCTCTAACGCCTTTTCCATGATCGATTGAATATCTGGGATAGACAATACTTCAATTACTAAAGAATATTTATAGATTCTTTTCAATAGGTTCAAAAACTGAAATGTTATATTGGCGAATCTTGTGAATTCAACAGGTAGAATGTTCCTAATATCATTGTTTTCGTTACTAAAAACACCATCTAAATATACCCATTGACGTTGAACATCAATCCAGGTATCCAATAGAACAGATAATTTATTCAAGTTATCTTCTAATTCAATTATTTCCTGTTCAAAATTATTATAATATGGTGAGTTTCTCATACTAGCCAATGAATTGATATCACTATTGCATTGATCGAAAAGGGCATCCCAATTCCTGACTAATCTGCTTTTATTATTATAATTGAACATTTCAAAAGATAGAATGGACCAATCGGATCTGATTTGTTTTAAATTTTCTTCAATAATTTGCTCGTTATTAGCCTGATTCAATACTGATTTAATGATTTGTTCATTCACAGCGAAGTTTAAATTCCAGATATCTCCAACCGTCAAAGTATCGAAAGATAAATCAGAAAACCCTAGTTTATTCAATATCGTGCCCCAATGACGAGGCTTCATAGAATCAGCTTTTAAATTATTGATAAACGAAAAACTTCGTAAGTATGCTTTAATCTTATTTTGAATTTCATCAAAAGCCGAATATTGACGTATTTTTGAAGGTAATATTCTTGAATTGCTTAATAGCTCGTCTAATTGGAGGTGTAGGTTTCGTGGTTGAATATCAGTCCATTTCGTAGAATTAATTCTGTTAAGATTCTCCCATAATGTATTGATTGCAGACCAAACTAACTTGAGATCTTTTGCTTCTCCCAAGATACCGGTCAATTCCTCAATTCTTTTAAGTGAGATGTTTAAAACAACAGCAACTGTTCGAATTGAATTACTTTTTGATGTTAACAAAATACAAGATTCTTCAAAGCCATTCAACGTATTGATTGCAAGAGATGGATTTAGGTTTCCACCAATTGGTTTCTTTTTAGACCAATCTTTAATTATTATATTTATTTGATCATTTAGTCTGATAGACTCAGATATCAATTTTGATTCAATTATCTCGAAATTATCTGTGATTTTCCGTTGTTTTTTATCTATCAAATTAGAGACAATTGAAAAATTATTTTCAAGCTGCTCGACATAAGTCCAGGTCTTAGGAAATTTAAATCTTTGCTTGACAAGTAATTTTTGACCTTTATGTAAAATGGACAAATGATCTTGCCAGGAAGTTAAATTATTCTTGAACTTTAAAAACTGGTCAATGTGATTGATTGTTTTCTCGAAATTATCTTGGAAATTGAGTCTACCTTCTAGTACTATCTTAGCATTAATGAATTCAGCATTTTGCTCGATTAGCCTATCCTGGTAGAAATCGCTAAATTTTTTCATAAGATCATTCTGAAAAATGTCAAACTTCAAATTGACTCTTGATTGAACCTTTGTAAAGTCAATGTATATGCTATTGCCAACTTTTTCGTATTTATCTGAATTATCAAAAATCAATCTTAATCCAATAACTTTGTCTGTTGCAGCTAACCAACAGTTTAGGTCTTTGGTATTAGGTAATAACTTTGCTAAGTCATCTTTTGAATTCAAATTCAACTCCCAAATATTTTGTAAACTAATCCATTTCTGAAAATACTTTTCAGAATCCTTGTATAAATTATCAATAACAACAATAAAATCAGAAACTGCAATCTTGAGTGTTTCATTTGAAGAGCTCAAAGAGGCAAATTTATTATTACCGTTATTCTGTAGTTGTACTATAGGTTGTGTTTCTATCACTGATAGGGTTTGGTTCACTTTCACGTATAAAAGTTGTTTTGTCTGCTCTAGAGGTGGTGATACTAGAAAGGATTGGTCTTCCAATAATATAGAATGATCAAACTTTTCAAACAACAGAGTTTTTTCTCTCTTCTCAGTTCCGTCTATCTCGGTACTCAATAACATTAGTTGCCTCTGACATTTTTTGACTAATATATTTGATAAATCGTCATTTATCAAATTGCATAATTGATCTATTTCGGTAAAATTATCAAAAGAGAGTTTGACAACTTCAGATTGGATTGATTTAATAAAGTTATGGATTGCCTTGAAATTAAACTCGCATTGTTCCAATTCAGAATAAATATCATGATAGATAAAATCATATAGTCTTTCAAGAGTATTAACCTGGTTGTAAAATATATAAATATCGTTCTGGAATGCAGTTAAATTATTTAAGGATACGATTTCGATTAAGTTTTCAGAACCATTTAAAGTATTATCGTTGGATATGTTTTGTAAGTCAAACGCTTGGGATAGATGAATCCAACTAATTTCAATAATTTGAGGTAACATATTTAAAATCTTTGATTTTTGGTTTTCGATCAAGAATCCAAATTTCATTCCGAAGTCCGTTTCTACTAAATCAAACTTTAAAATCCTCTTCAAGATATTTATATGTTCAATCAACCCACGAAGGAAAGAATACACTTTATCTATTTTCTGGAACTGAATTAATAAATTAATCGGGACTTTGAAGCCTAAATTAGTTAGTTGTTTCAGCTGCTCGGATAATTCGATTAGCTTGAAATCAAAATTCACAATTATATCGAGCTTTGGGGACGTCATCTTTAAAATTGAACCTGGTAAATAGTTAATTTCTGTTTTTGTTACTTCATCTAACCAATTCTGAAATAAGTCATTAGTATCTAAATGCTCAATTAATTTATTTATCTTTGAATAGATTTCACTCCCAATCGAGTATTTATTCCAATTGGAGCCAAGTAAACTATGCAATATGAATAAATATGAATTTAGTTTATTGGACAAACTTATATTCCAGGTAATTTGAGCAACAATTGAAGTATCATGGTTATGAGTACCATTAATAATAACTGCATTTATTGTATCTATCAACCTGCTATTTTGATTGAGATTTAAATTGATCAAGCTCTCAATTTCCAGATTTGCTGTTGATAATATTTTCAATTTGAATTCATCGTTGATTAGATGTAATAAATGATTTGAAATTGCAGTCGATATTTTGAATTTACTAAACACCGATATAAAATCGTTAAAATTACCGCATTTGCTAAAATAATCATTAAGCTGCGATATAATTAATGATTCTAAACCTTGGTAAACTGATAAATATAAATTCTCATTATTTGACCAAACCTTAAAACTCTGCAATGATAAATCCAAAAGATTACACGGGATGATATAATTGTTGTATGCATTTGTTAATTTGTGGGAAAGGTTTGTAGAATCCTTGAGAAAGGTATTCAACATTATTAATAAATCGTTATGTTTTAAACGAAAATCATACCAAATTTTAGTACGATTTTTCAAATTATCAAATTGGTGTTGATTGATTTTAATGATAAAAAACTTTTCCTGTCTTTTTCTTAATAATTCTCTAAATAAGTTAATTATGAACTTAATACTATTATCAATTATACCGAAAATTCTTAAAATTAAATCGTTGTAAATATTGAGAAAGTCCTGTAATGGGATTGTCATTAAATTATAGTCAATTAATATCAACGATAATTTATTACTAATATCATTAAGTATAACCTCTATTAACTGAATAGCCCTAGTTAACGGAAATGAACTTAAGTTTTTTAACCTTTTGAAGTGGTTGAAAATATTATTAATAATTTCCTCAAAGTATTGTAAATTGAATTTTTCATTAGTAGATAAAAGCAAGTCATCGATAGGTAAATCCTTTAGCAAGGAATTGTATAACTTGGTTTGTAATAACTTGTCGTTTAATCCAATGTTGTTCTGGAAGGTTAAAGTTATGTGGTATCTCTTGCTCTTGTTCAATAGTTCGATTGATGTTTTTATTTCTGGTGAAGAGATCTGTCTATCTAATGATAATAATGCTAGCTCCATTGACTTCCAAAACTGTATTTCATCCAGAATAGAATCTCCATCAATGGGAGTGTGGTTTAAACTCGTAATGGATTGAATTTGCTTAATCCAGCTATTGACTATATTAGTCAATTCATTCAAAAATGCAGTATCATTTATTAAATCATCTTCACTTCCTTCACCACTAAGTAATTGTGAAATTTTTGGATGGCATGATATAAGTAAATCTGGTATTTGGATCTTTTGTTGTAAATGCTGTAAAGATAAAGATAACTCACTGAATTTGTTCTTGGCATTGTTGATTAAGTTAGTGTTATCCTTACTTGATACTAAATTGAAATATGGTGAAATCCCAAAGTTTATAATAGATCTTATATTTTCTAGTAACTCGTTCGATGACGAGTCACCAACATGAATTGTCGGTATGTTTATAACATTCAAATTACTGGTCGAAGTCAATTTCCCAGCCAACTTAACAATAATTATAATAGAATTAACTTCATCTAAAGAAATTATGGTATTTAAGTCATTCGTTACGCCATATTCAGTAGTGTATTTTATAACGAAAATTGTATCATTGGTAAAGCTGTTTAGAAAATTGTTCAAATATTCGTCAATTCCAGCGGCAGAAGGTAAATGCAATAAACTGTCAATAAAGTCAGTCAAATCACCCAAAGACACTGAACTCATATTGCTTAGTATAAATGCTAATTGGATATATTGCCGCCGTGTATTGCTAATTGAATAATAAATCTATGGATTGATCTGAATGTAAACAAAAACTGAAGACGTGTGATACGCATTAATCATAGTATGAGTATTACACTACCTGTTGCAAAATCTTGAAGAAACTAACAGATCTCCCGAATGATATATATGACGGGAAGGACTATATGATACTTTGATCTCTTTTCTGGCTAATTACTTTATCTTGCTATCGAGAAATCTGCTACTTTTCTTTTTTTTAGTTTTATGAATTATAAAATAATTGCATAATTGCAGAAAAATAATAAAAATTAACAAAATTGTCCTAAATTATCATGAAGCTAACAAGCTATTTACAATGTCAATAATAGATGCATTAAGATGATGCCTTGACCCTTCTGTAAACATATCATCTTATCAGACAAGAATAAGAGGATACAATTAAGTCTTCATGGTGCTACAGTCTTGTGATATTGACAAAAACATTAAGTTTTTATCATTTGTCAATTGATGTCAGATATAACTATTTTTTTTTTGGAAGATATGTATCAATCTCTGATTATCCTATTTGAGATGACTAGGCGGTGTCAATACTCCATAATGTGTTACGGCCGTAAAATTGTCCAACAAATTTTATGCTCATTTTCGGGTACAAAATATAACCCGTTCGGATGCGATGTTGATATTTTCAATACTAGGTAAAACTTCAGCTTCCTAAAATATACAGTGTCAATTTGTCTAAGCAGTCGTTTAGCCAAATGACTTGGTCTAAAGGACAATTACCAGGAATATTACGCTCATTAACCGGGGCTTACTTTTCTCTTTTAAACATACTGCATGCAATGAAAGGGAACGGTCGTAAAGCTCTGAATTGCTAAGTTTATTAACCAGGAATTATTGTTCTTTCTTTACGCATACTGTCTATGATAAAAAGATGCGACCGGAAAGCCCTGAATAGGTGATAGAATGCAGGTTATAGTGCTATTATCTTTGATTGAGGCAGAATAGGGTTCGCATTTTCTACATTTAGCAACCGTTTATATATTCTACCGGCGAAAAATACAAAAGGAATCAATTTATTCTTACTGACATTTAGTAAAATGGCATGAATATATGCATCAACGGGATATATGGATAACAATGAAAATGCATCATTCTACGGTGTATTTAAAATAAAAATACCTTAATATTATAGGAGAAGGAGAAGATAAGAAATAGCGAGAATGAGTACTAGTTCATTATCATCTCGGGTTCAAGAGACCAAGGACTCTAAATCGGTTCATGAGGTCATAGATGCATCAGATAACAATCAAGTTCAAGAGTATGAGGGATTCCATGCTACTGCCACCGATGATATTCGAGATCTAGCAAAAACAATGTCTCATTTAAGCAGAGAACAAACTAGAAAATCTCATGGTAGCGAGGACTTGGTACGGGTTTCACGCAAATGTCTCAAGTCGAAGGTATGTTGCCATATACAAATGAACTCAATGAAGAATTGAATCCTGGTAGTGTCAATTTTGATGCGAGACTTTGGGTTAAGAACTTGAGGAAGTTACGAGATTCAGATCGTGATTATTACTTGCCATCATCTTTAGGAGTAGCCTATAGGAACTTGAGTGCGAGAGGTATTTCAACTGATTGTGATTATGGGCCAACTGTTTTCAATGCATTATATAAATACGCCAATGAAGGATTTAGATATGCACAGAAAGATGACCCTTCTCGTTATTTTAATATATTGTAAAACGGTTTACTTTGGAGACTTAGGTGAAAATTGCCTGACTTAGATTGACTATTTTGAGAAGTACGGAACACACCACTGTCCAGAGGAAGCTAACCTTTGCAAGGATTACAAAATCAAATGATTTCAATCATTCAGTTTTTAATCCCTTTTATGACATTAGTTCAACAAATGTTGCCTTACTACATCAAACAAAGGGATGTTTACGAAGTTAGGGAGGCACCATCCAGAACATTGAGTTGGTTTGCATTTATTACAACTCAAATAACTTCAGAAATTCCATACCAAGTCGCCATTGGTACACTCGGTTTTTTTTGTTGGTATTATCCTGTTGGTTTGTATGAGAATGCGGTACCTACTGATTCGGTTGATAGCCGGGGTGTATTGATGTAGTTATTTATTACGGCTTTTTATGTTTACACTTCAACTATGGGCCATTTATGTGTTTCATTCATTGAAGTACTTTATAATGCGGCTAATTTGGCAGTTAATTTGTTCACTGTGTATTTGATCTTCTGTGGTGCTGCCTATGATTTTTTGCCGGGATTCTAGACCTTTTTGTTTAGATGCTCGCCTTTGATTTATTTCATCCAAGGTATTTCATCAACAGGGTTATCCAAAACTGAAGCGACATGTTCAGAGGCAGAATTATTGAAATTCGCCCCTACCAGTGGTAAAACCTGCGGTGAGTACATGTCTGCCTACATGAAAGAAGCTGGAGGTTATTTGGTCGATAAGAGTGCTACTTCACAGTGTGAATATTGCACCATAAGTACGACCAATGATTATTTGGCCGGTGTTAAGTCTCTCTTCAGTGAAAGATGGAGAAATTGGGGAATTGTTATCTGCTTTATTGCTTTCAACATAATCTTTACCGTTTTCTTCTATTGGTTAGCGAGGGTATCTAAGAGCAATAGAGAAAAGAAAAAATAAGCCCCCCTCCACACAGCATTAATTTATATGAGATATATGACTATAGAATATAATAAAACAAATCTTTTAAATGGGAGTTACTCCCCAAATACGCTTAAGAGATATAATATTACACTCGGCCAATTACCACCAGCTACATCCTCTTGCTGTTGAACCATAATAACGAAGAAGCACTTATAAGAATGGGCTACGCAAATAGTGAGGAAGCTGATTTAATATATTTGTGACAAATTTTGCTTGCATATATTGCGAATCTATAGAATGATCTGGATGTAAACAAAAATAGAAGATAATACACCTTGAATCATAATATGAGTATTACACTAGGGGATACAGGTCTCGTCTCTTTAAAGAAAATAACAGATCTCACGAATGTCATGTCTAAAAAGGACTTTAAGATACCGACAAAAGTGGGAAGTTTTTATTATTTTTGAACCGATGACAGATTTAGCTACTGATTTGAAAGATATGTATACATTTCGCTCTGATTATCCTATATGAGATGATTAGATGGTGCCAATATTCAAATTGATGGGAGTCATAACGTGTTACGGCCGTAAAATTGTTCAACACATACAGTAACCAGGATCGGCCGTAAAACCCTGAATAGGTAGTATCTTATTGTTAATTGATAATATGCAGGCATTTGGGCAATTGTATTGGTCGAGACATTTTAGAAATGAAAAGGTCGCTTTCTGCAATTTGCAGCCGTTTGTACATTTTACGGCCGAGTAATGAAAAAAAAAAAATATATTCGTACTAATACTTAGTAATGTTGCCATGAATATATGCCCGAACTGTGGAAGAACAGTATTTTAGAGCTAAGGTATTTAAGAACAGAAAATACCGTACTTTTATCGAAAAGAGAGAATATAAGAATAAGATAGGATAAGACATAGTAAGAATGAGTACTGGTTCATTATCTTCTGCGGGTCGAGAAACCAAGGACATTAACTCCCAGTATGAGCTTACAGATTCATCAGAAAATAATGAAATACACGAATATGAAGGTTTCGATAATACAGCAACGGGCGACATCAGGGAGTTAGCAAGAACAGTGTCCCATATTAGTAGGGAACAAACTAACAAGACAAGCGATAGTGAGGATATAGTGCGTTATTTGTCACATTTTTCCAGTATTCCTGGGGTTGAACCTTATACAGAAGCTGAAGATACATTAAATCCGGATAGTGATCTGTTCGACGCTAGACTCTGGGTTAAAAATCTAAGAAAATTACATGATTCAGATGTCGAGTACTTTAAACCATCATCATTAGGGGTAGCTTACAGAAATTTGAGGGCTTGTGGGGTTGCCGCTGATTCCGACTATCAGCCTACTGTATTGAATGGAATAACAAAGTATCTTACGGATGGGTTTAGATATTTGCAAAAAGATGATCCTTCTCGTTACTTTGATATATTAAAGAGCATGGATGGTATCATGAGACCCGGTGAAGTCACTGTGGTGTTAGGTAGGCCAGGTTCTGGCTGCTCCACTTTGTTGAAGACAATTGCCTCTCACACATACGGGTTCAAAATTGGCGAAGAATCCAAGATTTCGTACGATGGCTTAACTCCAAAAGATATAGAAAATCAGTTCAGAGGCGATGTTGTGTATTCTGCTGAGACCGATACCCATTTCCCTCACTTGACAGTGGGAGATACCTTAGAATTCGCAGCTAAAATGAGAACACCGCAAAACAGAGGTAACGTTGATAGAGAGACTTACGCCAAGCATATGGCGTCAGTGTACATGGCTACATATGGTTTATCACATACCAGAAACACCAATGTCGGGGATGATTTCGTGAGAGGTGTTTCCGGTGGTGAACGTAAGAGAGTTTCCATTGCCGAAGTCTCGTTGTGTGGATCTAACATTCAATGTTGGGATAACGCTACTCGTGGTTTAGATTCGGCGACTGCATTAGAATTTATTAGAGCATTAAAGACATCAGCTACGATTTTAGATGCTACGCCATTAATTGCTATTTACCAATGTTCTCAAGATGCCTACGATTTATTTGACAATGTTGTTGTTTTGTACGAAGGACACCAAATCTTCTTCGGTAAGGCAGATGAGGCTAAGGAATATTTCATTAATATGGGATGGGAATGTCCACAAAGACAAACTACAGCCGATTTCTTAACATCGTTAACTAACCCAGCTGAAAGGGTTCCAAGACCAGGATTTGAAAACAGTGTTCCTTATACTCCCAAAGAATTCGAAACCCACTGGAAAAATTCACCACAATATAAGAAATTGGTTGAGGATGTTGAAGAATATTTCCAGAAGACTGATAGTGGTAACCACGGAGAAGAGTATCACAAAGCACACGTTGCAAGGCAATCTAATCACATTTCTCCAAAATCTTCTTTTACGGTTTCGTTCTTCATGCAAACCAGATATATCATGGGTAGAAACATCTTGAGAACCAAGCGTAATCCGTCAGTTGCAATACAATCTATTGCAGGTCAAGCTTTTATAGGTATAACATTAGGTTCCATGTTTTATAATTTGAGTGCTACTACAGAGACGCTCTATTATAGATGTGCTACTTTGTTTGGTGCTGTTTTATTCAATGCTTTCTCTTCTATATTAGAGATAATGTCATTATTCGAAGCAAGACCTATCATTGAAAAACATAAGCAATATGCATTGTATCGCCCATCTGCTGATGCTTTGGCTGGTATCATTACAGAGTTACCGACCAAACTTGCGCTGTCTATTGCTTTCAATTTCTTTATCTACTTTTTGTCTAATCTTAGACGTGATGCAGGAAGGTTTTTCTTCTTCTGGTTAATGTGTTGTATGTGTACCTTGGTTATGTCACATTTATTCAGGTCTTTGGGTGCTATTTCGACATCATTCGCAGGAGCAATGACACCAGCAACTGTGTTGTTATTAGCAATGGTTATTTTTGCTGGTTTTGTCCTTCCTACTCCAAGTATGTTAGGATGGTCTAGATGGATTAATTATCTTAATCCAATAGCTTATGTTTTTGAAGCCTTAATGGCAAACGAATATACTGATCGTGATTTTGAATGTTCACAATTTGTTCCATCTGGTCCAGGTTATGAAGATAGGAATAGTGTTCATCGCATTTGTGCTGCGACTGGCAGTAAGGCTGGCTCAGATGTTTTACATGGAGATGATTATTTATCTGTTTCATATGAATACTACAATTTTCATAAATGGAGAAATTTTGGTATTACTGTCGGATTCATAATATTTTTTCTTTTTGTATATATCACTTTAACTGAATTCAACAAGGGTTCAATGCAAAAGGGAGAAGTTGCATTGTTTTTAAAGAGTTCATTAACGGACCAAAAGAAGAAATCTGGTAAATCGGAGACAACCTCAAAAGATATTGAAAACTCTGCTATTCCAGATGAAAAGATTTCGCAGAAGGATCAATTAGAAGCAAATAAAGAAACCGAAACGGCTGAAAAAGCCTTACCATCTTCCAATGATATTTTCCACTGGAGAGATTTAACGTACCAAGTTAAGATTAAGTCTGAGGATCGTGTTATTTTGAATCATGTCGATGGATGGGTTAAACCAGGTCAATTGACCGCTTTAATGGGTTCATCAGGTGCTGGTAAGACTACTTTATTGAACTGTTTGTCCGAAAGAGTCACCACAGGTGTGATCTCAGACGGTGTAAGAATGGTGAATGGACATTCATTAGACTCATCGTTCCAAAGATCTATTGGATATGTTCAACAACAAGATTTGCATTTACCTACATCCACTGTGAGAGAAGCGTTAAGATTTTCAGCCCAATTAAGGCAGCCAAACTCAGTAACAACCAAAGAGAAGAATGACTACGTTGAATACATTATTGATTTATTAGACATGTACCCATATGCAGACGCATTGGTTGGTGTTGCTGGAGAAGGTCTTAATGTTGAACAACGTAAGAGATTGACGATTGGTGTTGAATTAGTTGCTAAGCCAAAGTTATTATTATTCTTAGATGAACCTACTTCCGGGTTAGATTCGCAAACAGCTTGGTCTATTTGTAAGTTGATGAGGAAGTTAGCGGATCATGGTCAAGCTATTTTATGTACTATCCATCAGCCATCAGCACTTTTATTACAAGAATTTGACAGATTATTATTCTTACAGAAGGGAGGTAAAACGGTTTACTTTGGAGACTTAGGTGAAAATTGTCAGACTTTGATTAACTATTTTGAGAAGTACGGAGCACATCACTGTCCAGAAGAAGCTAACCCAGCAGAATGGATGTTGCAGGTTGTTGGTGCTGCACCAGGTAGTCACGCCAATCAGGATTATCACGAAGTTTGGAGAAGTTCATCAGAATACCAAGGCACACAAGCGGAATTAGACAATATGGAACGTGAATTAGTTAACTTACCTGTGGATGAATCTCCAGAGGCTAAGAAGTCATATGCTGCACCAATTTGGAAGCAATACCTCATTGTTACTAAAAGAGTTTTCCAACAAAACTGGAGATCTCCTACCTATATCTATTCCAAATTATTTTTGGTTGTTTCTTCCGCTTTGTTTAACGGGTTTTCTTTCTTTAAGGCTGATAGATCTATGCAAGGATTACAAAACCAAATGTTTGCTATGTTTATGTTTTTGATTCCATTCAATACTTTGGTCCAACAAATGTTACCATATTTCGTTAAACAGAGAGATGTCTATGAAGTCAGAGAAGCACCATCCAAGACATTTAGTTGGTTTGCTTTCGTTGCTGCTCAAATTACGTCCGAAGTTCCATACCAGATCTTCTGCGGTACAATCGCATTCCTTTGTTGGTTCTATCCTGTTGGTTTCTACCAAAATGCAGTTCCTACTAATTCTGTTGACCAACGTGCTGTCTTAATGTGGATGTACATTTGTTCATTTTATGTCTACACTTCTACCATGGGTCAATTGTGTATGTCTTTCAACGAACTCGCTGACAATGCGGCCAATTTAGCTACTTTGTTATTCACAATGTGTTTGAATTTCTGTGGTGTCTTAGCTGGTCCAGATGTCTTACCAGGATTCTGGATTTTCATGTACAGATGTTCTCCTTTCACTTATTTCATCCAAGGTATGTTGTCAACCGGTTTAGCGAACACTAATGCCGAATGTTCTAAAGCTGAATTCTTACACTTTAAGCCTAACGAAGGTCAATCTTGTGGTGAATACATGTCTGATTACATCAAACAAGCAGGTGGTTATTTGGTTGACGAAAAGGCTTCCTCTGAATGTCAATTTTGTCCAATGGCTTCTACCAACGATTTCTTAGCTAGTGTCAATTCATTCTACGATGAAAGATGGAGAAATTGGGGTATCTTTATTTGTTTCATCGCCATTAACATTATTCTTACAATTTTCTTCTACTGGTTAGCCAGAGTTCCAAAGGGTAACAGAGAAAAGAAGAAGAAATAAACTTAATACCTTAATTGCTCAGTGAGTAATCTATAAATATATAAATTGAAAAAAAATTTCAATCACTTCTCGTTAAGTTCAATTAATTTTAATGTACTCAAATATTTCTATTTGATTTAATAAATAATTTTATACTAAAGAATATTGTTAATGTAGGCATGACTATCGTCGTAATTGATAAGGTAAAAAAGTAGTGAAAAAATGAAAAATTATGGTGTGATCTTGCAGTGCGGTCGTATTTATCATATATAAAATATGGATTATATAGGCTTACTTTATGTAATTAGAACTTAGAATTCCCAAATTCATCATATTATCAGATTTTGGCAAAATGGCATCGCCTAATGATATACACAACATTGAAATACCTATTAGACATCGTATGGAAGCACTCGTTAGGTTAAAGCAACGAGAAATCACTGCAGCTATAGAAAACATCGATCAGGCCAAATTTCACATAGATGCGTGGGAAAGAGGTGATAAAGGTGGTGGTGGCCAATCAATGGTATTGCAAAACGGTGAAGTATTTGAGAAGGGAGGTGTTAACATTTCAATTGTTCACGGAACGTTACCTGCTCAAGCCGTAACTAGAATGAGGGTCAACCACAAGAATTTGAAGGGATGCGGCGAAGATGGCAGTGTCAAGTTCTTTGCGTGTGGATTATCCTTAGTTATCCATCCTACGAACCCGCATGCCCCTACCACACATGCAAATTATAGGTACTTTGAAACTACTGACCCCGAAACTAACGAAGTCCAGACGTGGTGGTTTGGAGGTGGTGCAGACTTGACACCTTCATACTTGTACGAGGAAGACTGCAAGCTCTTCCACCAAAGCCATAAGGATGCGTTGGATAAGTACGATGACACGTTGTACCCCAAATACAAGAAATGGTGTGACGAATACTTCTACATTAAACACAGACAGGAAACAAGAGGTGTGGGAGGAATTTTTTTCGACGATTTTGACGATAGACCGGCCGACGACATCTTGTACATCATCGAATCGTGTTTCGATGCTTTCTTGCCCTCGTACATTCCATCGGTCTTGAAAAGGATGAACACCCCCTTCACAGACGAACAGAAACAATGGCAACAGATCAGAAGAGGTAGATACGTTGAATTCAACTTGGTATTGGACAGAGGTACTCAATTTGGCTTACAGACCCCTGGTTCCCGAGTAGAGAGTATATTGATGTCTTTACCAGCCACGGCCAGCTGGGTCTATGATCATCATCCAGAGGAGGGGAGCGAAGAGGACAAATTGGTAAAAGTATTGCAGAATCCTATCGACTGGGTTTAGCCAATATTTTACTGATATTGAGGCTATGGTGCCTATAAGAACCATTAAAACTCTTAAACATCTTTCTTGTACTTAATAATAGCCGTATATAAGCCACTTCTGTCAAAATATAC
Organism: Debaryomyces hansenii CBS767; assembly: GCF_000006445.2. NCBI lineage: Eukaryota > Fungi > Ascomycota > Pichiomycetes > Serinales > Debaryomycetaceae > Debaryomyces > Debaryomyces hansenii. Next base: position 1,387,752 of record NC_006048.2, on the reverse strand, counting down.
AATTACTGTATTTATAGACTGAAAAATAAAAAAATTCGGACACAAAAAAAAAATTGACCGCTTCACCACATGGGAAATTTTTTAATCTTCTTCCTAATGCTATAATCAAATCCAGCGGTTATTCAATATTATATATACCTAAAAGGCAGATATAATCGAAGAAACACGATCCAATATAGCGTTCGAGAAAATATTTATGATCTTTTGTCGTTAAGAGTTTAGAAAATTATGATATTTTCCCTTTGTTGCTATAACTAAATAATTAATGATGTCCGATAACGAAAGTTTCCGCTCAGTCTCACCATCCAGAGAAATTCTCCATAGGGCTGCTAATACGGGAGAAGTGTTGAATGATCACCGGAACCAATTACCATCGTTGCCTATTCGTGGGACAGGTGGTGGTATGGGACAGTCATCAGCAGTAAGCGATGACGACGATGACGATTATCAATCGTCACGGTCTATGCAAGATGCCCAGTATCAACAGAGCCAGCAGCAACAACCACAGCCATTTCATCCACAGTTACAGGGTAGTAGAAGTGTCGATGAAAGCCAATTTCCCAAAGCGAAACAGCAAGGTCCATCACAACCTTACAGAAGCTCCAAAAATGCGTATATGAATAACTTGAGAAGGGACTTCTATTTGAAGAATGACGACGACGATAATGAGCGTTTCTATGTTCCGAGTAAGAACCCACAGCCACTACAAAGTTCTTCGATTCCAGTAGGCAGAGGCTCAGGTGGGATGACTGGTGCTCCTAAACAGAGTAGGGGGCGTTTTAGATCACAGTCATTTTCAGGACAGGCTAAATCTGATGGCCAGGATGAAGTTAGAAGACATCAATCGATTGCGGCGGCGCCTCCATTCGGAGGGATTTTGATGAAGTCTGACAATCCACCTTCCAAAAAGAGCAAAAGAAGCAACTCGATGATCAATGATACATTAGAGGCGGACCTTGCTGCACCAATGACGAAATCGAAGACAAACGAAAGTATGACTTCTGAAGCCCAAAACAACAATAAAAGGGAAAGAAGACCATCCCGTACTTCAATAGATAGCGAGGCCGATTCGCATGCGTCGAGGTCTTCACAGGAGACAGAAGAAGATGTTTGCTTTCCTATGTTGCGTGAACACGTTCGTGTTAAGGGTATTGATTTTGATGAAATTGAAGAGTTCATTAGAGATGAGAAAGAGAATGAAATGCATTTAAAAGAGGAACAACAGATGATCGCAGAAAGAACAGCCATGAGGGTTGATACTGGACATGGGAGTGCGCGCGATGTAGGTCCCAGTAAAAATGCCTTGAAATATACTCCGTCAAACATATTAGGAAAGGCTTCGTTCGGAAAGTTTGGTAGAAAGAATACCTATGCAGGCGACATAATGTCTTCATCTGGTATTAATATTTCGGAGAGGGCACAATCAGATTCTTCTACCGTTACAGATGATTCTGCCTCTAGGAGATACAACGAAAAGATTTTGGGAGACGATGATATTTCGACCGAAAATGTTAAGTTTGGTGGTACAAGAATCAACGATAATGATTCGGCATTGCCTGAAAGGTTTTCATTCTTTTGTTCCGAATCAGAAGAAACAATACATGCTCCTGATATTCCTTCGTTGGTCAAACCTGGGCAGAGTGTAAGCGATTTGTTCAGAAATGGTGAAGGTACATGGTGGCTTGATTGTGTTTGCCCTACTGATGCTGAAATGAAAATGGTTGCTAAAGCATTTGGTATTCATCCTTTGACAGCTGAAGATATTCGTATGCAAGAAACCCGTGAAAAGGTGGAATTATTCAGAAACTATTATTTTGTTTGTTTCCATACTTTTGAAGGTGATCAGGAATCAGAGGATTACTTGGAGCCGATTAACTTTTATATTGTTGTTTTCAGAGAGGGTGTATTGTCGTTTCATTTTTCGCCTATTTTACATCCAGCCAATGTCAGAAGAAGAGTCCGTCAATTAAGAGATTACGTTGATGTCAGTGCCGATTGGATCTGTTATGCGTTAATTGATGACATTACAGATGGATTCGCCCCTGTTATTACTGGTGTCGAATATGAAGCTGATGCAATCGAAGATTCTGTATTTGCTGCTAGACAAGTTGGTTTTAGTACCATGATACAAAGGATTGGTGAGTCAAGAAGAAAGGTAATGACCTTGATGAGATTATTGTCCGGAAAAGCGGACGTTATCAAAATGTTTGCTAAAAGATGTCAAGATGAGGCTGCCAATAACCAAATAAATATATTCCAGGCACATCCCAACATGAACGGAATGGGTAATTATTATTCACAAACAAGCGGTAATGCTTCGCAAAGCCATACACATAGTGGATCATACACACATGGTTACAATAACGAAAGCCCTTACCCACAAGGTTATAACAATAATTCAAACCCACAGGGCTATAACAATAATTCAAACCCACAAGGTTATAACAATAATTCAAACCCACAAGGTTATAGCAATAATCCAAACCCACAAGGATATAATCAAGGCGGCCCAGGTGTAACGTTTGGCCCAGGTCCAGGTGTATCTAACAACATGATTGATCCGGGTGCATTTTATATGAAGACTCAGCCAGATAGAACTCAACCAAGGGCTGACATAGCGCTCTATTTGGGCGATATTCAAGATCACGTTGTTACTATGTTCCAAAATTTAGTTGCTTACGAAAAGATTTTTAGTAGGTCCCATTCAAACTATTTGGCACAATTACAAGTTGAATCCTTTAATTCTAATTATAAGGTTACTGCTATGTTATCTAATGTCACAATGATAGGTACGGTCTTTTTCCCATTGAATGTGATCACTGGGTTATTTGGTATGAACGTCGTTGTTCCAGGTCAAGGTGATGATCACCCAGGTCTTGGCTGGTTCTTCGGTATTGTTGGGGTTATGTGTGCTATAGTTATTGTTGCTGTAGTTTCTGCACGTATTTGGATCCTGAGAGTCACGGAAAGAACCTATGATGAGGAAAACACAAAAAAATCCATTAAAAGCTATGGGTTAAAAACGAGAACAAAAGAAGCTGCAAAATCGATTATCAGCTTCCCAAATAAGTACGATTAATATAACGAATGCTAATTACAAGTTATTTACTTTTTGCATATGATTCATTTAATTTTACGAGGATTTAGTATTAATTATTATAATAGTCATAATGCATCAACATTTTGGATTTTGTAATCGGCCCGATACTGAAATGAGTATTTTAAAGACTGTGGCTTTAAGTTGCAATTTTCTTATAAAATTAGTTATTCCTTATATATATAAATATAGATAGATAGATATATGGAGAATTAAGTCTGATTATATTATTACGTTCAGTAGTTAGAAAATGACGAAAAGTGTGAATAAGCCAAACTTTTTGGTTATTGTTGCTGATGATCTAGGATTTACAGATTTAAGTGCCTTTGGTGGAGAAATCCATACACCTAACTTGAAGAGACTTGCAGACCATGGTGTTAGATTTACTGATTTTCATACTGCTTCGGCATGTTCTCCAACTAGATCCATGTTGTTCTCCGGTACTGACAATCATATTGCTGGGCTAGGCCAAATGGCTGAATTTACAAATAAATTGCCAGAAAGATTTAAAGGTAAACCTGGATATGAAGGTTATTTAAACGAGAGAGTAGCAGCATTACCTGAAGTTTTACAAGATGGTGGATACTACACATTTCTTTCAGGAAAATGGCATTTAGGATTGTCAGAAGAATATTGGCCAATAAAAAGAGGGTTTGAAAAATCATTCACTTTATTGCCTGGTGCAGGTAACCATTATAAGTACTTCCCAAGAGATGACAATGGAGAAACATTGAAGTTTTTACCGCCATTATATTGTGAAGATGATCGTGAAGTTAATGCTGATGAAGAAATCCCAGATGATTTTTATTCCACCGATTATTTCACTACCAGAGGGTTAGAATTCTTGGATGAGACGTATAGAAAGGGAAGACCGTTCTTTGGTAGTTTAACTTATACTGCTCCTCATTGGCCATATCAAGCACCAGATGATAGAATCGCAAAGTACAAGGGTATTTATGATGATGGTCCAGAGGAATTACGTAGACGTCGGTTAACTGGTGCTGCAAAATTGGGACTTATTCCAGATGGAGTAGAACCACATCCAATGACAACAATAAGAAAAAGATGGAGAGATTTAACAAAGGAGGAAAAGGAAATTCAATCAAAGATTATGGAAACTTACGCTGCAATGGTCGAAATTTTAGATGAAAATATAGGTAGAGTTTTAGATCACTTAGAAAATTCTGGAGATTTAGAAAATACCTTTATTCTTTTCATGTCAGACAATGGGGCTGAAGGTATGTTTATGGAGGCCTTACCCTTATCAATTCAAAGAATCTCTGGTTTTGTTGACAAGTATTATAACAATTCGCTCGAAAATATTGGTAAGAAAGATTCGTTCGTCTACTATGGGGATCAGTGGGCTCAGGCACTGACAAGTCCTTCATCTATGTATAAAGCATACAATTCAGAAGGTGGAATTAGATGTCCTTTAATCGTTCACTATCCGCCTATCCTAGATGCTTCGAGTAAGAATGGTCAAATTTCTCACGCTTTCACAACGGTGATGGACATCTTGCCCACAGTTTTGGACTTAGCTGGAGTAGAGCACCCAGGTACTTCCTATAAAGGACGCACAGTTGCAAAGCCAAAGGGAAAATCTTGGGTAGCACATTTGCTGAATAAGGATTCAAAAGTTCATTCAGAAGAGACTGTTACAGGATGGGAACTCTTTGGCCAACAAGCCATTAGAAAAGGACCTTATAAGGCCTTATATATTCCAGCACCACATGGATCAGACAAATGGCAATTGTTCCACATCAAGAATGATCCTGGCGAAAATCATGATTTGGCGGAGAGTAACCCTAAAAAACTAGAAGAACTTTTAAATCACTGGACTGATTATGTTGCTGAGACTGGGTTGATTGAAGTTGGTGGAGAACTATTCGATTGCGAAAAACTCAATGAGGATGACACCATAGAGTTCACTGTCATTAAAGACTAATAGAAACATAGAGAATATATAACTTCCTAAATATGTATTAAAGTCTATAAAACTAAACTACGAGAAAATTTATTTCTTATGCTTACTTTTCTTATCTTTCTTATCTTTCTTATGTACTTTATGTTTATGATGCATGTCAGCTTCAGCTGCATCCATTGGAATCCAAATTTCATTCTCAGAACTGTCCTTAGGAAGCTTTGGGCCACTCCTATCGTGGAAAACCTCTTTTCTCCAGTCTTGCAAATGCCTCTTTTTAGTATATTTCCTTTTGTCCTTCAATCTTAGTTCTTTAGGCCTGTAAGGAGCAAATTTCTTGAGACCAATAAAATTGTTCAATTGCTTATCATCAGCCAATAAAATGTCTCTTGTTGTTAAACCAAATGTCTCAGGAGAAACTTCACGGTATTTGAATTTGACCTCGTCGTTGTCTTTGGAGCGCCCTCTTTCCTCTTCAACTTCATCAATGATTTTGAGTTTATTAGCTTCAACTATTTCCTGTGCCTTTTCTTTTAACGATTCTTTTTCTTTTTTAACTGCCTTCTTATCCTTCAACTTCTCCTTTTTGGATTTCTTTGAAGGTGGCTCTTCTACATTATCTTCTTCTACCGATTCTTTATCTTGATAGTCACTACCATCTTCATCATTTTGTTTCTGATTATTGAAATCTGACATGATTTCATCATCCTCATCCCATTCAGGCTTACTTAATTCAGCATTGTAGTACTGTTCATTGAAAATCTCTGCCATCTTGCTATCCCAATCCGCATCATCAAAATCATCACCTAATAAGGATTCACCAAATACCTTTTTGATGACCTCATCATCTACTTCATCCCCAACAGCTTGTTTGATCTTTTCAAGTCTGTCCATAACTTTATTCAATTTCGCTGTTTTCTTCTTCTTCAATAATTCTTGTTTCTTTTCTTCTTCTTTCTCTCTTTCGTCGTTCTTCTTATCTCTTTGTCTCTTACGAGAATTGGTTGCTGATCTTCTTAAAGTGGCTTGATTACGAGCATACGAAACAATTTCTGCGGAATTTGGATCCTCATATCTAAAGTTATAGGCACGTTCAAAGTCTTCCACGGCCTGATCAAACTGTTCGTCATCTTCATTATCAATTTTATCCAAATCGATTACCTTGTCGTTCTTTTTAGGAATCCAAGCTTGTTTATCAATAAAAGCACTTAAAAATCCATCTTGATTGACTTCTGGATCTGGCAACTTCGTTTCGACTCCATCAAAATTTCTAGATCTGACATGTTCTTTTTTAGTTAAGAAATCATCATCATCATCTTCATTTTCATCGTCATTATCAAACTGATTTTTAATATCAGAGATTAATTGATTTCTCTCTTCTCTTTGAGTTACTGCAAATGGCTTTTCGCCATCTACAGTTTCAAAATCATTTTCGTCATCATCTTTATAGTTACCTGATAATAAGTTCATTCTATGATAATCCTTCAAATAAATTGGAGCTTCCTTACTCTTCCTGGCTTGAGAACCAGACTTTTCGTTGTCCGGGTCTTCAAAGAATTTTACTTCAGGGTCCAATAACTTCTTTGGATCACTTTTAAGTGTACTCAATATTTTGTTTATACCTTCTTGGACATTATTAGTGATTAAGTTACCGTATTCATCTTCTTCTTCAGATGAGGATGATTCTTCTTCATCGTAAGATTCTTGAATTTGTTTCTTCTTCTCAGGAAGAGATTCCTTCGTTGCGATTGTTGTTGTAGCTTCAGAGGTATCATTCTCAAGCGCTTCCTTGGCTCTCTTTGTAGCGGACTTCTTTCTAGCCATGATTACGTTATTTCTACTTTAATATTCTATTTAGGTATTCTTCATGTTCCATAGCGATGAGATGTAAAAATTTATTAAAGGTACATATCGCCTGCATATAAAAATAGATACTAAAGCTTCAATAACCAAACATCAAGGTTCTCTGCAGCTCGTTTTGATTCATACCACCATTTAAAACCTATTTCACATCTATTCAAGTCCATATTTTCACTAAGAACCTTCCATAACATTGATGTCAAATAAGGCATTTCATGGGTATTACTCATTTCGATCAAACTCCATATCTTATCCAACCATTTCGTAAATACTGATAATGGCAAGTAAGGGACTAAGTTTATTGCGGAAACAATCAAAGCTTCCCTGGTTGTTTCAGGCTTAATTCTTCTTTCAAACTTATAATCATTGGAGGACTTGTTTTTCGGTAATTTCAAATTGACCACAGCTTTCGGCTTCTTTATCTTATTGGCACGGATGATGTCAGTATTTTCATTCTTTTTCTTATCTAAATGGCTCATGGTAGAGGATGCAGCGATTTCCGATATAGGTTGAGCCGAAGTGAACGCAACTTCATTAGTACTTTCATGCGAGTCTATGGGAATTCCAGATCTTGCATGTAGACAAGCAAAATATAGAAAGTTTAAAAATTCGTCCACGGAATTGGCATATAACCCTTCATTATACGAAACAGGAGAAGATAAGATCTTTTTTCCTACTGTTTCTACCCCTATGCTTAGTTGGCTTGATGATAATAATCTTGGGAATTGTTTGAAGAGCAACTGAACATATTCGGTAGACTCTTTTATAGTTGTACTATTTTTTTCGCTGGAGAAGCATATCAAAAGGACCGAATGGCTTGCTTCTATCAATTCAGGATCGACAAATATCGAATCATCAACTAAATGAAGACATACAGAAAATATATCATGTTTTATAAATGCTTGGTTTTGTTTTTCTTGTTGCAAATAATTCTCCCATAACCCTAAAACAAACAATACTTTACAACGAACCACATAGTTATTGTTGATGACTTCTGGAAATAAATTGACTTCTTGATAATCTCCTATTAAAAACCTTGTTAAGTTTTCAAATTCAAACGTAGATGAACCGTTATTCAAGGCAAACTCTAAGGATAAATAATAGACAAAATTATAACTGTCAAAGCCCCCTTGTCCAATTGAGTGCAAAATATGATTCATATAATATAGGTTATTCAAAATTTTCAAGGAGATGTGTTTATATTCTAATTCCAATGAATTGAAGGATCTTGAAGTATAAATCTTCGAAAAAAAAGTCAAATTATTACCTGCAGTTGAAGTTAAAAACCTTGTTAAAATACCCTGATAAACAACAACTTCTGCAAATAAAAGGGTTTTCATCAAGTACCAAAATCGCTGGTTAATGGAACTATTAGCACTATCTGTAGATTGCACGGGATTGTGGTTAAACAAAGATGCTTGCGTCGAGAAACACAATGTTTTATTGAATATATGAATTTTATCCAAGCTATCCAAAATTAATGGATATGATGACTCATGGACAGGTAGCTTCTTGAAATAACTCTCTAACAAAAATGCAAGTTTGTTTAATTGTTTCAATACAGGCTTCAGCATTATTTCTGACTGGACTGTTACATCCGCTTTTGGATCATCTGGGCTTATAAAAAAGAACTTGGTGTATACTGCTGCAGATATATCTGAATTTCCGAATATCAAATGAATTAATCTCGAAATGATGAAATTGCTCGATATGTTCAGCGTATAATCTCCAATGTTTTCTTCTTTACGATATGTTATTGCTAAACTAACCAACGTTAAATTGATGACATCGTCTGAATGTGTCGCAGAAAGTGTGTATTTCAAACAGTATTTGAATAACTTCATAATCTTTTCATCCCAATCTTTGAAAAACCATCTATATTCAAGTGGATAGTCCTTAGTATATAGCATATTTCTTAAACCATTCGATAACAATAGACCACTAATAATAGGCAATACTTTCCAGCTATTCATTTGGGGATTGAAGAGTGCAAAATTGCTAATTTCCTTTAAAATAATCGTATACCATGATTTAATTGATAACGTTGGTTTCGAAATTTTTAACTTCTTGTCTGCAATTAACTTGAAAACCTCGATTATCATATAATTGGATTCAAACGGAGCACCCCCTTGACCGAAACACAAAGGGTTGTTAAGAAAACTAGCCACAACCAATTTAAGGTTATGTTCATATTTAACGTAAGGGATATAGTGGTATAAATATCCCAAAGTTTTGTGAATGGTAGTATCCGGCAGAGGAAATCTCAAATCATTGATCAAGAAATCCAAATCTTGTGGAGTAGGCTGCAGGTAATTTTGAAAACTTCCGTTCATCAATGCGTTTCCTTGATATCCTACTCTATTCACGTTCGACATTTGTATTATACCAATTTAGCCTTCAATGCTATCGTTTACAAGATCACCACTTATTCAAGAATCTGGAGTAGTTGGCCGAGGCATATCAACATTTACACGTGACCATACATACTATCACTTTCCTAAATACAACTAGAATGATAGTAAAGTATATATATATATATATATATATATATATATACGAGAATAATGTCAACATAAAGGGAAATTGGGTCATTATTGCGTATGGGTCGCCACAAGGAGTGTTTCAACTTATTATCACTTTAAAGTTTGGACCTTGAAGTGGTTCAGAACCACACAAGATGATTAACACCAGTACGATTAGAGGACTCAACCAATAAGTATGGACCATATGATATAATATCTCCAATTTAAGTTACTCAGTATAGTTGGATCAAAGTTTTCTCCACATGATGTTTAACCGCCCAAATATTTGTTATCTCAAATGGGCGCAAAATTGAGATGAAGGGAATAATAGAAGTTATATCTCCAAGCTTGTCAATTTTTACCATTAAATTAGCTCCAGAGGTAACGAAATGAGCTGTCATATAACTACTCGATGGTACACATATATTCCAGATCTGTTTTATATATTCCAATAGCTAATACAACACTTTTTGAGTATCAGAGTGGGTCCAGTGGAATGGGAGAACTCAAAAATTTTAGCAATTGCCTTTCCAACCTTGCAGACCATTCCTCCTTATGTTTGTTATAAACATGAAATAGGTATAGTTTATAACAGGAGGCAGTTAAGACAATTGTAAATAATAACTGGGAAACTTAACACGTGATTTTTTCAAATCAGACTATAATTTTTTTTCGTGCAATGAACGATCAAGTAGAGGTAGCTAGTATATCAAGCCATATAAGAGATTAGATTGATATATCGTGGTCGAAGTGTCTTCATAGCATTATCTAAATTCTGGATTAATTTTGCATTTCATTTGTTTTTTTGTTGTTTTGTTTTTTGTTTAGTTTCCTTTGTTCAATACTAAGTTATATCATATTCGTTTAATACCCAACCTAATGCTGTTACGGCAGTTACCATTTGCCAATACATGTCGGAACTTGTATTTCAATATTAAGAACTACAAGTCTCCAAGGAAAAGACCGACATTTAAAGCTACAAACCATCCATTCTGCACCAATTCACAGTTGCTAGATCAGTCATACACTAGTTGGTTGATGAAGACTTCTAAAACTATACCGTCCAAGATATTCAGCCACATTGCAGAGAAACAAGAAAGGGAAAGGCGATATAGGGATGGTGAAGAAGATAAATATAATTGCACAATCTCAAGTAGTTTGTACGTTAACCAATCCAGTAATATCCAGATACCTTCTGAATTGACAGTTGATGATCACCATTCTCAGAACAAAAGTACTATTGGCAAGGATATTATTAAATTGATGGAAGAACATAATATAAAAACAATAGCGGAAAGGCTACGCTTGTATAAAGAAGAAGACAAAGTGGTTGAACCAGAAATAATAAATCAGCTATTTGAAATGGCAATTGAAAACGAGCCGAAGCGAGAGGTGCTACCAAATGAATGTGAAGTAGAATTACCAAGATATCAGCGTAACACAGGACTATATTTGGATACCTCATATTACCGGTTCATATATGACAAAATTCCGCATCTATATGATATATGCCAATCATACGAGAAGATAATGTTTAATAATAAAAAGTTTCAAGAGAACTATATCTGGCTATGCTATCACATGGATAATGTCAATACATTACAACAATTGGTTTATGTTTATCTAAAACAATCAGACTATGACTCCAAAGTGATAAGTTATATTATGAGTGGGTTTATACTAAATTATGAAGTTGAATTTTCCAAAACATTACTTCAGAATATAATAAGTCTAGGGAAACCTCTCGACGCATCAGTTCTTGATGTAGTAATTCACCAATTTATTAAGGTTGATTCGTTATTTGAAAATATAGTCTCAGTGCTTGAATCGTGGATTAAATCTAAGAATTGTATTCAGCCAACTCCTAAAACAATGGCCACAATTTTAGGTGAATATTACAAGTATGGCACTGAGGAAGAAATTGGTCTCATAAAAATTTTAATCTCCTCTTTGGGATACTCGAATCATACCTTGATAAAGCAAATCAATTTGAGGTATAAAATAATACAAAGAGACCCAAGCCACTTCAAAAAGGACGTATTGAAAGAAGACATAGTTCAATTTAATGAAATTTCGAGAGAGTTGAATGATAATAAGCAAGAATTAAAGGATTTCTACTATTCTTTTATGATCATGTTTAGTAAATACTCAGATTTGAAAATGATAAAATTTGTGATTTATAAGATGCAGCAAGAAGGCGTTGAGCTAGATGAAAAGTTTTTCAGTGTAATTTGTAAATATTATGCTACACATGAAAAGTTTTTACAATTGTTCAACTTTTTGAAGGCTATTTCAAAGAATCTAGAATTTAATGAAACATATTTACGGGATTTGTTTGATGGTTTTGTCAATACTTATCCTCATTATGCAGACGAATTTACTAACAAGTTTCATCTGTGGATTAAAGGAAGTACTTCCTTCAAAGATTGTGATAAGGAGCGTTATTTGTCAGCTATGAAAATTGTCAAACTTGAATCACAATATACTCCATACGGTATTCATAAGAACACATTAAATTCTAAGAAATATGAATCGTGTGATTGGTCTAAGATATCATGGACAAGGAACTTGAGAGGTAAAGCAGATCCTGTTACAGGACAGGTCAATTTTAGGGTTACAAAGGGGTTCAGAGATATTTTGCGAAAGGGCGTTAAACCTGATTATAACGTAGTAGAAAGCACATTTAGACGACTGAATGCAGAAAACAGGCGTAAATTATTTGAGTTATTAGACACTATAAGACTTCCAGCTACCAAACAGCAAAAGTTATCTATAATAGATCTCCAAGTCGACACAACTAAATCGAGGCTTTTCAAATACTATACAAATGGAATTGGCCACTTGAATTCAAATAGCAGAATTTTATTGGGAAGAATTTTCTTCAACAATGGGATGCATTCACAAGCGAATACCGTTTTAAATGGCATGAGATTGGAGGAAATGAACGACAGGTCTTATATGATTAAACTTAACATCCAATTGCGTAACTATATGGCATGCCATCAGTATGCAAATATAATTGATACTATTCAACAGTTTCCCATCGATGATATCGTGTTAAGCCCGTATATTTATAACCAATGTTGCTATATCGAGAAAAAGTTGATGCAGAAATTAAAAATTGAGGAACTAAAAGAACAACAAAATGACTTACAACATCGACAAAAGACTTACAGTTACGTTGCAACAAACGGAGAATTGATAGAAAATGCTCCAAAACTTGGTATGAAATTACCCCCTCCACGGTATACAATTGCTCCCGCTTTAAAAACGTTGAGAGGACTTATTGGTGATATAGACGCAAGACTTACCAAGGATAGAACAGATATTATGAACGAAATTCAGCAAATGTTCACATTTTTAAATAGGTGGATAGCTGATAGAGATGAACGAAAGATATAGATCTCTATTTCCTGTATATAAACTATTTTTTAATACCAAATACATAGTAAAAAGAACTAGATCAGCAGAAGAACAAGCTAATCAAGTAGACACGAAACATGGAAGAGATAGAGGAAAACCTTCAAGTGTGGGCGCCAGTGGTATGTATTGGGACATAAAGACTATAACACAAATATATCGAATTTTCACTAACCATTAACAGGATGACCAGTTGAAGAGTATTTTGATCGCTAAGATACACGCCACGATAGAATGTTCAGTGTGTCAAGAAATTATGCATGTGCCGTTCATGATGCAATGTGGCCACTCTAGCTGTTATAAATGTCTCTATACGTGGTTCGGCGTAAAGATGAACTGTCCTACTTGTCGAGAAATCAATGAGAACAAGCCCATTCTAAACGTACCTTTGCGGCAAATCAGTAGAAATATATCAGATTTAATAATTGAGATGTCAAAGGATAAGGATGAAGCAGATAGAATAAAAAGTCAGAGAAAGGAAGCTACTGAGGAATATCAGGAGGATTTTGAGCAAAATTCACTTTTTGGTGATGCATTCAAATCAGCATTGACGTTAATAGATAGATCAGATGGCGTACCTAGATGCGGGAATTGCCACTGGGAGGCACATGGTACAGTCTGCTTACATTGTGGTACCAGGTTTCGTATACCAAGAGAAGATTCATATTACGATTCAGACGATGGAGATGCCTACGATGAGGATGACGAAGAAACAACACGTTATGGTGGTAATGGTAGGGAAGAATACGATAGTGAGGATAGTTTCATTGATAATGGTATACCATCTATTGATTTGAGGGGTGGAGATTCTTCAGACGACGATGTACGTGAAATACATGGTGACGAATGGACAGGGTTTGATAATCAGAGCATAGGAAGTTCAATGAACGACGATTACGAAGCAGACTTACACAGAGCATTGGAAGATTTCCATAATGATGCATTAGATGATGATAGCGATGACACAGATGACATTATCCATAGAAGGCCGAGGGTAATTGACATTAGTGATGACGATGAATAACTTATTCAAGAGCATAGATAACGAATCGGCACAACTCCAATCTCACTAAAACGTTTGGGCAAATTATGCAAATTACACAAAACCTCAAAAATCGAACTATCATTGGTTCACTGAAAATTCAGTACTAAAATCAACTGATATTTCTTTGAGTAATAGTAATATTAATATATTTTGATAATTAGTAGGATATAACAGAACGTATGTATACATATAAGTAAGGTAGATCATTGGTCATCTAATTTCTTGTTGTTCATAAAGTGTTGATTATTTTTTGCGTAAAAATTTAGTGAATCGAGTACACAGCATGGGTTTGAGTATTAAAATCATATGTAAAGACAATTCAAAAAGACATTACTAACCATACATAGATTAAAATGGCCAACCCACAAAGAATTATTGACTTACAGAAACATTACCAAAATTCTAACAAGAAATTATGGTTGAGAGGTAAGCACTCCAAGTTCGTTGTTTTCCCATTCTACGCTTTATTCACCGTGTCTACCATTTTCCCATTATACTATGCTGGAAGAGCTATTGCTGGTATCAAAGATGAGGAATAAATGGAGGGTTTGACATCTTACATAAAAGGATACTACTTCTATTTATATGAATATTTGCATTAGATTCATACTTTATTCTCATTTAGCTAAATATAATTTTACACTTCAATTGACTATCCAGCAGCTCCATGTATAAGTTTACGAGGAGTTTTGGAAGTTTGTACCGTTAAATAGGTTCTAATTAATGATTATCACCTAACACTTCGAGTAATTCGGACACTTGTAGTAGTGCGAATAAATGTGTACTAAATCATCGGTGACCTGGAGGAAAGAACAGCAATTGCAGAGATCAAAGTCAACAATACCAAGAAATATGAAGCTGTTATTAGATATACCTTTAGAAATAGTCGATGATATACTATTTTTCTTGCCCCAGCAAGAGATAATTAACTTATCGCTAACAAACTTTCAGTTTTATCAGCCATGTATGAAAAAATTATATCAGAGGGTAACCATTAGAAAAGACCCAGTGCTTAAACAGAATAAGGATAATGTCCGAGGCATTGATTTCACTGATTCCACTCAAACCGTCATTTATGGGTTCAATAAGATTACGAAGGAGGAGAATCATTTCAAGCTCATCAATGCCCGCTTGCAATCATTAATCTCCTCGATTTCAATCAATACACAACTACTTGACTATATTGAAGAAATAACAATCTTCGATTCTTTTGATAAAACCATCAATGAAGCATTACTAAAGTTAATGAGTTCGCTAGAGAAGTCTGGTTTGAAAAGATTGATCATTACCAATCCCGCATTACGGAGACAGGTGAATCAAATCATATTGAAAGATGGATTTCAGAACCTTCAGTTGATAGCAATTGATGAAGTGAACCAATTAAACGGCATAACTAAGTTTCCTAATATTAGAGAGCTAATTGTATCATTCAAGGAGGATACTCAAGAAAATCGTCAATTAAGTGAGCTTAAGATAAATCAACAGTTGGTTAAAGGTCTAGAACAGCTCAAGTCAATAACTGTAACCACCGATAATAAGTCATACAGGCTTTTTATAAAAGTTTTGAATCATATTAATGACAAAATTGCATTTCAACTAAATTTACACACGTTTACGTTGAACTATTACCACGACGACCTATTACTTATCGAGAAATTTATTAAGAGTAATATTATAAATTGGAAATCAATTACATCCTTGCAATTAGCTATTGGATGTGACGACGTGAAATGTAATCAAGAATGTTTGTCGAGATTAACACTCCCGGTTTATTTGTTGCAAAAGATTGCCTTTGTCCAGAATACTGAAAAAATTATTGACACACATAAATTTAATGAAATATGGGACATTAAGGTCGTTGGTATGTTGCAAGAACTCGACACTAAAGTATTAAAGTATGTTTCTATTCGACACAGCCCATGTGAGAATGGAGTGTTTTTCGATGGAATGGAAGGAAATTATTTACAACGTGTAAAGCTATACACACATACTTTACCAACCGCAATTGAATCGAATAGAGCTATTTTAGTATTGCCTAACTTCATGAAAAGTTTGTCGTGCTACGAGCAAATGATGAATAATTTATTGTGGAATGGTTGCAAGTGTGATCATTGTACAATTTACTTGGGTGACTTGGACGAACACCTTATGTGCCACAAATATTATAACTTCAGACTACACCAATTCAAGGATATTATCAGTAGTAACCTATTTGTCACCATTAGCGAGTGGCTAAGCAGAAGACTCCATGGTACCGATGTTTTGAGTGACCTAGACTACTTAAAATATCCGTTCAACGATAATACGTGGAACTTCCACGACAACCTTTTCTCCATTCCCTTCAAATGCTTAAACCACAAGAACTATGAAGAGCACGAGTACGATGATGAGGATGAAGTGGATATTTTCCACGATGCGAAACCTGACTTTGAGCCGTGCAAATTCGATGAACATCTCTTCAGGCCCGTTGGAAAATGTATTTCTCACTTCATCAACGATCTCATTATTCAAATTGTTGATCTAAATAGAGGTAATGCAGAGGATATCGAACTCGACAAGTTTAATGATCTCAATGATGGAACTGGTATTGAGAAATTTAGAAAGATCATTTTCAATGGAGTTTGCTACAACTTAGACAAGGAATTGAATGGTACAAGTTACTTTCAAAATGTATATGATTAATTTTTTGAATCGGATATTCTACCAAAATCGTAAGCTTCTTCTTGGAGTTTCGTGCTTATATTGAGACGACAATACAAACAACAACAATCATAAAAGTATCAGCGCATGCTAATCGCAGGTAACATATTAATCTCATGTTACGAAATTTTCAATCGCACTTAACTCCGACTTACACTATTCACTTCGTATTCTGCATAATAAGGACTCCGGAACTACCCTATCCATGCACATATTTTGATCTTCGGTCCTTTAACGCTACGCTTATGCCTGAAAACTACTACGCACCTCGCTACTATTGATTGTCTTGCAGACTTTGAAACTCACTCTGAAAAGACATATTCCAGAACACATAAAAATTTTCATAGATCCTTCTAATATTATACAATGCATTGCCACATAATGCTATTCATAATCTTATTTTGTAGACTACAATTAACACCCGAATCATGCATAATAGATGATGAAATACCATAACCAAACAATCGGAACCAATTTCAGTGCACCAAATGACTTCGCGAATATATCCAGGGACTGCCAGGTGATTGCGTCAAACCCTGATCTGTCGGTGAATAGACGGCGAGTAGTGACCAGACAAAAAAAGCCCCTTCCCACTAATTCTTATACTCACTCGGCAATTTCTGGCCTATTTCTTTAGGAAATATACGAAAAAAAAAATCTCTTAGGGCTGTGTAAATTGTAATTTAGTGCATGTACATATTTGAGGATACAGCGATGGGCCCCTATTTCGGCATATGGCTAAAAATGTTCTGACTAATTCCAACGAATGGTCCATACCTACTGCACCAGAAGTCTAAAAGGTGTGTTTATAGATCTTAAATTTGCGATTCGATGAGATTCTTGATTCTCTATTCCGGAATCTCGAATGTTGTTTGTAAAATCCAACATTCCACTCCTTCTACCCAAATGATTCACATTGGAAGGACTTCTTGTCGGCGCTAGAACTTTTCCTCCGTAACGTTTAAGTTCGAAATCCCAAACCTTAATGGTGCAGTCTCAGTCTGATTACACACTAGAATTCTACTGATTATAAATATTACGTAAAGAAATAGGGACACATCATAGGCTCAGTGCTCAACAATAACGCACGAAGCGCTCGAATGATGGTAATCTGCAACAATTTACGGCAGGATCCATATTCAGCGCCCAGAGGTGACGACCTGTTGATATGGGGAACAGGGTTTTTAGCCGTGATACCGTTGGTATGCAGAAATCGATTTTACCGGACCGAACCAATTGTTCACCAAGGTTGGGACGGCATAAAAGATCATGCGGCATTGTCACTATCCCAAAGCAATTATTGGTCCACACGTATACGTAGATTACACAAGCTTCATACTGTGATGTGCATGAACGTAATTGGCTAAGATAAAGGGTCTCGATTGGCATACTGAGAAAGACTTCTCAAACAAATTAAGTGTTGTTACGGTGTGGAACGATGGGTCCATCGGAATTTTTTTTTAGCAATACGTATCATTACAGCGCAAGCATGTTTTCTAGCCAGCAACAAGATTGTGGGTGCTCATGCTATTGGCACTATGTCTACATGACCTATTGCTCTCAGGGTCGTCCAGCTGAAAAGCGGGAATACCTGTCAGCCCCCATCTCGCCCATCTACGCACTTTACGGATTCTATTGCACATGTATGTTGTTATTTTGTTATGTTGTTTGATCATTAATCGTACTATGTAGTTAGATTTTCTGCAGCTCCCCCCCCCCCTCCCTCTAGAACCTTTTTGTTCGTTTCTTGCCATTCTTGTGGGTTTTGTAATGCTGCATGCAATTGTCCTGCCGGGCGAATCTTGCATCGCAACTCGGCCATGGACAAAAATGTTTTCTCTCCCCGGTATGAATTCTATTGTGCCTTGCTAAATGTCCCGATGTGGTAAACGACCTCTGGCATACCTTACATGTATGTTTGCGTTTGTCTTTCATACGAGATTCTTTGAAAGAGTACGCGGACAGGGGAGGCGTCGGGATTTTAAATTGGTCGATAACCGTGGAATGCGTGTAGGGAGTGTTAGGGAGATCCTGCGCAGGCCCGGGTAGCGAAGGCGGTATAGGCGGTATTTGGCCGGTGTGGACCAAGTGCGCTGTCAGAGTGCTATTGGGCGGCGATTGCGCACCATGCACACTACCTATAGTCGGGTGTTGGATCGCACCACCAATAGTCAGGGCCACGCCGTTACCCATCGCACCAGAAAGTGGATGGGCATGAATGTTCGCAGGGGCCGGTAAAGCACCCTTAGAATATTGTGTGAAATCCGTGGGTAATGGAATGCTTGTTAAGAGCTCATTGAATGAAGGCAATGTTAGCTGGTACGGCTGCGGATGCCTTATATTCGTGTAGGGGTGGTCTCTATTAAGCATCGATGTGTAGGGCGTAGTCGAAGACAAAGAGAGGGACAGCTATGGAATAGTGGGCGACGTCCAATATATATAGTTTTTCAATGCACCCAAGATAAGGTGTAACGTTTATTAAAAATATGGGACCTATATACAGACCTACGTAGTGGACCCATCCTGTCAACAATGGAAGCATGAAAGGTAAGGTTGAACAATGCATTCGGTATGGCGGGTTTTTCTTCTCTTAGCATTTCGGTTATACTGCGGAGACCGAAAATCAATGGATATGCGCGTTGGGACAAAAACTGGATAATAGGCGTAGTGTGACTTAAATTCCATCGTACTTCGCCAATGATAGCCTGTACAGGGTTCAACAATGCATAGTTCCGAACTTTGCTATTATTTTCTAATTAGGCATATCGGTTTAGTTTCTTGTTTGGTTTCTGTTCGCAAGATACGACAAATAGTGAGCAAACGAAGGTAAATGGAGCATGGTGATCACCAAACACCGAGAAGACCCTCAGGGCTTATTCACTATTTTGGAATATGTAGAATTTGTGCATACTTAGGCTATTGTCCACAAAATTACATTCATGGCTTTGGAATGTCCAGTGGAATTAGACATGTATACCAGGCGCGGAGACGATAGCAACTAAAACGTTGGTCGTTCTGATAGTGGATGCCGTGTAATGGATGTGGGCTGAACTTATAGATATTTGGGAGAGTATCGTGTTGATATTGGGGTTTGGGTGTTCACGTGCAATATGGTGATCCTAATATCGATTCTCGGATGGGACATAGAAGTGAAAAATCGAAACATATAACGTGTACGATTCGACCAACACTTAGAGCACACAGAGATGATTAGAACCAGCATTCGTCGCTTGACTATAAGCAGAAATCACGATATCAAGCTTCCATTCGTGCCTTTGGTATCAGAGAACGGTTTCCCACAGGCAATTGGGAACACACCGCTTCTCAGGTTACCCAGGATCTCCGACAAGATCGGAAGAAATGTTTACGCCAAAGCTGAATTTATGAACCCAGGAGGATCAATTAAGGACAGGGCTGCATTGTATGTTATTAACGATGCTGAAGAGAAGGGTTTGATCAAACCTGGTGGAACCATTGTGGAAGGTACTGCTGGTAATACGGGGATCGGGTTGGCCCATGTATGCAGAGCTAAAGGCTATAAGTGTGTGATCTACATGCCGAACACCCAATCTAAGAATAAGATTGAAACTTTGAGGTTATTGGGGGCCACCGTACACCCAGTTCCAGCGGTTGCATTTGACAATCCAGAAAATTATAACCACCAGGCTAAGAGGTTCGCTGAATCTCAAGAAAATGCCGCCTGGACCAACCAATTCGATAATGTTGCCAACAGACAGGCACATATTGAAACAACTGGGCCAGAAATCTGGTCTCAATTGAACGGTAAAGTGGATGCTTTCACCTGTTCCACTGGTACAGGGGGGACTTTTGCTGGTGTAACCAGATATTTGAAGGAAATCTCCAACGGGGCAACCAAATGTGTCTTAGCTGATCCACCAGGATCCGTCTTGTATTCTTACATCAAGTCTAATGGAGAAACGATGGAAAGAGGTGGCTCTTCCTTCACTGAAGGTATTGGTCAAGGTAGAGTTACCGATAACTTGAAACAAGAAATCCCATTGGTAGACGATGCTTTAAAAATCACCGATGAGGAATCAATTGAAATGTTGTACCGTTTATTAGATGAAGAGGGATTATACATCGGTGGTACTGGTGCTTTGAACGTTGTCGCTGCTGTCAAAGTAGCCCAATCTTTACCAGAAGGCTCGAATGTCGTTACTTTGTTAGCTGATTCAGCTCACAAATATAGTGATCGTATCTTCTCTAAAAGCTGGTTACAATCAAAGGGTTTATTTGACGCTTTACCTTCTCATTTGAAGAAGTACGCTACCCTCGAATGATTGTATCTGATCTCCGCGAATCAGCTCGATGAAAGTGGTACCTAAGAAATAATCAAGAGTCATCAATTTCACCCGTATATATAAAAGTTTAACGTAAATATGCTACCATTGCAAGAATGGACTACAATTCCCCATTAATGACTCACTACTTATATTCTTGTCCATTATCATGACTCTACTTAGAGATTATGAAAATCACTCTGTCAAATTATTTGAATATCCAATTCCTTGCAATAACAAAACATGATAATACTGCGTCCCGTTTCCATAACCAAACACCAGTAATACCATATGTTCTCTTGTAGATAATTCATTTGTAGCCTTTAGTAGTCCGACCTTCTAGTCTTCTTGACAGCACAATAGATCGTGTGAGTGCGAAAAACAAAAATTTTTTTCAGTTTGAGTCTACACTGTTATATTATGATTCGAATCATACTTGCATGTCAAAGTAGCTATAGCATAGGATCGAATATAAATAGAATAGTCCCCATATACCACGAAATAATTCGTAGAGAAATATAACAGGTTACATTTACCAATATAGACTATAAGAACAAAAATACACATATATATATACGACTGAAAACTACAGTAAATGGATGAACAAATTCTGAAGGCAGTCGAAATTGCTCTAAGTGGTACCAGTGATTTAGTTTTAAAGAATCAAGCATTTGAATTCATTAATCAAATTAAATCAACCGAGGAGGGATATAAATCATGCTTAGATATTTTATTAAAATCCATCAACAGCAATTCGCCTTTAAACCAAGAATTCAAGTTTTTTATACTACAGGTGATTGATGAGAATATTACGAAATTGAATAATGAACAGTTATACGAATTAAACTCAGATTTGTTTCAGTACTTGAACTATGTAATTAATTCTAATATTAATGATCCAGTGTACTTGAAGAATAAGTTTGCAGGGATAATGGGTAATTTATTCTGTTTCACTTATTTGAGCATCAATCCAACTTTTTTGAAGGATTTGCTAGCGCTTATTGCAGACAATAACCTAATTGCTATCGACATATACAGTAGAATTATAATTGCTGTGCATACGGAGATTAGTGACAAATTCATTTCTAGGTCAAGAGAAGTTCAAGACAGAAATAACCTATTAAAGGACCAGATTCGTACAAATGACATGAATTTGTTAGTAGACAACTGGCAAAAGATTTTAAGAAACCCAGAATTAATACAGCATAACAATGAAGTTTTAAATAATTTCTTGAAGATCATTGGATACTATATTAACTGGATGGAGATTACCTTATTCATCTCTAACGATTTCATTAACATTATATTCCAATATCTTAATAAACCAGACCAAAGAAATGAAACATGTTTGACTTTGATTGAGGTTATTTCCAAGAAAATGAAGCCTTTGAATAAATTGGAATTGATTTCTTTGTTGAATTTGACTTCAATCATTAATTCAATTAATAATGATGATGACTTAGAATTTATGGAAAATATTGCTAAATTATCCAATCAAGTAGGTCTAGAATTAGTCATTGTTTTAGAATCTTCCGAATTAGAATTATTTGATTCTATTAATCAACAGTTTTTAAACTTATGGCCCTCAATCTTCAAATTCTTGTCTCATGAATACGACGATATTTCCCAGCAAATTTTCCCTTTCATTCAGCAATATTTGTTGACCTGCAAGAAGTTTAATCAATTAGCATCTATTGAATTGTTATCATCATTATTAAATAAAATTATCTTAAAAATGAAATTCGACGATGATGATGATGGCACTGATGATGAATCAACCGAACAATTTAATGAAGTCAGATTAAAGCTAAAGACATTCCAGGATACCATTGCTATTTTAAAGCCAGAATTATTTTTGGAGGCTATACCAATAGTTATTAATGAATCTATTTTTGCTAACGTTAGTGACTTTGATAAGGTAAACTGGAGAAACTTGGAACTAGGCTTATTTGAATTAAATACATTTACAGAATCATTAAGGAACAATTTGATTAACTTACCGAAGCAAGAGATAGGTAATTCGAAGCCTTACGTTTTGGTTCAAGAGTTCTTAATTAAATTAATTAATTCAGACGTAGTATTAAAAGTTGACCATCCAAAAATTCAGTTGGGATTTTTTGAACTAATAGTTCGTCACTATAACTTTTTAAATACTAATATCAATAACCAAGAAGTTATCCTAAGAATTTTGGAATTGTTTTCTTCACCATTAGGCTTATTCAACAACTCCGAGAAAGTGAGATTAAGAACGTGGTATTTATTTTTTAGATTTGTCAAGTTAACCAAGCCAACATTAAACAACTCATCTTTCATTGAGAACTTGTTCATTAAATTACAGCCATTGCTTGTCATAAAGGCAGAGTTACCTACAAAGGATGAGGATAACGACACCGTTGAAAATGGTAATTTCAATAACCAATTGAACCTTTTTGAAAGTATTGGATTATTGATTTCTTTGCTATCTGTGGATATTTCGTTAAAGGTAAGAATGATTGATTTGATCTTTCAGCCATTGTTCAATGACCTAGAAAATTGTATTTCGAACAAGGATAAGGTTAATCAACAACTAATTGCATTGCAAGCCCATCATTCACTCATGGCGATTGGTACGTTTGCTAGGGGTTATGATTATGATTATAATAATAAGTATTCAGCAGAAATTGTCGGTAAAATTAATAATGCATCCCAAGTTGTTCTAATTACATTGGAAAATTTTGCAAAATTTGAAATCATAAGAGATGCAGCTAGATTCTCATTTGCTAGATTTATTCCAATCTTAAACGAGGAAATCAACAATCATTTAAGCAAGTTAGTTTCTATCATCTTAGCTGCTAATAATTTGAAAATTTCAGAGCTAACCAACTTTTTGAACTTCTTAGGTCAAATTGTTCATAACTTTCAAAGCAATGATAATATTTATAAGTTACTAAACGATTTATTATCTCCTTTGTTGGACAAAATATTTTCGTTATTAAAGTATAATGGCGAAAATAATGAATACGAATCCATGCCTGATATAATCAGAGATAAGGAGTCGTTGAAAAAGTCATATATGAATTTTATTAGTGCTATTATCACTAATCATTCATCTAGTTTGTTGATCACGGAAACTAACAAACAAAAATTTCCAATCATATTGGAGAGTTTCTTTGTATACGCTTATAATACATCTGAACCCACAGTCTCAAAATTGGCCATAACTCAACTTATTAATGTTGTTTCAGTTATGGGCGGTCATGGTGGTAAAATTAATGATCCTCAAGATAAGTATGGCGAAAGTCTTCCCCCGCTAGAAGGAGTCGATGAATACTTGATGAATAAGGCGGTCCAGTTATCTTTTGAATTGCCATTCCAGAAACTGGAATTTGATTTGAAGGATGCACAGTACAGGCTTGTGGGACAAGAAATTGCATCTTTGTTAAAAACCTACCAAGAAAAGAGAGGTGATGAATATCTTACGTTCCTTTCGAATTACTTGACTAATATGGGCCTTTCACTGGAATTAATGACGGATTTCTGTACTAATCTAGTTAAAGTGGACCAAAGAGCTTTCAAGAAATATTTCATTACCTTTGTTACTGAATTGAAAGGGAAATAAATAATAGACGTATACAATTCATAAAATCGCTTTTAATGATAATTGAAGGTGCTTTCATTGCATATAACAGTTGTAAGTTTATCTGTTTGTTTATTTGTTGGAAGATTAATATTATACAGTTGAAACATGGTATATAGCATTCTAACATTAGATATATATCAGTCTATCTATATCTATCTATGTACATACTGATATAAAATCCTAATAGATTTTGGTACAAAATACTGAAAATGTAAAACGTGATTTTTTGTGCACTTAGTGAAATTTTTTTTGTTAAGATGAGCAGACATAAATATTTACTGCAATCAGATCATTTCAGTTTATCATGAGTAATTCGAACACGATGTCTAAGAATAGGAATGGAGATGAAGTTCTGATCCCTCCTAAGGACGAAGAAGAAATATTGTTAGAAAAGTTGGTGTTTGGAGATTTACAGGGCTTTGAAACTAATTTAAAAAAACTTGATAATTTGTATGATTATTCTTCTGATGAGCAAGATGAGGGCAGTAACGATTCAGATGAATCATCTGACGACGAGAATGATTTAGAAGATGTGCAAGATGATCAATTGTTTTATATTGATGATGGAACTAATGAAGCACAAGGAGATAAAGATGCGATGGATATCGACGAAGATTCACAATCAGACGATGAGATAGATGACGAAGAAGACGATAATGATTCGGAAATTGCATGGGAAGATAGTGATGACGAAAGATTAAATATCTCATTACTTTCTTCTGATAAAATGAAAAAATTAAGAAAAGTTGAAACAGATTCAACTATAAATGGTAAATCGTATATAACAAGATTGAGATCACAATTTGAAAAGATTTACCCAAAACCTGAATGGGTCGATAAATTACAACAGGAAGAGAATGATATGGAAGATGAGGATTCAGATGCAGAAGTCATCGGTAACGAGGATGAGGAAATAACAGAGGCTTCGAATAACGATAATAATGCTGTCTTAAAGCTCTTATCATCCACACAGCAATTTATTATTACAAAGCAATTAAAATTAATATCACCAAACAAGATCTCTATTACAAGACTTAAAGATGCTAACCATTCGAAACTTTCCAAAGCAGCTATCCAATCATTATCTTTCCATCACTCCCATCCGTTATTATTGACCGGTGGTTTTGATAGAACATTACGTATTTACCATATCGATGGTAAGACTAACAACGTGGTAACTACATTACATTTGCGTAATTCACCAATTTCATCTTGTTATTTTTCACCATTTCCATCGAAAGATAATAAAAATTTAATCTTCGCTGGTGGCAGAAGACGTTACATGAACAAATGGGATCTTAACACAGGTGAAGTCGAAAAGATTTCCCGTATGTATGGTCATGAGCAATTTCAAAGATCAATGGAATACTTTAAGATTTCCTCGAAAGGTACATATATCGGACTTACTGGTAGCAGTGGTTGGTGTAATATATTAAATGGTTTGACTGGTCAATGGATTAAGGGCTTCAAGATTGAGGGAACCATCGTGGACTTTGAATTTGCTAATGATGAAAGCTTCATAATTGTCATTAATTCGGCTGGTGAAGTCTGGGAATTTGAGTTGTCCAATGATAATGCATCGAAAAACGAATCAAAGAAAGAACCAACGCATCATAATAAAATTATAAGAAGATGGCAAGATGATAGTGGTACTGGTATAACAAAGATTAAACTCGGTGGCCCTAAAAATCGTTGGTTGGCAATTGGTACTAATAATGGTATTGTCAATGTATACGACCGTAATTCCTTGACCGATGGAAGACATCCAAAACCCATTAAAACTGTCGAAAACTTGGTTACATCTATTTCTTCCTTAAATTTTACACCAGATGGCCAAATATTGTGTATCGCTTCGAGAGCTAAGAAAGATGCCTTGAGATTAGTCCACTTGCCGTCTTGTTCGGTGTATTCCAACTGGCCCACCAGTGGTACTCCTTTAGGTAGAGTTACCTCGGTCACCTTTTCTCCAAATAATGAGATGTTGGCTATTGGTAACGAAGGTGGTAAAGTTACATTATGGAGAATTAATCATTATTAGGCTTTTACGTAATTTTTTGTAAATTAATTAATTTAATAGAACACTCTGCATTCAAACAAAATTTCTAAAACGCACAAAATTAAGTAACAATTTGAATTGTAGCAAGCATTCCCAGCTATAAAACTACTCAGTGATTGATCTACCTCAGCAGTATTCAGCTTTTTTTGCAAAATATCACTATTTTGCAGCAATTACAAGGTACAAAAGTCTATATTCTTTTCAAACTCATATACTAATTTCATACACAATCTAATACCGCATGACCGTATCATCCCTGATTAGGCTATTCTTGTATTATCTTGAAGAGAAGGCTTCTTTTACATAGACAGTCAACGAAGTACTGGGTATTGATATATACTTATTATCACGTGTTTAATCTGTCATTTTATCGTACCACAAAAAAATCCATTTCAGATTTCTCGTTTGAAGAAAACACTTAATGGTAATATAGACTTAACTTTCATAGATATAATTAATTAAGATGGCTGTTTTAGGTAAACCGTAAGTGTCAGCACGAAATAAATTATTTGGCAAACTTGAATACTAACTTATCGGCAGAAAAGGACATAATCGTTATCGTGATCCAAGAACATTTGAAATGACTCCAGCGTTATTACGAGTCAGAGCTCCATTTTTTGCTAGAAACATGATTGGTTTGGCTTTAGCTACTTCTATTCCACTAGGTGTCTATTTATACACGGTTGATATGTTGAGTAAAGACGAATTCAGTGATATTCCAATCCCTCCAATTGCAGATGACGAATTAGCCAAGTTGAAGAAAGAATACGAAGACAAGAAAAATTCATCTTGAACTAAAGAGGAATTAACGAAGAATATAGTAAATAATGGTTAAAGGTGGGAATTCTTGTATATACTTAATTCTAATTTACAAATATGAGGTATAATTAATAAAACATTTATATTTAAATGCAAGCTTGCCCCATAAAATAAAATGGACATAGGGAAGCTAATGATGCGTTGTATATGCAAAGTCGTTGTCATCATCTGTACTTGATGCTGACTCTACTGGGTATCCAGTTTCTGAGCTGGATGATATTTTTTCGGGATTTTCGTAATCTTTATCACTAGCTTCTTCATACATTGAAACTCCTCTTAACGGATATGGTATATTTCCTGAGTTTGCGTGAAGTAATGAATGTGGTTCTTTCCTATGATTTACTGGGTTGTCGTAGCTCAAAGAAGACTTAGAATGTTGTTTTTCAATCGTTCTAGGTGGATAGGAGGCTGTATCCGTTAGCGAACTATTAGAAAACTTTCTTTGTGCTAATGGTTGAGATTTATCAAACGAATCATTTAGACTTGAAGCTGCATCGTCATCGAATGGATCTGATTCAACAGGTGGCTGCTTTCTACCCGGTGTATGTGTAGATCTAGCAAACATCAAATTATCTTTACTTGTCATCTTATTTATATCATCAAATGGGTTTGTAAAACCGTAGTTTGAATCATTGGTATTATATGCCCTTTGAAGATTGGATGGAATATACGAATTGGGAACCGTTCGTTTGACACCATGATATTGTGAAGAAAGGTCGTCAAGTGGTAAGGATTCGTATGTATGTGTATGACTTTTATTGTATAGTTTGTAATTATCGTTGTAACGATAACCAGAATTTACTTCGTGTATGGCTGATGGTACTGAAATATTTCTAGAATCGGTGTGACCAATACCCAGAACCATATTTTCAAATTTATTATCAAAATCAAAACTAGTAGTTGAAGATGAAAGTAAGGGGTTTGTATTAATATCTTTGATATCCACTATACCTTCTTCGAGCAATGTCTTCTTGGACTTATGATTCTTGAGAACCAACACTCTTACGTTTTCGTTGACGACATCACAGCAGTACTTTTTTAACGATTTATAATCTCTTTTACGCAATTTAACCATTACGGGTATGTATAAAAGCATACCTAATAAAAACTTGATAAAGAAAATTGACCAAATGGCAAACGAGAGACACATGAACGATAAGATGATCGATAATCTCAAATTGCTAGTGGCTATTTTTTTAATATTCTGGATAATATCATTCAGTATATCACCATCTGTCGCATAATACCTCAAGGTTAAGATATTGATGACTTGCCTTGGAGTATCAGCCACAAGAATCTGTAATGCATTATCTAACTCGCCGTAGCTCAAAAAACAGGCCCAATCAAAGAAATTGTCCTGTTCTATTTGGTGAAACAAACAGTGGTAGTTATATGACCTGATAATATAAAGCAAACGGGCAATCCAGTTCACGTAGGTAAGGGCAATATTCTTGGTACGAAACGTATGAATGGCCCATATCCAATGGTAAATCAATAATAAAAATTGGAAAATAATACACCCTGTAAATATCCATTTAGCCACTGAATACGCGTATGGTTTATAGTCGTCATTGGACCACCTATGAAACACCAATATATTCAAACAAGTATAGATATCGACCGCAAGCAAAACCCATGATAACATCATTAATATCCATATGAACATGTACGAAAATACCGTAGATGCTTTTGTATTATGAAACCTATCTATATTTATTAAATCAAACGTAGAATCATCTAAGTTATATTTATCGATCTCTTTATGTGGATCAAAATAACCTTGGACGTAATTGGCATCTTTCTGACCCATTTTTAACAGTTTTGACTTGTACCTCCTGAAATACTAAGAGTAGTAGTTATAAAATTCAGCTTACAGTCAATTTAAACATATATACCTCTGGACGTTAATCGTTAAAAATTCGTTTGGCGTATCGTGTAATTCTAGATGGAATGTTTCTCAGAAAATTTGAGTCTATTTTTAAAACTAGTTCTTTACAAATCGCTACGCCACAACCCCATGCAAGATGGATAATATACAAGGATACTCAAGTGAAAATGAGAGCGACAATGACGCGAAGACAACTAGTACAACAAAATTGAAGTCATTCAAGGTGTTTAATAACGATAAGTATACGAAAAATAAAATTGTATTACACCAACCATTACATATAGAGTTTCGGGAAAATACTACTGAAAAATATGAAGAAGAATCTTCTGATGTAGACAATGAAATACGGCAAAATGATGCTCAGGATACGGAGAAGAGTTCAGACAAAACTGAACAGAACATGACTGAACCAAAAATGACTGAATTCAACACGAGTGAATTTTATGAGGAGAATGCGATAAACCAAGACAAGTACGAGGGACAACTGAAATCCAATCAACCTTTGAAACAACTCTCAAACGTACGACTGCATCAATTGTCAAATATTATTAGATTAGGTCAGGCCAATGAAGCGAAATTACACGAATTACACGGGGGGAGTAAAGTACACAAGCCAAAAACACTGAAGAATAAAAAATAATTTATTAATATGATGGTAGATTCTATATATATGACGAACAATTATATACACTAAGGTAACTATTGTTCATATTTTTTCAATAATTTAGTTGCCTCTTCTTTAAGGTCCTCTTGGTCACTGTTCGAGAGGTCTTCGAGAATATGTATGCATGCCAGTTTTACGGGAGGTCTGTACATGATTAAGAATTGCAAAGACAAAAACCCGATTTTAGACCTAACTGGGTCAAAACACAACGATTTGATTCTCGACACTAAATCTTCATTTAAGTAGGGTAAGTCAGATAATAATCTGATAAATATTTTCTTATCGTTTGGTTCCAAAAATGGAATTAAGGAGTCTAAAACCTTACCAGTCCATTTGTTGTAAGTTGGGGTTGGAATCTCTATATTATCGATTTCTCTATTAACTCTCTCTTCAACTGAATCATTTTCAACAGGATTTGATTCATATTCCTCAATATATTTTTCTGTTAATTGTTTGTACACCACGTCTTCGTTGAATACCTTCTCGCTGTACCACTCTTCATTGAGCCACTCAATGATTAAGTCTATTCTTGAGTGTACATTATCGAGGAAGTGGTCGAAAATAGATTGTCTAATTAGATCACTCAATTCCTCGTTTTGAGCAACATCAGTGCTTTCATTTTCAACCTTTTCTGAACCTATAACTGTCTTTGTAGAATCAACTGTTCTCATACCACGAGTGGCTAATCTTGTCAATAATACAAACCAAGAATCCTTTTTCCACGCTTTGATGGCGATCTTTGTTAATTCTTTAGTTACGGTATCCTTACCACCCAACTCTTGTTTTTCTTCAACATCAGATACGTTTTTATCAGCTAATTTGAAAAAGTTCTTTATAATCAAATTAATATGTTCTTTCTTATCTTGGTATGAAAGGTCTTTTGGTGGTGGTAAGGTATAGTTAGTTTCTGGGCTGAAGTCATCACCATCATTATCTTCATCATCGTACTCTCCCTCCTGCTCTTTTTTAATTTCTGTAGGCGAAAAGTTAGCCACCGCATATTTATATCTCTCACCAATAATATCCAACGCTTTGTTCAATTTGTTAGTGCTTACCTTGTTAAGAGATGCCAATGTCATTGATATCAACATGTTTTGTGGAAGTGTTGCTATATCAAAATTATTTAATTCGTTGGTTGAGTCAGTTAAGCAATACAAATTTTTGTAGTCGTTTGTCTTGCACCTTTTTGATGGATTAACAAATCCGTCAAATTTACGTTTCTTAATATTCGAATCTTCTGGTGATGGCAGTAATATGTTTTTCTTTCTGATATCGTCACCGCGATTCACCAAGAGTGATAATTTTTTATTTAATGAAGAAGTGTAATTGGAAGGCACTAGCTGGTTCCTTAATAGATGGTTTAAGAAAATTCTCAAGATTCTATCAACATATTTTTTAGATAGCTTATATTCATCGATCGTCTGATAATTTGACTGTAATTTTGTATTGGTGTCAAAATTCTCTATCACATTTAACATTTTTGAAACGAATTGGGGTTTTCTTCTTGCTAGAACTGAAAAATGGTTAAATACGGCAGTGACCAATGGCGGTATGAGTATATCATTGGTAATAACTTTCAACACTACGTCCACTAGGCCGTATGCTTCAGCCTCTATTGACTGTTTGATGAGTGAATGATTTGGTGGGACTTGTGACAAAGAAAAGCTGGTTATATTGGAGGGGGATTTAGACTGATAGTCAATTACTAGTATCACAAATTTCAAGATTTCCAACTTAGAATCTATGCTGCGTACCATATCATGTTCTTCATCGTCAGATGGTGCTAGAGGAAATGTGCTTTGAAACTTATTAGTTAACGTATTCTTTAACTCATTCAATTTCTGCCATACATCACCACATCCATCGTTTTCAGCAACGTAGCGAAATACTAGTCTAAATACTACTATCGCTGTATCAATACAATCTTTAAATATTTCCGCATCACGAATTTCTAACAAGATTATCAAACTGTCGATCGAGTCTATCGCCAAGTCAACCTTATCGGCTCTGCTTAACACTGTTTCGTCAGCCAAAAACGATTCCTTAAAGAATTTAGAACACCATCTTTGGATCTGGATATCTGGATTGCTTGCAAATTGCAAGATTTGTCTTAATACCTGTGGAAATGTTTCTTTACTCGAAAACGCTAAATTACGGGCCTGATTCAATTGTTCAATCACCTCATTACTAGGTGTGCTTGTCATCTTCTTTTATCTTCGTATTTCTTCCCTAAATCAACAATTGCCTCGTCAGCTACTGTTCTGTGCTAAGCGTGAAAAAGAAAATTTATTGCCTGCAATTTCGGTAAAATCGTCTAAAAAAGAAAAAATGTTATAGAACGTAACTCAGAGATTGTCTACTTGATATTAATCTATCAATTAACTGCTGATGTGGTTGTATTAACTTGCCTGTTTACTGTTAAAACCGGCTTAACATTTTCTTTGATGGCTACTTTCTTCATCAAATATACGACAGTTACCCGGAAATATGATTTTCATCTTATATACAATCATTTCCAGACCATTTGTATAACCGTTAGATAAGGCTATTATCTCCTGATTAACGAGAATTTTGAATAGTAGTGGTAGCTTATCGTGCTTCGGCTGATTCAACTCAGATAAACAATAGTACTACGCATTAGAGGTTATTGCGATGACTTCAACAGGATTACCATCCGCTATCCGTATTCAGTCACAAACCAGTAACTCCACACCATCGGAGATTCCACAAATTCCTAGGTCGATTCGGTTAGATAATGCAGATATGGCTGTAATAGACAATAATAAAGAAACATCAGGCAATAAAAGTGATAATAAAACGAGGACAGGACCGACGGGAGGCATGCCAGTGCCGGCATTGGCTCGAATGAGTAAGCGATCGTCGTCTTCATCAAATGATCTTCTATATGAAAGAGATAGATTTAAGGCGAGGCTTCAGACGCTTAATACAAAGGGAAATAATATACAGAGGGCTAATTGGCAGGATGAGGTTATAGATTCCGATAATTGTAGTGTTGTGGACGAGAACTGTGAAGTGTGCGATGGACTAATAGGGACTAAGACGACCAAGTTGAATGTCGAGTCGGACCATGAATGCATAAAACAGTTTAAGACAGACGAAGACATTTCTCCATTAGATAGTGGGTCGAAGTTTTACAAGGAGGATTTGAAGGTAGTGCAGCCGTTTAAGGAGATAAATACACGAATCCGGGTGAAATCAATAACATACGGGCAGCTACAATATGTATTCAATTGGTACTTCAATAGACCGCTTCCGCCTACCAAGGACATGTTTCCTTGGCTTCATGGAATCCACAAGGAGAATTTTGCCCAAAGACAATATTTTGTCACCCAGCGAACTAGCTATTCATTGGATAACTTTGATCAATCGAGGCCAATAAGTGCAAGGTTTTTGATGTGTGTAAACTCCTCGCCAGATAGTTTATCAGGTCAGCCATTGCTTAAAAATACGGTTAAACTCAATGAAATATTACAACCCATTGATGTCTCGAAGGCAGAGGTATCAGACTTAATATACAAGATCGTTAGCAAGATATTTGAAAGAGAGGATCCACCAACTCTAAATGAATTATTGAGTATCTTTTTCGCCGACTGTATAAGTATTGGTCATCTCCCATTCTTTCTTGATTTGGACCCAGATTCAGGTGTATCCTTGAGGAATTTCCATATTCAAGTAGCCAAGCTGGCTCTTTGCTCTGATTTCGTTGTATACTGCTTTCATCAAAATCACAGTACTTCTAGTTGTCGTTGTGGTGCGATAGCTCGTATCATATGGCTTACGCAAATATATAGTGCTTACCGTGAAGGTCAAGAAAGCTCCAGATATAATGTTTTTGTTCCTGATGACATAAAATTCTTAGACAACATATTACTGAACCAAAACGAGTATACTAAATTCCAAGGATTATTTACGTTCAAACCTAATAATTCTGTCCTAGCATCATCTTTAGACTCAAACAAAAAGACGCAGATAAATTTGAAATTGGATGCATTTAAATCTAATACATTGTCGATATGGGATAATGATTATCAGATTAAGGAAAAAATCGAGACCACCAGAATGTCGGCTGCTACTAAGATAAATAAAAATGTTTGGGTTGGTAACATATGGGACCATCAAATAATGCTAATCCATTTACTGAGAAATTCAGGGAATTTAGAAGTTAAGTTCGATACAGATAAAGGTAAAGATTTATATTGTGACCCTCATAATTCGATAATTACGAAGGAGACTGCTAACTCCAATGATATATTTACCTATTTACCACATCCAAAGGCAAATTGGCGTTTATTTATACACTGTCATAACGACGCTTCTTTTCCAGATCTACCAACACTTTCCTCGTTACTATTCAAATATACTATTTCAACTCATCACTCAACTGATCAAGAGTTTCATACATTGGAGTTCCCACCATCTGGGTCAATAGGACTTGGAGATTGTCGCAAAGAGGCTTTGATGGCCATTGTGAATACTTGTAAGTTACTTTACTTATATTCATCTTCGACATCATACGATAGAGATGTGTTAAGCTCATTAATTTATTGCTCAGATGGGTATACAGAACTGTCATTATTAGTCTTGTGCTATTTAATGTATTCAAAGAACATTGAGCTAGACCAAGCAATGCTTGATTTGCACTTAGATTACGGCCGGCCGTTTTATATTTTTAATACTGATGTTACAATCTTGAAGAAATTACAAATTATTTTGAATAAATTCTCTCCACAATCGTTGGGAAGCTCAATAAATTGGCGAGAATTAGAAACTATAACGAACCAAGAGCTTAATGAATTATTTTTACCCCAAATATCTAGTTCGATACCTAACCAATCCATTGCTAAGAATTTAAAACTAGGTTATATCGTGAATGAATCGGACTCGGATTCTAGTTCAGATGAGGCCAGTGATGATTCTGACTGGGACGATGAATTCTGCTCCCCTACAGATTGGGTCAAGGATGTCGAAGGTTCAATACCATCGCGAATCTTGCCATATTTATATTTGGGATCGTTAAAGCATGCAAACAGTTTGCCTTTGCTTTCCAAATTGGGAATTAAGAAAGTCATATCGGTTGGCGAACCATTATACTGGCTTAACGGCTATAAGTTTCAAAAGAATAACAATGTCTCTATTGATGAATTGGATGGTGGCAATATTGAAGTGTATAATATAACTCCTTCGAATTCCAAGTCCAACGCTTGTTGTGTCGACACCGTATTGAAGGTTAATAATTTACAAGATGATGGAATCGATGAGTTATCTGTTTCCTTACCCAGTATCCTCAAGTATATCGATAATGAGTACAAAAAGTCAAACGGAGAAACTAAAATCTTGGTCCATTGTCGTGTTGGTGTTTCCAGATCGGCCACCGTAGTGATTGCCGAGGTTATGAAGAGGTTAAATATTACTTTACCAAAAGCGTACCTTTACGTAAGAGTCCGCCGTTTGAATATCATAGTTCAACCCAACTTAAGGTTTATGTATGAGTTATTCAAGTGGGAAGAAGAAGAAAAGAGAAAACTATTACAGAATAATGATTCCAATGTCAATGTCAATGACCAAAAGACAAAAGATACCCTACGTGAAATAGACTGGTTTGTTATGTGTCGTGAAATAATGAATTTAAATCTCCCTTATTTAGTAAAGTGAATACTATACTTCCTTCATGTCTCGTATTTTATCCTAAGTAGCTTTTATATATTTGTATGCTACACTGTATGCCTTCAATATGATATTTACCCGCACACTAAAATTTTTGGTCGGTGAACTTAAACGATCCTTAGATTATCCTAGTAATTAGCTAGTTCGAAGTTCTATTCATCATAGTTTGTAACAATAGATCAATACATATTGTCACTCAATTGTACAGAAGAGATTCATTAACCTGTTTAAAGGTTTATAACTTGTTTAAATTATTTATCCGGACGTTAGCTGTATCCTATAAGGCGAATAGAGAATAAAGAATTTTATATCACATCATATAGGACAAAAGAAGTTAATTTCAAAGGGAAAATCGATAAGAAATATATTCAAATCGTTTATTCATATCATTCAGAGATTGCAATTGTCCCAAGTATAAGTGCATAATATTTTTGTAATATGTCATCCGACCAAACAACTTCAAATCCATTATTGGGCGACCCATCCATAATACAAGTGTTTAAAGAAGATGGATCAAACAACGAGAAGTCATCGCATGTATCGAGCCAAGCAGCATCTAGTGGGTCAGTTGAGCCCGGAAGCGCATTATCCAAATTGTTAGACTCAGCCATTGCTAAAGCTGCTGAAGAGTCGACTCCAGAATTTGAACCAAGATCACGCAGCAATAGCCCAAACACCACAATGCCCACCATATCTAAATTGTCAAAGAAAAGCCTTGAGCGTGTATATACAATTGAATTTTTATTCGAGTTAAGAAACCTGGCTTTTGTTAAGGATTATAAAGAAACGAACGAATTACCGGACAAAAGCTTCTGGAGAGCCAAGTCTAAGTCGCAAAATACGTCGAGCGGAGCCAAAGACTTTGGTCACAACTCGAAGCATGGCAATAACAATAACAATAATAAAAATAAAAATGCTTCCAATAAAAAGCGCCAAGATTCTGCTTCTAACTGGGAACGTAAACCAGGATTCTTAAAGACTGGTGATTTAGATTCATTATCCGAAGACAAAATATCTCAGTTATTAGGAGAACCTACAGAAGAAATAGAGCCAGAGTGGGAAAGTGCTGACTTAAATAACGAATTAAACCTTAACATGGGTCAGACAGTCGAGGACTTTGAAAGGTGGAAGAGTAACATGAGATCTGAGGAGCGTCGTAGAAATGGTGAAATTGTGGAAGATAATACTGATTTAAATGCAGAAAAAAGTGGCAATGAGGTAGACTATTTCTTTTCGTTTGTCAAGCCAAAAAGACAGTCCGTCGATTCTAACGCTTCGTCCTTGAAAGCTCCAAGTTCTGGAGTGTCTACGCCTACTGTTGCAAATTCAGAGCCCTCTGCTAAGAGTTCTAGATTTTCATCTTTTTTCAATACTCCGTCGTCAGAAAACCAACCGCAATTGACCAGACCAGATCATGGCCAATCGCAAAATTTGCCAGCTCAGCATCAAACCCAGGGTAGAAGTCAATCACACGCATTACCTGGAAAGGGTGATCAGGGATATTCAAGATTTTTATCTATGATGAATAACCCAAACGAAGCTAATAAACCTTCACCACAGTCTTTACCCCAACCTTTACCACAACCTTTACCTCAAACTTTACCTCAACCTTTACCACAAACTTTACCTCAACCAATATCCCCACAAAAGGAAATTTTGCAAGAGGCCAAGAAACCTATCCCAGGTCAACCACTTAACGATGACACTTTTTTCATGTCCTTATTAAATAAAAGAGAAGGTCCTGATGGAAGTAACACGTCAAGCCCTGCTTTATTTGCAAGTAGTACTCACGGGCAGCCAAAAGCTAGAGTTGCTTCCCCTGATGTTAAGCAATCTCCATTAACTTCGAATGTTCAACCCCAGATGCAACTGCAACAAATCCCTGGGCCAAAACAACAAAACATGAACTTACCACCAGGTCAACAAATGAATCAACAGCAAATTCCTCCTCAACAAATGCCTCCATGGATGAGACAATTTCATGGTGGACCAAATGTTCCACCTGGAGTCAATGGACCTAATGATTCACGTCCATTAGGTGCTCCACCAACTGGCGCTAATGGACATAACCAACCACCTCCTCATCTTCAGTATCCTCCAAATATGGGCCCTCCACCTAAGATGTTTCCACCAGGTTTTATGCCTCCGCCAGGTATGCCAATGCCATCTCAGTTTGCCAATGGCCGTAATGGTCCAATGCCACCACCTCCTGGAAATCATCCTTACATGGGATTCCCACCAGGAATGCCACCTCCACCACCAGGAATGGGCATGCCACCATTACAACAATCAAGTGGGTTTGATCAAAGAAATCAGCCTTCTCCACGCCGGTGAGCTAAAATAAAGCTGTTGCACTTTTATTCTACAGTACGCATAAATATCAATATTTAGT
Source organism: Debaryomyces hansenii CBS767 (assembly GCF_000006445.2). Lineage (NCBI taxonomy): Eukaryota > Fungi > Ascomycota > Pichiomycetes > Serinales > Debaryomycetaceae > Debaryomyces > Debaryomyces hansenii. The sequence continues at coordinate 1,349,763 of NC_006048.2, read as the reverse complement.
ATTCTGCTATATAATATAAGTGTAATTATAGGACTTTTTTAATCTGTAAGCATAAGTTCAATAATTGAATATGTTCATCTGTGCCATTATTCAATTTCCTGTCAGTCTCAAATAATATCTTTGCAATTTTATTTTTAGTGGATGACTCCAACGAATCGTTCAATATGAATTTGTCATGTAACTGATCTACGACCTGCTGAGCGCTCCAGCCTTGTAACACTATCTCCTCAATTTTCTGCAATATAGTCCTTGTATCCAAAGACTCAATGGCACTTATAATTTGATCTAATGAAGCTTCTGGCAAGACGCCGGCGATTTCTTGTACAGAATCTTGCGTAATTTTACTTTTGGTATCAGCATCGACCATTTCGATGTCACCATTCGCATCAATTCTATTATTAAATGACGCGTGTAGTCTAGCTGCAGATTGTAAGTATGTGATGGCTTTTCTCAAGTCACCATTAGAGATATTTAATACTTCTTCAAGGACATCTTCGTTATCCAAAGCAATTTCTTCCTGACCCACTATATATTTTAATCGATTCAAGGCATTGCTATTGTTCAACAATCTAAATCTAAATTTAGAGCATCTGGATGCAAGGGGATCGATTATACGTGTAATATAGTTACAAATAAGACAGAATCTAGTCACACCAGAATAATTTTCCATGGTTCTTCTTAATGCTGATTGTGCGTCATTCGTCATGGAATCAGCTTCATCTAAAATAATAATTTTATAAGGAGGACATGGGTAGTTCTCTAAATCTTCCTTGGAAGGATTGGATATCGTCAATCTAGCAAAGTTCTTTATTTTTTGTCTTACAATTGAAATACCTCTTTCATCAGACGCATTCAATTCCAACACTCTCGATTTATACAAATGAGGTCCATACAATTGTTTAGCAAGAGCCAATATAGTAGATGTCTTACCTGTACCTGGCGGACCATAGAACAACATATGTGGTAAATTGGCGGATTCAAGTGTCTTTTTCAAAATCTTAACAGCATGGTCCTGCGATGCAACATCATCTAAATTTTTCGGACGATACTTTTCAACCCACGGAGTATGATGCAATCTTTCTTGCTCGTACATTTCAGCTCTCTGGGCCTTGCCCATTAATATAGATGCCATTCTTGCTATACAGTAGATTAAATTGTATATTAATATGCCTAACAAGCTGATTTTATTTCAAAATTACTTTTAACGCGTAAACGTATACACGTAAAATTCATTGATACTGAAAAGAATTAGTTATAGAATTATGTATTATTAATATTATAGATAGCGATCAATGCAGAGCTGAAATGATGACATATGGTATATAGATATATATATGATAAACTCAAAAAGATGGAAATATATTATTGAACACCAATAACAGATAATTCCAAAGTCCAGACTCTTCTAACATGTACTTTAACGGTCATTATCTTTTGGTTAGGCAATATGCTTGACACATCAATGTCTATAGTTTGATTTGACCACCAGCACTTTCTAGCTGGTTTCCTCCAGAACAATAAAAGCTTGGTTTGGTTGGAATTCACACTTTTTCTATTCTTAGATAATGACCTAGAAGCAGCCCTCGATGCGCTGGAAGCTAAATTTGCGATTCGAGATCTCGACTTTCTCGATGTAAGCGACGTTTCAGATGGTATTGGATCTAACGATGGCGAGTCAGGAGTCTGCGGTTCGTCTGGTCTCAAACGTACCAACAGCAACGACAGAATAACACATTTACTAGGTTCCGGAGATCTGCTGCCCCATTTTCCAGTTGGTTCAAATCCGCTGGAACATAACATGTCGAACAAATGCTGTTCTGCAGGCCCCAATCTTTGCTCGACTGAAGGAGAGAGCGAGGGGTCGTAGCCTAAACCGCTGAATATCATTTTATTCTTCGTCAAGCCTTCCGAGACTTGCAATTTGATATATCTTATTTGCTCTGCGTTAAGGCCCAGGATTGGTGGGATAACATAGTAGTCCAAATCCTCTCTCAAGACAATAATAGCCGGCTTACTTTGTAACACACTGGCACCTGTTTCCTGCTGAGAAAAACGTCCGTAACCACTAACTTGGGGCGACTCAGCCGGCATTTCTTGTAAATCACGTTGAGCCAGGCCAAATGTGTCGATAATATATTGAAAGCATTCTGGTTCAAAATTAACATACACGATATCTTCCTCCGTCAAGTTGGTAATAACTTGCCCATTTTCATCCAAAAATACACCATTTGGGAATAAACATAATAATATGCTCTCCGGTAAGCTCATTAACTCATCTCTGGTTATCGTGAAATTCATACCTCTAATGTTCAAATGTATTGTAGAATCGTAATCTATGTTATCCCCCTCCTCGTATGCTTGCTGAGGAGCCGGTGCGTACGATTCTTGGGACACCTGTGTAATTATATTCTCTGTCATGGTATTTCCTATTGGTAATGTTTGTAATGATTAAGGATTGTTTAAAATAAGAATTATAATAATTCAAAATAAATGTCGTTTTCCAGGTTACCAGCACCTTATACTAGTTAAAATATTAATAATTAATGATGGTTTATCGTACTTCGTTTATACTGATGAATATAGTATATGTTTGCTAAACGAAATGACTAACAAACCGTTTGTGTACTTGAAAAATTTATTGGACGACATGCGACATTTAAATAAATATACCATATTAAGGGCCTAAATAATTGCAATATAGTCGTCTACGGAAACAAATAGAGGTAGAATGTCTTCTAAATGTAATGGAGACTGTTCCTGTACTAGTAAGGTAGATTCAGGAGTTGCTGATAAAACAGAAATGACTAAAAACGAAAGTAATGACATTGATGATATTTGGGGTGATGATGACATAGAAGAGCTAGATAATTCCACAGCAGATATTAAAAGAATGCATTCGAAACAAGGATATTTAGATGGAATAACTAGTGCTAAAGAGTCGAGTCTTCAAGATGGGTTTGACGATCTGTTTCCCAAAGGTGCAGAACTAGGAATTATCGTGGGTAACATATTGGGATCATTGATTTCTTATGATGATCAAGAGTTATTCGATCAGGCTAAATCGGAACTTAATATCTCACAAGTGTTGCACAAGAGATATTTCGATGAAGATTTGGAATTACGAAGCACTAATGATCATGAAGTGATAGCCAAATGGCAAAATGTGGTACAGAATTTAGAGAATAAGTAAAACTGTCGTGAAATTTCATACAATGATATATTATGGGAAACATTGGAAATGACAATTACGTATTATACAATGCTATCTGGAGAGAGGCATGTCATTGACAACTTCATTATTCAAGTTATCATGCAATTCGAATATTTTATCTTGGAACTTATATCTTCCTTTGCACCATTCAACCCACATCTCACTGATTAAGTATTGCGTTTCTTGAAACATCAAAAATTCATCCAAGACACAATCTTTGATTAGCCAGTCCTTATTCAATTGCTGGAATATTTCTTGCTTATCGTTAATTATAACCTGTCTTAATTTAGCTAGGTCACTTCCTTTTATGTCAGCATTATCGCTGCTTAATTTGTTGTATTTTTGCTCATTATCATGAATTCTGATTTGCAATTGTGCTATATTATTAGCCAGTAATTTTCTGGATCTTTCAAACAATTCTTGTAATGAATATAAATAGTCAAGATAGTTTTTGAACTTTTCCAACACTGATGTATTTATGGCATAACTCTCATCTATAAGTACTTGACTAGATTTATTAAAAAACCCCGACACACGATCCAAGGAGTCATTAATAGAATTCATATCATCTTTATTATTGTTGCCAATTATCGTACCATGTTCTTCTGAATGAGGATAGAGCGAGCCATTTAAGAGCAGAAATCCCTTTATCATTTCTACGAATTTTCCATTATCATACGCAACTTGCTGTTGTCTCTTTTCATATCTTTCAACCAACATGACAATCTTGGTCCATAATTCAATTAATTTAGTAATATTATTCTCTGCATTTTTCCAATTATTAAGGAATTCTTCTCCTATAGTTGGCCAAATAGAATTGATAAACTCGGTCAGGATCTTACGTCCTTTAAATTCCAAAGAATAGTCAATTTTCGCTTGTTTCTTCCACGTAGTTAAATCAGTCGGAACACTTAAAAACGTCACGACTAATGCATCTTGTCTTAATACAGGATGCTTAACTATTTGATTTAAGAACCTGAAAAGACCCCGACGACGTCGTTGTAAAAATTGAGAATCTGGGGAAGATCCTACTAATTGTAAATGATTAGTAAATGAGTCAATGAAACGTATAAGAAATTAAAATTACATACCAGAAAATTTCTTAGGAGGTAAACCAGGAATCACCCTAAAAGGGTATTTTTTCAATAAGTACTCCAATAACCTAATTAAGTTAGTATAGTGTGTCAAATAATAGTTGAAATTGTGTTACATACCATACAAAGTCAGAATATCTTCTGATAACTTTCTTTGTTCCTGCTGGTCCATGCATGCCCAAGTTTAAGTCATGGGAAATGATATAATTTGTGTGCTTGAAAACTAACCCTTCCTTTTCAGGTACTTCCTTTATCTTGATGGTTTCTTTAGAATCAACTAACGGAGTAAAGGTATCTCTTATATTATTGATGTATTTGGCAATATGCGAATGATCTGCAGGTTGTTGTTCTCCACCTCCATCAAGATGACTTTGCTGTACAGACGTATGGTCAGTAAGTATAGGGTCTGACAAAATACTTGCTTGGCCACCTCTCTTATGCTCTGACGCATCCGCATGCCATTCATTCCTATCATTTTCAGGCAAACCGGAGTTTGCCAATTGGGCACTCAATGGATCCACAATATCTTTAGTCTCCGATTTGTCGTCATTATTTATAAGTAAATGAACTACTTTGTCAGATAAATCAGGCAAATTATTGAGTCTCATTTGTAATGTCACATATTCCCCCGTTCCTGCTGCATCCAATTCTAATGCAATGAGACCCAAAATTCGTCCAAAATTGGCAATTTCAGATGGTGGTAATATGGCATGATCATACAATGTATCTAAGATCTTCGAACTTTGATAACTTGTTAAATAACCAGCGTCCACCAACTTATTAAACACCGATCTTTCCAAATCAGTGACTGTAGATATATCTTCTGACAATGCAGAATAAACCTTCTTATACGATACCGGAATTTCACCCAAATCGTTTGCATCTCTTGTATCATCATGCTTGAGTAATTGTGATGATGTTAAATATGTACTGCCTGATTCAAAACCAGGAATGGTAGATGACCTTATATTAGCATTATCATTAGATGCCCACCCATTTTCCCATGGATCTCCAGAACTAAATATACTGCCACTCATGCTATATATATATATGAATATTCTTCAGTATGCTTATATCAGTTATATTATTAAAATAAGGGATACTATTTGAATTCGCCCTGATTCCGTGAATTTCGATATTCTCGATCAATCGGTATCAGACAAAATTGAAAATTATTCTACAATCAATAAATCAATACGAACAAATAGTTTACATTATCTAGCGAGGTATTAGTTGGTATATTCGTTATGTATTATATATGCCATCTACTTATGCATGTCTTGAAATATTACTGTGGGCGAACGTAGTCTAAAGTATTTACTCTTTTCCATACTTGACGGATCACCCTCTCTTGACTTTGTCTGGGGGTTTCCGTGTCAGTTCCTTGGCACGGTCTAACAGCCAAATACAATCTTGAGCCCAATTCAACCTCGGGAATCACATCTGGGTTTTCAGGTGGGTTTCCTGTAGTAACTAACCCTTTTGCTTCATTTAAGATGGCAACTGCGCCAGCCACATCCCATTCCCAGCATCCACCTTCCCACCATATGTCGAATGCTCCGGTCGCAACAAAACACAAATCCAAACTGGCACTCCCTAAACTTCTAACACCGTGACAGTAGTCAGTGGCCATGTTGATGAACGAATCAACCTTGCGCTGAAGATTCAGTCCTGGAGCATATCTTCTGTCCTTTCCCCATTCACACAGGAAGATACACCCCTTGGGGGCATTTTCAGGCATCGGGAGGTTCTGCAATGGGAGCTGGATCAGCTTGTTAAGCCATGCACCCCCTCCTGGGTATGCAGAATACGTCTGGCTCAAAAACGGAGCATGTACAACACCCACAACAGATTTTCCTCCAACTGCAAACCCAATTGATACACAGATCATAGGAAATAAATGTACATAGTTCACTGTTCCATCTAAAGGATCTACAATCCATGTTGGGTCATCATCGACAAGATATTTCTTTGATTTACCTGCGGAATATGTCTCTTCCCCAATGAACTTATGTTCTGGATATCTGTTATTAATTTCAGTTTTGATAAACTTTTCTACCTCTTCATCGGTCTCAGTGACTATATCTACGGTATTCTTCTTCAATCTTATATTCTCATCGGCTGTTCTATTTTGTGATGCAGCCACCAACATCTTACCAGCTCTTTCTGCCACATCGAAGGCAAACTCATGTATTTCTTTAAGGTCCAATTGACTAGTATCTGCCATTTTTGCTTTATCAATCGTGATAGCAACTCCTTATACTAAATAGATCTTAACCGTTGATAGAGCCATATTCAGCGTCGTGTGTGCCCATTTCTCCTCCTCGTCTTTTTGGTTAATGGTTTATCCAGCTGCATCGGAAGCATTAGGAAAAATATTCTGCAAGGAGTGTAGAAGAGTTAAACCGGCGGTCGGACATGGGAGCTTCCGAGTGGGTTATTGAGGTCTACAATAAGCAAATTCTGGTATTCAAATATGTTTAAAATTAAATTTTGTACATTATTGGGGATACGTGGGGTTAAAATGTAGTTCTATCTAAGTATATATAATATTCCCGTAGTATACAATGCAATTATTCTTGGTTAAGTGTCAATGTAATGATTAAGCCGCCAGAGGAGTAACCAAAAGTTGACAGATTGGGGAGGCCAAAGTCAGTAGCAGTATTGTAAGGGTCATTCTGTATATGGGACATGCCAAAAACCGACCTTATAAATAAGTATTGTCTATTGTACTCTAGTCTATTGTTGACCTTTAATATGATTCTGGAAATAGCTGGTGATTGTGTTGGGGTCAACATTGAAGCGGCCAGGTCAGAGGATAATGTCTGGGAGTTGAAGTACTTAGCATACCCTAGATTTTCGCAGTTGAGCTTGAAAATGGCCTGCGATGATTGATCCATGTGTAAGGTTAAATCGGTCCATGAAAATGGACGATCAGTAGATACCGATGTAACGGGGGTATTGAGGATGGCATAGTCGACTTTCAAGCTTGGGAATATATGTTTATCCAAATATTGATCGCAGAAGAGTCCTTGTAAGTATAGTAATCCTCTCAAGGCATCATCAGCGACAGGCTTACAGTAGCTCGTGCTCTCTCTGAACGATGCATTAAACACTTCCAACGATAAATATCCTTTGTATCCGCCATTGTGAATCCTTGAAAGCATCTCCACTATGTTGGAATACTCACCTTGACCAGGGAAGACCCTGTAGTTTCTGGCGTATTCTATTATTGTGTTTAGCTTAAGAATAGGAGCGTCGCAGAATTGAACAAAGAAGATTTTATCGCCCATGTTATCAATGACGTCAAGCGACGAGTTATGAATGTTAATGTGGAAGGTATCCAAGCATAACCCAAAGTTTGGCCTGTCAACCTCTCTCACGATATGGCACAATTTATCCAATGTATAAATGTGGGTTGCCCAGCTCAAGTTTTCGTAAGCAATACGTATGTTGTATTTTGCAGCTAGGTCTGCTGCTACTCTCAATTGTTTGATGATCGTAGATTCATCCAGCGAAATTTCAGACTCAGGTAAGCAATTAGCACAACACATCATGAGGTCTGTGTGGAGCACCTGCATCACTTTGAAGGTTTTTTCTAACTCCTCAAGCTTGCTCTGGAATTTAGATTCATCATCATACCCCTCCAAGTCCCTAAATGGTTGTAATACGATGATTTCAAGGTTTTTGGATTGACAGTATTGATACAACTCTTCGGGGGTTGTCTCATCCAAATCTGGAGCCATGATCTCAATTCCATCGAAACCTGCACTAGCAACAGCATCGACCTTTTCCCAAATGGTTCCGTTAAAAGTTATGGTAGCCATCGATGTTTTATATGGAACGGCATTCTTTAAGGTTTGCAAACTATTTGGTCCATCATTAGACAAGTCATCATTAACTGTTGCGTTAATTATTTGGGTATCAAGTTGGTCTAAACTTAAGCTTGCTTTACTTTCTGTGGGAGTCGAGGGTATACTCGTTCCAGGCGTGGGTATCTGCTGGCATTCCATATAATCAGCCATATTTCAATAATTATAATAACATAAAAATGAATTAAGTTGTTTTTTATCAGGGATATCCCATCTATTTAACTTACCATCCGGGCATGCTATTTTATGATCACTGGGTAAATATTTATTTCCATTAGATACCCTTCCTTCTTTGGATATATTCTTATCATATGTGCGGATAAATGGTTTTCCGAGAACATTCGGCGTTCTTAACTATGTGATTGCAATAATTTTTTGAATAAATTTCAGGTTCTGGTAATATGGTTACCCTGGGAGACTATACCCGTAGGTCGACGTGCAATACCAGTAACCATAAATGAAGACTTACCTCCTACAACGTATATCCTGTTTTACAGATGTCTATAGCTAGTAGATAAATAAATGTATTCATAGTGAGGTCACGTGATCAGAGCTTGGCTTTTGCCTTAATTATGTCCCAAATATGACTTAGTAGTATATAGTATACATCAATATAACTAACCTTAAACATGGACAACGTCAAAAAAAAGGTCTACAGCGCGTTGAACTATTTCCACACGGACGATGACTTCAATCGAGTTACATTTGGATTGAAAAGAAATGCATTATCAGCCCGTTTAGTGAGGTGGAGATTCGCAGATTTAGTCTTATTGGGAGTGTTGTGTGTTTTGTACATTGTCACGTATAAGATTGAGCCATTTCAGAGGCAGTTTTTCATCAACGACCTTACGATCTCGCATCCGTTTGCAGAATCCGAAAGAGTGACAAATGGGGCATTATTCTTCTATTCGGTGTGGGAGCCAATAATGGTTATCGGCGTGATAGGATTAATCATGACAAAGCCCGAGAACAAGATATACGTGACGTACGTGTCGATTCTTGGACTCTGCATCTCTTGCTTCACCACTAGCGTGGTTACTGACGTTCTCAAGAATTTAATCGGCAGACATCGTCCTGATTTCCTCGCTCGTTGTGTTCCTAGAAGCGACGCACCTCTCAATGTAATGGTCTTTGCCAAAGATGTCTGCACCACCGATAATCTTGACTTATTGAAAGACGGCTTCCGTACCACGCCTTCGGGCCATTCCAGTATCAGTTTTTCCGGTCTCGTGTACTTGTCGTTGTGGTTAAGTGGTCAATTGGTTATCATGAACGAAAATCTGGGCTACTGGAGATCTATCCTCGCGTGGATTCCTACATTGCAATGTACATATATTGCGTTGAGTCGTACCGAAGACTACAGACATCATTTTGTCGATGTCATCATAGGAAGTCTTATTGGATTAGGTATGGCATGTTGGGCTTATCGCAGATTATTTCCACATATCACCCATCCAAAATCATATGAACCATATATTATCATTTCTGAAGAAGAAGATAATGACAATCCCGATACACAGTATAATAGAATCAACCAAGATGAATCTCTTAGTGTCTAGAGTAGTTATTGTATAGTGTATGAATAAATTTGGCTTAAGCTCACATGACTGTAGCGTATATTTTCCTTTCTGAAGCATGTGAATTCTCGCTGTTGATAAAAAAAAGATTCCAGGATATGAAAAAGTGGTTATACTAAATGTTTCAGTTGACTTATTAGACATGAAGCTGTCTGTATATTGCTTTGTTTCCAGTGGAGAAGTGAGATTTGTTCCTATAAATTCAAATGAAGATACTTTACACCCCATTGAGGACCCCGAAAATGATCAAATCAGCCAAATGAATCGAATCGCTAATGCCGTTCCTCGAGAAATCAAAATGAAAATAGAAAATAAGAATCTATTATATAAACTAAACAATGCGTCTTTTTCAGATTTGGATTCAGATTCACATCATGAAGGCTCTAATACGCCATCGTTACAAGTGGATTCATCACCTGGTACTTCGCCCAGTCCACCTCCAGGAAATAAGTGTAATGACACGAGTGCCATAAATATTCACCCCACACACGCTATGTATTTACCTGAATATTACATTGACTTAGAAAGCAGTCAAGATAGTGAGTATAGTGAGGTTAAAGCTCTTCTTTCGAAGATATTTCCTCAGACTTGGGTGGACGCTACCAAGATCCATATAGAGAGAGTTACTGGTGGTATAACGAATATGCTTTTGTCGTGTTCATATTCAGGAACGCAAGAGACCGTTCTTATGAGAGTGTATGGGAATGGTACGAACCTTATTATAGATAGACATAGAGAATTCGTGCTGCATTTGGTTTTAAATTCCTTGGAGTTGGCACCCGCGGTCCATGCAAGATTCAGAAATGGTCTAGTATATGGTTTCTTACCAGGACGATCTTTAAAAACAGAAGAACTACACTCTGAGGGGTTATATCCTTCGATTGCCCAACAGTTGGGTAATTGGCATAGTAAAGTAGACAGTGAGGCTATTCAAAATGGAGTAGAAAGATTGCGGAATTTCACTGTAGAGATGAAGAGGCAATCAAAAGAACATGGAAAAGATGGCGAGTCCGTCAAGAAGAAAAGCAAGAAGTTTAAAAAGCGTTTTATATCCAATGTGTGGGAATTAATCGAAGATTGGATCAACATTGTACCTATTACTCCAGATTTAATTTCTTCATTCAATGAAAATTCTGAAAATGAAGTCACCGAGGAAAACATGAGAGAGGTTATACAAGACGAATTTCTATGGTTAAAATCAGTTACTGTATCCACAAAATCTCCCCTTGTAACATCACATTGTGATCTTCTTTCAGGGAATGTTATTATCCAAAGTAATTATCCAGTTGATAATACGTCGTTTAAATTGCCCCTGCTTGATATGAATCCTATAAAATTCATTGACTACGAATATATGTTGCCCGCACCTAGAGCATTTGACATCGCCAATCATTTCTCTGAGTGGCAGGGTTTTGATTGCAACAGGGCAGCCATCCCTGAAGCATCATTATCAAATCCAACTATGGTAAAATGGGTCAAAGGATACCTCAATAATGAGAATGCTTCACAAGATGAAGTAGGCAGTTTAATTAACGAAATAGCTGGATTTTATGGAATGCCTGGGTTCTACTGGGGTGTTTGGGCCATGATTCAAAGTGAAATTTCAGACATTGACTTTAATTATGCTGAATACGGCAAATCTAGATTACAAGAATATTGGGATTGGAAGGTAAGTAATTTAAAGAATATATAGTTTTCTAAGTAGAACATGTTAAAAGTCATAACTAATTATTATAGAATTATCATATATTAAATATCGTCACAAAAAGTATACTAATAGAGCGCTAAGTACTATCATTATTTTTGTAAATCAATAATACATGTCTTATCTGTCTTAGATGAATGTAAAATCACCCATCTCGTACCTTTCAGAGCTTCTTTTTTCAATGTATTATATATATTAGTTGCAAAGCTCTTGGGTAAGTTATTATTTGAGAAGATGACCTTTCTGATCCATTCATCTGGCTGGTTAAGCGAAGTGATCAGTATCATATCTAAAACTTCATCTCTCGCATCGATAGTAATAATGGGTGAGTTAGCAACATTCTTAATTAACGATGCAGATGCAAGCTTTGAGTCGTTCTCTATTTCCCATTTTTCCTTTTTATTATTTTTCCGGCCCCTAGGAGCAGCATTGGGTACAACCACAACTTTTTGATCAATATCGACCGTGAATATCGGACCACTTCTAATCAGTAATTTATCTGACTCTGAATCTTCATTGTGATCACTTTTTAAGCCCTCTCTTGTCGACTCAGTTGAACCACTTCCCGCTAGATTATCAAATTCGTCATCATTATTCCTCTCTTCAATTTCGCTCTGGAGAAATTGCACTAATTCTTCATATTCTATATCTGATACCTTATTTGTGATGACATTTTTAACCCTCAACGGCTTAAACTTACCAGTAGATCGCTTTTGTTTGCTTTTCTGTAAGGAATTAGGCTGCTTTATTAATACGACCCAGTTTGCCCCGTCTATGTCTGTTTTATGTGCAATATCTTCCAACGAAGTTGAAGTGAAAATATCAGAGCTGATATCATGAGCCCATAAAGATTTTACTATTTCATACCCTGACAATCGTATGTAGCTTTCATTTAAACTTGTAACTAAAACGTCGCATCTACTTTTCTTCCATTTTACCTTACTGAATTCTGAATTCTTGGATGATGCCTTTGATCTTCGGTCCATATTTTTCATTAACAAGAACATAAAAGTCGATGTGAGAGAAAAACCAACAACAAACGGAGTTGATGATTTCGTTACATCTTTATTTATTAATGATGAGACCAACCCGTCATATCTTCCTCCAGTAATCACCCTTGAAAACCTTCGATTTTTATCAACTTGATGAATAACTTGAAACATTATTCCATGTGAATAATACTTATTGTTGTAATTACTTAAAGGATTTAGATATACAGGTGATTTAACCCCAAATTGCCTCAATATTGATAAAACTTCTTTAATATATATCAAAGCTCTTTCTACCCGAAGAAAAAGTGGTGAATCAAGCATAGCTTTCTCCAATTTCTGTTTTGCCTTTTCAGGATCAGTAGTAAAATTGAACACGTCAATCAAATCCTTAGTAACAGTATGTGGTACATTAAAATCTTCCCTCAAGTACCTCTTTATCTCTTCTGGACTTTTATCAATCCCAAGCTGGGATAGAACTCCGATTACCTCGTGGCGTCTTTTATCTTCAATACCAATATTACCAAAAGAAAAATTTATAACAGATGTGATGATATCAAAGTGATTTATAATAATTATACTACTTGAATTTTTGGCTTTGAAACAAGGGAAGGATTGTAATATTTCATCAACAACCTTTAAGCATTCAGCATCATTGACTTTTCTACTTGCAATGTCATGTGTGGTTATATCAAAATTGACAGCACTATACTTATCTGGAACACCAGCACCACGTAAGTTGGGTCTGTAAACAAATTCGTGGCGAAACATTTTGGGTATAGTCACATTGCATCTACTTAAGAATCTTGCTGTAGGCAATATTAAATCAAACGGCAAGCTTAAAACAGACCCACTTCTATCCAACACTTCATAAACTAATTCTCTGGATTGCGCAGGTGATTTAGGTAATAATATATTTGAATTAAAGTCTTCAATTGCACCGTGGTTCTTAAATATTTTAAACAATCCTTCAATCATTTTACTAAAAAGTAAATAATCACTAATGGAATGATCTAAGTGATGAATATGAGAACCTTTGCTATAGTTGTCAAACATTAGATCCTTAGCCAACAGATAAGGCTGGTTGAACAAAGTTTCCCTAACTTGTTGCTGCCAAGGGGATGCCGGGTCAGCTAAAGATTTAAGTGCTTCTTTAATAATATGATCTTGATGCTCTACTGGAAGCCAGCCACTTTGCAACAATTCTACAGCGCTGGGCCTGTTTTTTGGATTATGATCTAATAATAACTTAATAATCTTCTTTTCTGTCCGGAATTTACTATCAACAAAACTCGTTGGGAAATCAACTGTCACCAATCTCAAATTATTCAATATTCTAGCTCTTTCCATACCGGTAGCCAAAGGGTAGCACATCTCGAAAAATATGATACCAAGAGAATACATATCAACTTTTTCATCATAATCTCCTGTTGCAACCTCATTAGCTGTATAGAAAACTGTACCGACAATTGTACTTAAATCTTTATTTGAAGACTCTACCTGGTTATTCGTCAGAACAACAGAAGAGAATTGTGAATTTTTTGCCAAACCAAAATCCCCTACTTTAACATTATTCGATTTATCGATAAAAATATTCATAGGTTTTAAGTCTCTGTGTATAAACCCTTCTCTATGAATATAAGATACGGCTTCTAATAGTTGCCTAAATAATCTCCAATATTCATTTTGATTTCCAGGTAAGCCTTGCTCTATCAAATTAAGCAATGTGTTATTTTCGCAAAACTCCATTTGAATATATAATATTGACTTTTGTTGGCCATGGACTTTGTTGTTTACAAGACCTGGTTTGAAATTTGCTCTAGTTTGATGAGTACTGGATTCTGCTACAGAGGTCCCGCTCTCAGTATCTAACAGTTCATCATATTGCTCTGAGTTATCTTCTGATCTTGCAAATTCTATTCTATCATCAAAATCATCATCGTTATCATCGTCAGAATAATCAGCAAATTCGATCTTTGGGTCAAACGAATTAGATATAAAATCAACTTGAAATGAATTGTCATGATTCATTAAGAAAGAGGAAGATCTCGTATTAAACGGACTTTCAAAATCATTTTCACTCTCTGTATCAGTTTCATCGTCAGAAGTAAATACATTTGGAGTTTCTTGGATCTCTTCTACCCATGTACCATAGTACCTTACTATATACTGATGATTAAGTCTAGCTAAAGAAAGTACCTCGCTAAGTAATGAATCTAGCTTATTAGCACGATGCTTAATCTTTTTTATTGCATAGAAGGTGCCCTCGATACGATTCCTTGCCTTGACAACCTCTCCGAAGCCACCTTTACCCAATTTTCCGACTTCCTCAAAGTCTCTTTCATATCTTCCCATATCCCTTTGATTAGTACTCATACTATTGTCATTCAATATATATGGATGCTGATTCTGGTTGGAATAACGTCTGTTTGTGTTTCCCATTGTAGATAATTGGTTGTACTGAGAAAACTGAATATCCCTAGGATTGTTTTTGAGCGATTTAGACTCAATCAGAAAGTCTTCTATAGCTCCCATCACATTTTCCTCGTCATCCTCAATGTATCTATATGGATGTGGAGGACCACTAGACCTCATATTCGTCATAATTGGACCATCACGTAGGAATTTGACTGCATTTAGTTCCAAAGGACTAGGTCTTTTGGAAATTTTTGGCTGCAACATTTTAGACAATAAATCATATACAAGACGAGCATAGTTTTCTGCACCAACATAATCCTCGGCACTGAAGTTTTCATAGAATTCTCCTGGTGTACGGTAAGTGGTTATCAATATATAATAGCTCAACATCACTCTTATAAATAGAACACCCAAGTCCCAAATATCAGTCTTCAGTTGATGATTTTTAGGAGACTTTTTTAACTCTGGTGCTATCCACTTTTCCGGAATAAGTACGCTCATAAAACCAGTTTTATTCTGAGAGTTATTAAATTCGTTTGGGTGAGATTCGAACATGTTTAATAATCTAAAACCGTAGGAAGGATGACACAATTTGAGAATCTTCGTGGATTCTAAGCCGCTAAATCGTTTACTATGGCTATCCTCATATGCTGAACTATTCAAATGTTCATTAGTAGAGTTTTGGTAATAATAATCAATTTCAAGTTCAAAAACAGATACTGTTAAAGGACATATTAATTTATGGACAAACCCTAAGTTATGCAAATATTCTATACCTGGAAGTAACTGTATGAGCCATGTTCTTGCCAATGACCAATTTATAAACTCTGCAGTTGGCAAAATGTCTTGAAGTGAATCTGATGCAGATGAGAATTCCGTCAATAGCCTTATTTTCCATCCTTGATCCTCATTTGGATTTTTGTCTATTTGAAAACCGTATAATTTGACAATATTGTCATGATTTAAATTCATGATTAATTGCAACTCGCTCTCAAGGTCCTGGATCTCTTTCTTACCAAGGTCGGTCAACCAGTATTTATGTTTCAAATCTATCTCTGTAAGTAAATATGACAATTCGATATTTTTCTTATCTATCCTTTCTTGTACCTCTGGAGGTATATAAGGTTTAACAATATACTGGGTGCTTATCGGTGATAGCAAGTCTCTTTTTCGATATTTGACAAATCCCAGAACTGCCCTAAACTTGAATTTTGACTTACTTCCAGGAAATTGACCGATAATTGGATTTTCAAATACAAAGTGAAGGCTCGTATCCGTTGGTATAAGACTTCTTTCATCCAACATATCCTTGGTAATTGCATCATCATTATCAGTTGTAATTTGTTCGTCCTCATCATACTCACCCTGTATCATTAATATTTGTTCACTCAATTCCTCAATTTGTTTCTTCTTTTCTTGTTCCTGTTCTTTCTGCTTCATATCTTCGAGCTTTTCTAGTTGAAGTCTTTCATTCTTTAGTCGTAACTCCCGCTCTTCCTCCAAAGATAGCACTTTTTCTGTTGTTTGCTGAAAATCATCCAACATATCCTTTACATCGCATATAATCGTAAACGACACCTCTTCCTCGGGATATTCCTTGATAAGATCCTTAATTCTTTTCTCTATAGCTTGTAGTCTGGTTTTTAGAATATTTTTAGGCTCTAAAATTTTAATCTTCGGTGGAGATAATGGATATGTACTAGTGAACTCAATGTCTAATATCAAGGATATTGTAGGCCTGTCAGCACATTCTGAAGACAGTAACAGGATCTTGAAATGTGGACTGGGCTTTTTATTCCAAACCAACCCCGATGGTGTGATATCTTCGAAGATATCCCCATAAATGGATGCAATGCTATTTACTTCATCCTGTTGCCTATGTTCCAATGACAGAGATATAGATTCTTCTTTCATTCCCCAATGAAGTTAAATTCTACGTCTTTCAATGTACAAGGAAAATGTTGTTAAGTACGTAGATTAGGATCAAAATTTCGATCTGAGATGACTGCGTTTTTTATTGATAGATTTCGATCACATACTATACGGTGACTGCAATTGGTGTGATATGCCTGCAATTGACGATATCAACTCTGGTCCTGATACTATAAGGATATTGATTACTACAGATAATCATGTAGGATACAACGAAAATGATCCTATACGAGGTGATGATTCTTGGAAGACATTTGAAGAGATAACATCTATAGCCAAAGAAAAAGATGTTGACATGATATTACAAGGCGGTGATTTGTTTCATATTAATAAGCCTTCTAAGAAATCCATGTACAAAGTAATAAAATCCTTAAGGACAAATTGTCTAGGAGATCGTCCTTGTGAATTGGAGTTGTTAGGTGACCCATCAATGGCATTGGGGAAGGATGTTGATACCGTGAATTACGAAGATCCCAATATAAATATTTCAGTTCCAGTCTTTGCAATCAGTGGTAATCATGATGATGCAACAGGCGAAGGATTCTTGCTGCCGTTAGATTTGTTATCTGCATCTGGTTTAATAAACCATTTTGGAAAGGTCCCAAATAACGAAGAACTTACTGTTTCACCGTTAATATTTCAAAAGGGAGCCAGCAAGTTAGCATTGTATGGATTAGCTAATGTCAGAGATGAAAGATTACATAGGCTTTTTAGAGACGGAAATGTTAAGTTCTTACGTCCAAGCAGCCAAGCTGATGAATGGTTTAATATACTATGTGTACATCAGAATCATGTTCCACATACAAGAACATCTTATTTACCGGAACAGTTCTTACCAAAATTTTTGAACTTTGTTGTCTGGGGTCATGAACATGAATGCATTCCAATACCCGTATTTAACCCTGATACAGGCTTCGACACTTTGCAACCAGGGTCTTCTGTAGCAACATCATTATGTGAAGCAGAAGCAGTAGAGAAAAATATATTCATATTAAACATAAACAAGTCAAAATATTCCATCGAAACTATAAAGCTTAAAACTGTTCGGCCTTTCATTATGGATGAAGTGTCTTTGCTGAAGGAAAGATTTATTTCTGGACCTGCTTCGAAAGATGATATTTCAAAGTTCTTGACATTCAAAATTGAAGAGTTGGTGAAGAAAGCCAAACAGCAATTCTTTGATTCGAATAGAGAAATGTTTTCTTCGAATAATTTAGAACAGCATGAAAATGAAATTCCTTTGCCCTTAGTTCGATTACGTGTCGAATACTCAGGTGATTATGAAGTTGAAAATCCTCGAAGGTTTTCCAATAAATTCGTTGGAAAGATTGCAAATATAAATGACGTGGTTCACTTTTATAAGAAAAAGACTTTTGAAAATAATGACTTGAAGAATAAAAGCAAATTTTCTGATAAAAATATTGCTCAAAATGAACATGGTGATTCTAAGACCACTGAACTTCGATTGCAAGATATTATGAATGAATTCCTTCAACAAGCAGAACTAAATCTTATTCCTGAAGATGGAATTAACAATGCAGTTAAAAAATTCTTGGAAAACGAAGACAAGAACATTATGAATCAGTATATCAAAAATGAAATATCGCAAGAAACCAAGATGTTTTTAGATATGGATATAGATGACGAGACATTTCATGATGATGATCAGGATTCAAAGAAGGTCTTCAAATCTCTTTTGGCACAGATTAAGAGAGAGAATACCCCACAAACAGAAATAAACACTTGGTCAGATAAAGATGATCTGAATTTGCGAAAAGGCAAGTCTGGTGGTAAAAAACATGTAAGTGAGGCTATAATAATATCTGACAGTGAATCGGAGCCTGAAATAGATTCAACTAAAACTAAGAAAAAGGGCCCTATAAGAAAATCGGCTGCTCGCCGTCCAAAAGATGAAATAATAGTTAGCGATGAATACGACAGTGGTAATGACCCTAGCGATATAGTTAAGTCTAGTGATGATGGGATAGCCAGCGATGATAGTTTTGCTGCCCCTAAACGCTCTACTCTGAAACCTGAAAAGCGATCTGTTAATGCTACTTCACAAAGAGGAGGCAGATCAACACGCGGAAGAACAAGAAAGAGTCAGCCTAAAGGAAAAAGTTCAAATGAAGCCAAATTATCTAAACAAACTTCAGAATCCAGATCCTTATTAGATGACATTATGAGTATGGGAAGCTAGTATTACGAAAGTGTAAAGTATGTATAGATTAATATATGTACAATTTTTCTAATCTATAGAAGCTGCTTCAGCGATTAATTCCTCCATGTTGAAATCAGCATTACCACTTGTGAAATCTCTCAATAAAGCTAGTTTCTTTTCATTTCCTTTAGCGCTGGCAATTCCTCCGTAGAAACGTTGAACGTTCAAAACTAACAACTGAGCTTCATCCATGGTTAAGGATGATTCCTCTTCGACTTGACCATTCATGAGAACCACATCTTTAGAATTACTCAACTCCTGATGGAACATTAAAGTGGTATGAGGCTTGGCGTATTCCTTGTGTAACTTGTATTCAGCAACAGTGGTTAACATACAATGTGTGGTTTTTGGACCAATAAAGGACCATTGAACAAAGTGCATTTCATAGCCATCCTCATTCTTAGCTAATGGTAAGATAAAGCTTGGGTTTTTGAATGCGTTCGCATACATTGAAGCGAATTGCAAGTTATTCAAAACGGCCACCATGGTACGTTCAATGTTCTGAAATCTGGCTCTCCAAATGAACTCCAATTCCTTCAACGGTAAATCCTTCAATTTTTCAACATCCACAAAAGAATCTAAAACTTTATATGGTGCCTGTGGTTTATTTTTGTCAATGGGAGATCTTACTTTAATTGTTTTATCATCATTTTTCAGAATTTCTAAAGCCTGTCTTCTTTCATATTCTTCTAACTCTTTCAATGGATCAATAGCGCTAAATTCCTTCTTCTTCTTTTCAATATCATCTTTCAATTTCTCTTTTAAGTCGTCAACATCTTTCAATCCTAAAGCATTAGCCTTCTCATTTAATTTGTCTCTGTATTTTTGAAGAACAATATCTTTTGTATTTGAAGAATTAAATCTAACAAACCTATTATTCTTAACCAAGAACTTAGAACCCCTAAAGGAGATTCTACTTACTATTTTGTTAACTATCATTGGTGTAATCTAGAAGAAATCTTTTTCAATCTTCAATATTTGTTCGCTTTTTCTGTCTCTCTTTTCAATATCAAAAATCGAGAACCAATAATTCTACAGCATATTCTGTAAATACTCCAGTACATATATTCTGAGATATTATATAATAGATAGTATACGTAGGTCTCGTGTATATTTTGCTCTTTGCTAATTTATATATCCTTTAATACGTCTAAAAGCTTCAGGAAAGGTATGGGCAAATTTCAAGAGACTTATGGAAAAAGTTGGCAAATATCAAATGTTTTATCCAAACATGCTCTAGTAGTACCTATACCTTCTTATCAGAAATACTTGGTATTTCAGGATTATCACCTTCGCTCGTACCAAGTATTTTTTTCTTGTATTCCTCTGGAGCATCTTTGGCATGATGGCCGATCGTCTCTCTTAAACTTTCTGGAATATCATTAAACGCTAAATCTTCGGTTCCAGTAGCTACAGACTCTCCTTTAGCCTTGAGTACTTCCTCTAAACTGAACTTGTTGTCTTTAAATATTTTCAAGTTGTCTGCTATTAAATGACGGTTTTTGCACCCTGGACACTGAATCAATACGGTTCCTTTTTGGTAGGATTGCTTTGAAAACGTATGAGACGATCTGGTATCACATTTTTTACATGTAAATGCGATCATAAGTTGTGGATCATCAACTTTTATCGATGCTGTATTAGAATTGCCATTTTTCAGATCCGATGATGAAAAACGCATACTGTTAACTTGCGAGGGAATGGCGACCCTGTTGCAAGAAATTGCTCGATATGCAACAGCAGACTTCGAGAGAGGTCCTATTCTCCTTGCAAACACTCTTAAACTTCTGTTGATCATGTTTATTCTATATTGTTCTTGTAGTCTCCTATATAGAAACTTCTGTTCACTATTTCTAATCTAAAGAGTTAACCTGCATTTAAGAGTAAACTGTAAACGTATAAGCATTTTGCAATCGATTTGGGCAATGATGTACTATGTATTCGTATTCATTCATTCTAAACTAGAGATTGAGTGTATTCTATACAGATGTATAAACAGTGGATATGTATATCTATGTTTTGAACAAGAGTTTATCTTGTTTTTTCTTTAATTTTTGCTTTCTCTTGTCTGTAATTAACTCTTCAAACACATCTTCCGATTCAGGACTTTGTGGAGTAGATGACGTTCCCCATTGGGTTGAATCAACATTGACCAGCTTCACTCTAGGGAAGACCTTCTTGGTCGACTTCTTTTCCAAGGCTGGGAATTTCGATTCCGACAAACTCAGGGTGCTTGCAGAGTTGGCATTACTCCTTGCCAACATTGGGTTCGGCAGGTGAGATCTAGATTGGCCCAATGAAGGTAAGGAGGAAGCAGAAGAGTTTTTGTCCTTCAAATTACTAAGATAATTGGGTTTGTAATTTGGGTCTGCTCTCTGATTGATGGTGAGGGGGCTGGTTTTGTTGCCAGCCTTTTTCAACACCTTTGTATATCTAATCGGCTGGTTTGCATTGACTTGTGATGAAGTAGCCTTCTTTGGTTTTGAAAGAGTCGGGAAATTATCGGCACCAACCTTTCTGTTACTGTTACCCCAGGAATGGATGCTTGCGGTCGAACTTGGAGAAGAATAGCCTCCCAACACAGGATATTGTTCTGCTTCGGACGCAATGTGTAATTCATTTGAAATGCTTTTCAAATTCTTGTGTTGCTCAGAATTCTTTGGAAAAATTTCAGATAATTCATAAATTAACATGCTGAGTTCCGATTTGTCTCTTTTATCGAACAATGTTTGATATTCCTTTAGAACGTCCTTAGCAGTAATGTTTCCCGATTTATAGGCAGTATTAATTTTTAAAAACTCGTTTATACTCGAAGTATTATAATGCAAATAATGCTTGGCTCTCTCCTCTAACCTCATCTTTTTGGTATCGTATGAATCAACTTCTTCATTTGAATCATTATTATTTCTATTTCTTCTCCTCGATTGTCCTGTTGTTGATGGAGCACCAACTGATCCATTAAACGTAGATAAAAGAGATTGGAATTGATTATTACTGCTTCCCACAATAACTTTCCCGTTTGAACCCGTAAGCCCACCATGCTCCTTAAGCATATGCGAAGTTAGCTCTAAGTCTTCTCTAAACACGATAAACTTCTTATCAAGACAACTTGGAACCGTACATACATAATGATCCATCCTGAAATGGGTATATAAATCGTCGTAGTTTTTATAGTAGTCGGCCGTTTTAGGAGTTACTTGATCACAAATATGACATCTTTCATGCTTATCTCGGATATGGATATTCAACTCATCTTCGGAGTAAAATCTTAAACCTCGACAATGCTTACATTCGGGATGTCCGTCAAATCCTTCTTCGTCTCCCTCGGACTGATGTCTCTGTAACTGTTTATACGTGTATAAGGTCAATTCACATAAAAATGCCTTCTTATTCTTAGAACATATTAAACAATAAAACTTATTGTGCTCTGCTTTGACATGCTCAGAAAGGGCCTTGAATCCCAGAAACGTTTCATGACATCCACTCACGTAACACTTATAGTCCAATAATCCCAACGTATCATTATAGACGTATTCGGCAGTGAAATCAATGTTATATTTTAAATGGGACTTCACAATGTCGTTTGCTCCAAAATCTGTATATACCTTCTCTATTTGTTCCGAGAATATGACTCTTTCGTTATCTGACCTACATACCAAACATAAAGTTTTGCCATACAATGCTCTATGTCTGAAAGTACACATATGACATGTAGTATGGTTACATGGGGGTATCGATGCATAATGTATCTTATTAGCACAAATTATACATTGTTCGTCTTCATTAAGTTCTTCTTCATCTTTAGACTCTGTTCCGTCAGGATTTCTAGGATTTTTTTTCCATCCTTTTCGATTCTTTTGTTGGGGTTTATCACCCCTATTCACTCGAGATTTCTTCGGGATTTCTGCCATTTTAGCGCTCTTCTATCAAAGGATTTAGCTTAAAATACTGTCTAAATATTGAAATACTAACCAAATTATTTTCACCTGTCAGCAGCACCGTCACTAAGAGATAAACTTACCCGGAATTTGAAAATTTCAACATCAATTTCACAGCTATTTACATTAGATAAGAAGTAGATCAGAGTATAGAACTAACTAATCGCTTTAGGAGTCTGGAAATCTTAGACAAATAGCATTCTTTTTTTTTGAATTATTTATTTCTTGAAAAAAAATTGACACTCATTTATAAATTATCAAACAAATAGCTGTATAAGCACCTTCCAACAATATCAATAATAAGACTGGAAATTCTAATATGTTTAATGTTAGTGCTACTGTAAACGTATCTCGTTTGATGTATAATCCCAGACTTTGTTTACCGCATCTTACAGTCAAATCGTTCGATAACTTACCAATTCCATTCGAAATTCCTGGGCATGATGGTGTGCAGATCAAAGGTGTTGTTATAGACAAAGACAATTGTTTTGCAAAAGACCACGATGATAAGGTCTGGCCGGCATATTCCGTATGTTACAATTTTTTTCGGACGTAATTAACGGTAAATTCTAACTAAATATAGGAAACGTGGAAACGGTTAACACAAGCGTATCCTGCAGAGCATTTGCTTATTGTGAGTAACTCTGCCGGTACTAATGATGATACCAATTATAATCAAGCTTCCAAATTAGAAAAGGATACTGGAGTGACAGTGTTGAGACATCCTACAAAAAAACCTGGGTGCCACGAAGAAATACGAGACTACTTTAAGAAGCAAGGCATAACAGAAGCTAATGAAATAGTAGTCATCGGAGATAGGTTATTCACTGATATGCTCATGGCCAATATGATGGGCTCTTGGGGGATTTGGCTCAGTGAAGGTGTTGAATTGTCTCAGAAAGTTTTTCCAAGATTCGAGAGAAATTTATACCACAGGCTAGTTACTCTGAAAAACCAACCAAACCAGCCACCCATCCCATCTCTGAAATAATGAGGCTTGTCATTTAAAGTATAAGTGCTTATAGGTAGATCTAGATATAAATTTTCAAATTGGCAATTTGTGCTCAATCATGTTTGTGTATATTTTGCAGCAAATAAATTCGTACTTCTTAATCCTGACGATTTCTTATCTCTAGTGTATAGCATAAGTGAATATCTCATATCATGAACAACTTGCAAAGACATAGTATCTTATTTGATGCTCCTGTTGGAAATAATCCAATTTACCTAGGTCAAGGTAATATGATTGAGAATATTAATGTCATCTACAATCCAAAAATAATCAGAGCGTTTCTACAATCATATATGGTGGTCTTGATTTTCCAGTATATTGCATGCTTTTCCTCTGCTCCATTTGATAATGTTGAAAATAGGCCGTCTATATCGGTATTGTCAAGCATCTACTCGCTCTTTATGGTATGTTCGACCTTAAAATTTTGAATTTCTTGCTTCAACGCTTTTCTAACTTTTATAAACCAGTTTTGTATATGTGCTTGTCTTTTGCCATTTGCGTCTTTAACAATCCCCAACATTGCGTCTTACAAATACCTTATAATTTCAGCAATCTTACAGTTTGTGGGTTGCATACTTTCACTTGTTTCGGCTATAAAATGCTTAAGCATTGGCAGAATGTACCTGTATGATTATGACAGCACTGTAGGTACTACAGTCAAAACAGATGTAACAACATATATTCAAATAATGGCGTGCATCTCCTTAACTATCAGCTCATTGGGACTATTTTTGTCGTTACTCAATACTGTCTTGGCTTCAAACTCATTGAAGAACTTGAATAATAAAATCAATAGAAGAACGTTGGGAAAACATGTGAGGACTATGAATGATGATTTGCCTAGCAACCTAGTAGCAGAACAAATAAAATCATATATGCCATGAACTCATTTACATTATTTAATACATAACTTTTATTCAAATAAATAAAAAATAAATTAATAGTCTATACTTTAATGTATAACATAATAAAACAAATATAATATACAGAAAACACAGAAAACAACATACTGACCACTCTCAGAAGTAGGCCATCCATAAAGTGTCAGCAGCTGCTAAGTTACGAGGATTGACAGCTTGGGAAATTAGCTCCAAAACATTTTGGGTACTAATAGTTGGACCGGAGGAAATATGGCCCATTGATAGAACACGTTTAATAACAAGATCCACATTAACACGAACAATTTCTCGCAATTGACTATCTTGGGGAATTGGACGTGGTGGGTCTTGTTGGGTGCACCAGGAAATTACTTCATCCCTCACGAATAATGTTAAGTATTGTTCTAAATCAGACTCAGGTTCGGTAATAGCCCTAGCTATTGCCAATAAATAAACAGATAAAATACCTTCCAATCCTGTCTCACCAATCAACTTTTGAATGTTAGGTGTCAAACGGAATGGCACCATTTCCGCATTATAAAATAGTGGTGCAGGTCTGCCACCTTGGGAACCATCTAATGATGCATTCTTACTGGCAATTTTACAGGGTAACATGTCAGAAGTCCAAACGTTACCAGAGCCCTTGTTGACATGTATTTTTTGAGGCTGTCTCGTGTTAACACACATCATATAAGTAGTGAAAATAAATGAAGCATACTGAGATGTAAATTGTTTACGGAATAACCAGAAATCCTCAAACTGTGGGTAAAGGTCAACAAAATAATTCTTCAAGACAGTAGATGGAACCAACAATGATTGAATTGCGCTCAATATTTCCACTCTGATACTCATAATATCAGGTTTTGGTAAACGAGGATCGAAAGCTGCACGTAATTTTTCAATAGTGTAAACAAATGGTTCATCACGACTCTTCCCATTACGAGAACAGAAATCTTCATAGATCCTTTGCATCGTAATATCTCTAGCATCATCAGTAATTATACGAATATGTGGAGATAGTGGTACAGCGACAGGTAAAGTAAACTGTATATTCCTGCGACGTGTCTCAACTTTTCTTGAAAGAGTATCGCCAAATAGACGGAATAATTGGAAAATACATTCTTCACGACGACAATGACGAGCAGCAGGAAATTGTACTGCAAATGTATGCAAACTACCATCATATCCACGTATCTTTAATCTTTTATGGCAGGCATTTGTTCCACGAGCTAAGTCAATGGTAGGAAGGAATCTCTCAATCTTTACAAAGTGAGTATTATTGTCCTTGTTCAACAAGTATTGGCCAGGAACTTCAATATCTTCAAATTTCTGATGATGGAACTCACTCAAATGAGGGCAAAGGTTTTCAAGGTTGACTTCTGAGAATCTTCTGTCAAGCTTATCCTCTAAACGATCGCGCCACTTGCGCAACTTAATGATGTACGTTTCCAAATTAGGTTTACCAATGACAAGATCCTTTTCAAATTCGGCTCTAATTTGTTTGGGAAGAACAGTTTCAGCGAATCTAGTAATGTTCGCTTCAGTAACAGGAGGCAATTTAGCGTCATCTCTTGGATTCCCGAGGCGATTAAGATACTGGACACCATCATTAAGTAATGCAACACCTAGTCTGTATGCATCTTCATCTGCAGTACATTTGAATCTTTGATTGATTTGGTCCACCAATGATTCTAATGAGAGAGCTAATAGTGGATATGCTGTTTTCAAAATACCCATTATCTCCTCTACATGCTCCCATGATTGGCGAGTACCACCATTTGAACCGCTTGTAGGAGGCACAGAAGGTGCAGCTTTTTGTTGTGCGCCTGGTACTGTAGGTGAGCCGTCACTTGTTGATGTCTTGTTCTCATCGTTTGGAGCATCAGATGATTCAGTATTTTCATCAGTCGCTGGTTTCTCTTCTTTTGGATTTTCTTTAGTTGAATTATTTGTCTCATTGGAAGTGCTATTCGCATTTTGACGAGAGAGCTCCATAAATTGGCGCTGTTTAGCTGCAAAATCCTCTTTAGTTGTACGAAGTTGGAAATGTAAAGCCTGTGGATAGCTCTTTGCAATCCTTATAAGAATTTGTCTTACTAGTCTAGCCTCTTTATGAGATAACGATGTAAGCAATTGAGGGATAAAAGTTATCCAGTACCACACAGGAACTTCTCCACGGAAATTATCAAAAGCCTGTGCAAGAGTGCCTGACGAGTCATCCAAACTAATAAGCCAAAGGATACGGGCAAGAAGCTTTCTAGTTTTGCCGTTCTTGTAAAGACCAGCGGCCTGCAAATAACAACTTATTGCATTGTTTGCATAAACCATATCATTCGGATTCTCTTTGAAACGACGATCGTTAAACATACCCCATTCCGCCCATGCTTTAGGCAAATTAAGGTCAATCTGAACAGACGTGGCAAATGCTTTATTAGCTTCATCTTTCTGATTTAATTTGTTCAAGAACATACCCTTTAATGTGAAAAATTCTGCCTTTTGCTGAGTAGCGAAGTACACCAAGTTGGTGTTGCTGATCACATCTAAACCAGTATTCAACTCATTAGGATTTTGATAATGACACTTTACTTGCTCCTTGAGCTTCAAAAATGCTTCTTGAATTTCAATATTTGGTAGTTGATAAATCTTAGTAAGTTGATTAATACAAACATCAGACATACCATGTTTCCTTGCAACATGTGCAAAACGGTTGATGACCCAAGCAATCTCGTGGAATCCACGATAAGCGTACGAATTAGCATTTCCTCCAGAATTGGATTGCTGCAAAATTGGAATAAATGGCATGTAAACTTTATTAATTACTTGGAAAGCATGTTGACGCCAAGTAACAAGATCATTCCATATATTAATATCGTCCCAGGTATTAGGTAATCTTTCACGCCATACCTGCAATACTCGCTTAAGCTCTTGCGACTTGACATCTAAGTTTTGCGCATTGGTAGAAACAAGACTAGCATAAACCTGACTTGCTTCCATAAACTCGACATACTGTTGAAACGTGTGCAATAATGGAATATGTGCATTATTAAACCTTTGTGGCAAGCCATGCCATTTCCTTAAGGCTAATTGAATACCTTCATCACACAACCTAGACAAATCTTGCAAAGTTTCCTTTTCCTGTCCAAAACCTTGCAAACAGAGGAACGTTTCAAATACTTGACGACGTGGAGTTGGAACATCCATCACGCTCTTCACTGTCTGGTCAAGCGTTTCCCTATCAGTATTCCAGTCAGCAACTCTCCAACCACATTCAAGAAGTAGATCTGAGAATCCTTCATGCTTTGCAAGCTCAGTAAGTATATCCCAATGTTGCAACTTCTCAGCACATAAGATCCAATGATCCTCCCAAAGAGAATATTCAGATTCACCATATGGCAATGCGCCACTACGTGCTTTTATCTGAGCAGTTTCATATAGTTGCTGGGCTTTATCCCAAAGACCGATCTGCTCGAAAGATAACGCACTGATTGTTTCAGAATATTTTGCTCTTCTTCTCCATAAACCATAAAACATGTCATCTTCCTTCAAAGTCGCATACAATTTTGAAAGAGCATCCTGAGTAACTTCACGCACGTCTGCGTTACCATTGATAGATTGCTGTTCAATATTTTCAAGTATATGAATACCTTGAGACCAAGCATCAAAATTCGAAGCAAGACATTCAACAGCAAAAGGTGGCAATTGGAGCTTTTCACTTCTTGCAACACCCTCTAATAATGACTGAACGACATTAGGCCTGCTATCGATTTGACGAGTATGGTAATCTTTTGACAATAAAATAACCATAAAACGGGTAAAATCCAAGTGCTCTGAAGGTGGTATAGATTTAAGCGCAATTGGAAATATACTTGACCAAGTACGATGAATTGTATCACTACTTTGATAAAACATATCAATCAACGGCTCAAGAATAGTACCTGCCTTAACATATGAAATCTTATCTAAGAACTCATTATGTTTCTTGAATAAATTCTCTAATGATTCTTTCTCAGATTCTACTTCCATATTGTCATTATGTGCATAAGGAAAAGCTGTTAAAGGAGGTAGCTTATTTTCATCTTCAATGAGGGTAATATTCTTATCAAAATCAAAAGAACCATAAAGCAATTGCAATGCTTGGTTTAACCATGGATAATCTGCTAAATACTCCCAATTTTGTTCACGGATAACATAGTATAACCTTTTACTGATATCTTTTTCCAAACTATTGTTTAGAATTGACATAAGTTTACGACGAATAGAAACATCCGCTGAACGGGTTCCAACTAAAAATGGTTGCTCCATACGAACAGTCAATTCTGTACAGCTAAACGTATCATCTTCAAATATATCTACGATTATTTGATAAAATTCCTTGGATAATGATGGTTCACCTCTAATTTCAAAAACCATCATCTTGGCTAGAATCGCTGCCTTTTCTTTCGTAGTGGGGAAGAGATCAGTTCTAGAAAACACCCAGTTCTTGACGATCTTAATGATCTTCTCAAGAGTATCCTTATCTAAAGAACGTTCAATCAACTGTGCCAATAAAGACAAGAAAATACGTCTTTGGTCACCAAGGTTAGAAATTCTCATTGATGATAAGTTAAGAATCTTTTCCAATAATCTAGTAGTCATTTTTGCTTCGTATTCTGAATTAGAACCGTCTTTGCTAGATGTTTGAGATCCTTGATGAGTGATGGTGATATGATCCTTGCAAAGTTTACTAAAGGTTCTCATAATCAGAGGCAAAAGCGAATCTAAGGTAGAAGGTCTGTAGTTTGCCAATGTCCAGGATAATGTGACTCCAGCAGCAACTGATGGCATATCACCTAAATCTTCAGAAACAGTAGTTGTCAATAACGAAATGAATTCCCTAATTTCGTCCTCCTCATCCTCTTCTGATTCCGTTTTCTTTTGTTTAGTAATAGCTTGAAGAATGATTCTTAAAACACATTGCAAAACTTCTTGAATATCGTGATTGTCAGACTTAATACACTTTTCAAGAAGTTTATGAATATAAGAAAGATTTGATACTATCCATTCTGGTTTCTTCCATTCTAACACTACACTCAAAACTTCCAAAGCATTCAAACAATATCCAAACAAGTTTGAAGAATTTAAGTCATTAGATAATAAAAACTTTTCAAAGAATGTCAATTTTACAGAAACCTCTGGCCAGTGTTCAGGACTTAAGAGGTCATATAATATACCTAAAGCTTTTTGGCCAAGTTCACTTTCAGATGCTCTTTGAGGACTGATACAAACATATCTAATCAAGAACGTAACACACGCTTCTCTTTGACCAAATGGAATACTATAGTTCGCTGATGTAGTGAAATCTGTTGCATTTTCTGACGTCTGTTTGGTGGTTTGAGAACCATCTATTTGAGTTTCCATTTTTTGTTCCTTTGATTTTGTTTCCCATTTCAAGATTAGCTCCGCCAAGTCAATAGCAAGAACTTGATTTTCTATTGCAGGGTTTGCTAAGATAGTTAATTTGCCCATTGCTGTGATAATATTGGAAATAAAGTGTTCACGGGCTATGAAAAATAAGTCTGGATGCTGTACGATAAATTGATAGACATTGAGTACCTGCGTAACATTAAAACCGTCTTCTGAAATCACACGACGAGGCCATTTGAGCCAACTAATTGGTGATTCGGCTGCATCCATACGATCCGGCATCACTGGAGCAAGGATATCTAATGCTTGTCTCACAAGATGTCTGGAGTCGGTCTGATGCGTGCGAAGAAGAGCAACAAATACCTGAGTAGCTAATTTTGATGGTGTTTCGTATGCCGCTATAAAATAGGATGTAGTAACATATGCGATTTGTTTGGTAATATTATCTTCCAATTTGATGTAATTCCAACTGAATTTAATGATATCTTTACGGAATTCACCGATGAAACTTGGCGCCCACTTAAGAAGAATGGAAGTCATTTCAAGTAACTCGAACCTATAACTATCCATGCTGCCTGATGTGTGATCAGTAATTATATCATTTGTTGATCTCCAAATGTTTTTACAGATGTCTTCTAACCAATGAGGTATCTTGTTGTTTTCAAAGAATGCATCTACTTTACCCTCTTTCTCGGCTTCATATATGATAATCGAGTTGAAAACTTTCTTCAAGAAGAATATTTTGCTCTTTAAGCTGTGTTCGGTATCATTTACAAACTCGATACATTTGTTCAAGTATGTTTCTCTGTGTTCAACATCTTTAGAGCAAACAATAGTATCAAAAATAAACTCCTCTAATTGAGGAGGTACCCTAACCTTTAAGCAAGACAAACGATCAATAACGGTAAATGTCATGTCAACCTCTTTGGCATTCCTCTTTAAGTAATGTACTACTATTCCTTGAAGTTTAGAAATAGCTTGATCACCTTGGAAATGAGTAGAAGAAACTAATGGAGATTGGTTCTTAATATCCACAATTTTTTCTACCATAGATGAGACAGTAAGAATAAGATCCTTTTGTTCGTCAAACCATTCAAGCTCAAAATCAGAAAGGGATTTAAGAAGATCAACTGTGTTAGCAAATTTTATGACCTTTATTTCTTCCGATGGCTCGTCTTCAAGATCTTTAAGAATGTCACTGAATTTCTCCTTCGCTGTATTCCTAATTTTATTACAGTCCTCTAATCCAGCAAAATAGGCTAACATATTCCCTAATTTTCTATTCTTATAATTTTGCATATAATATTCTAAACAGTTTTCTGAAAACCTGTTTAAAAACTTAGAAACAGGGATTCTAAATGGCGATATTTGATGACGATCTAAATGGCCCTCTAAGTATTGTAAAGTGCTTATGATTTCTTCCATGAATGTGTATGCTTTAGCAGGTAAAAGATGAAAAATATTTAAAATTGCTATGACAATCTGCACTGTATGGTTGTTCTCTAAGTCTTGGCCGGCTAGTTGTCTTAATGTGTTAATTTGGGCCCATGCCATTAAGTGATCTAATAGTTTACGGCCAATTTCAACTCTAAAATATGAAATTAATAGTTCCAACAAACGAGCGAGAGCCTCAAGACCAGATACAGTCAATTTCTT
Organism: Debaryomyces hansenii CBS767; assembly: GCF_000006445.2. Lineage (NCBI taxonomy): Eukaryota > Fungi > Ascomycota > Pichiomycetes > Serinales > Debaryomycetaceae > Debaryomyces > Debaryomyces hansenii. The sequence continues at coordinate 1,317,857 of NC_006048.2, read as the reverse complement.
GTGGTCTGACAAATTCATAAGCATAGGGCGAAGACCATTCTGTAATAATTCCTTTGGTAATTTGGCATTTTCTTGAAGACTCGATTTCAATCCTAAATGTGCCGCATTAATAATTTCCGTAGATTTATTGCAAAGCGCCTTAAAGAAGACTCCCAATATACGAATCCTTGCTTCTGCTAAGGACCCCAATGAAAAGTCAGGCTTTGTTAAGGCTAATGAAAGCAATTTAATGGACACAACACGTAGTTCTATTAATTGTTTTGAAGTTCTATATTCATAAAGACGATGGACATTAGCAAGTGATTCATCCTCTGCATCAACCAAAGCTAAGGCTTCAAGAAGAAGTCTGTTCAACTCATCATTAAAAGTTAAAAATGTGTCATCAAGGCCCAAACAGAATGTAATTGCATCTATATTACCAATCTGCATAGGGAATGGTAAAGCTCTTAATGGCTTGCCAAAAATAGGTGTTAATAATAACAGCTTGCAAGGCCCCATGATCGAAGCGATTGACACAGATGTTGTCTCGGATAATACCTTTAATGAAGACTGAGATACTTCTCTGACGAGTGGATTCGCACTAGCTAAGTCATATACTAATGCACCAACTAGAGTCTGGAATGGTTTTTCTAAAATGGTTTCCTTAGGCACGTCGACATTGCAATCATGTAAAAGCTTCAAGACCAAATTCTTTGCTAAGTCATGTACTTCATATGATACCGTCTCTGGTGTATCTCTTAGAATAAAGAAGATTGAACGAACTAATTCAAATTGGCGTTTAAAGAACCATTTAGGGGCGATACCCAAGTCCTCAAACATGGTTTTAAGTCCCAAAATACCACCCAATTTGGCGTGATAAAATTCATTATAACAGCAATGAGTGAATCTATAAAACATTGAACGAAATATTGGAGAATATAATGCATTCTCATCTGAACCAAAGATTGTGACGGTTGTCGTATAAATATTTCTAATAGTCTCTATCCCCTTAGATCTAACATCCTTATCCCAGAAACTTAAAGCATAATTTAAAGCATTAAGGAATGCTGTCTCATTAATATATGCTTTTCCTTCATTATCATTAACGCAAAATGCGCGTTCTTTTTTCACTTTATCAATCACAGATGTACCTAAATAAATTAACGTGAAATGCGTGGTAAGACCATCTATCAATTCACTAGCTTCTTCTTTAAGATCTGGAATTGATACTGAAAAGAAAAGGATTTCTAGTAATCTGGAGAATAGCTTCTGTTGGCGGTCTAATTTAGCACCATCTTTTATACCGGATTCTTCTAAATCCATAGTTTGTTCTATTTTTTCCAGCTTTAAATTCTCAACACACTCAGATATATACACGGAATAGTCTTCTGGGATAGGCGTCGTATCTATAAATAACTTTAAAATTCCAGACAAATACTTAAATGCACTAATACGATAATGAACTTTTAACCTTGGATCTTCTAATAATTTTATCGCAGATTCCACTCCAGGTGTTATTGAAACTGGTACTTCACCCTGTAATCCGTAAATTTTGAAGAGTGCTTTTATTTCTTGATCTAATTCTGATTGAGTAATCAAACTATTACATGGTTTAAAATTCTTATGATTTCTGCCACCTAGCTTACCTAAAATCCTAATAGCTGTGTGGGAATGTTGATGATGATATGGTACTGGCTCCAAATGTTTCCATAATGCTGCCATAATCTCATCAATTACTGGCTCGATGATTGGATCAAAATACTCGGCCGTCAAATTATCAACGCATAATTCAAATGTACGTAAACCTTGGCTGACTAATTCTTGTGATCCATTAAGCGCGTAAACCAATGGCCTAGTTAAATAGTTTAGATGTGGAACTAGCACCGAAAGACGAACTGGTACAGTCAAACACAACTCAACATATATATCGCGCTCATAAGGCCGGCGAGAGTTAGCAATCATCTTATTCAAGCTTTCTAGTAATACTGGCAAGATAGGCATTATCTCTTTATATAAGTTTTCAAACCTACCACCACTAATACTTCTGAATAATATTCTAACCAAATAAGAATATACTATTGGTTCGTCAGCTTTCGTTGCCAACTTTAATGATTCTAAAATCAAATAATTTAAATGCGGTAAAATAACACTTTCATTTGCGGTAGGAAACAAATTCACAGACATGAAGCATAGCTTAAATAATCTTATCAATATGTTGGATTTCGCTAACTCGACTTTATCTAATTGATCTAATTTTGACTTTAAAAATGAAATTAAAATGCCTGAAAAGTTGGCAGAAGTTATCTCACTAGCCAAAAAGAATTGAGGTAAATGAAGTAGAGCGGCATTTTCAAGCATAGAATCAAACATGAAAGGTAATTCAAAATTAACTATTTCATTAAACGATGCAGGATCTATGTGAATGAAGATAGTTGCGAAAATTTCCATTAAGTCTTTCTCTTCTTTAGATGATGTTATAGGTAAATTCGGACCACCAGTTGACCAGTCAAATGCTTTAGCTTGAGGCACGTTTGGTTTGGGCTTAGAAACTGAAAAAAATCTCAAGCAACTTATACCACCTCTAAACAAATTGCGCAAAATGTTCACTTCTTCAAAGGACGTAAGTTTAGCTGAATCATTCCATTTATCATAGTTAATAACTTGACCAGGATTCTTAGTGTCTGACTGAGAGGGTTGTGGTGGAACAGGTGGATTACAATTCTTCAATCCAAATATTACTGACTTTAAAAAGGTCATCAACGTACGGAATAAATAACGTGCGTCCTTTAACAAATCAGAGTTATTATTAAGAGGAGACGAAGAAATAGGTGAATGTTCGTCAATGCTGAAAACGTCTAAGAAAACGTCCAATTCAGATTTCGATTCATCTTCGCTTGCTTGTTCCTTGTCCTCACTTTCAGCATCTTCCATTTCAATATCTTCCATGTCGGTTTGGTTGTCATTTTCATTTTCTTCTTTCATTGATTCTTGAATTAATTCTATTTTCTTTGTTTCCAAAATATCCACATTCTTTGAAGAATATTTGCTAATAGCTTTTCTAGATTCTTTTTCCTTCAATTTCCTCTTCCTTTCAAACTCACCGTGCTTATGAATGATGTAAGAGTACTTTCTGTTTAAACTTTGAAATCTTTTTGCGTAAGCGTCAATTATAATCATAAATAATTGTCTTCCTTCTAATTTATTTGGTAATTTCATGATACGCTCCACTAAATTAAGTAGCAATTTAGCACTCATAATTTGCACTGTTAGAGCTAACGAGTCATCTTTTAATAAATTGCAATATATTCTTACGGTGGACCAGATTTGTTTAGGTGTTAATTCGTTTCTCACGTTATGAATAAAGTCTGCCACTGTTGAATATGCTAATGGTCTTAACGTTTCAAATGATGTCAATCCATCACCAATCAATATCTTCTCATCGAATAACATTTCAATAGTAGGTATAAACTGAGAACGGAATGGAGTTGATAATATATGTCTTGTTGCGTGTAATAATTCCTTACGTGCTACCGATAATTCAGCTGGGCAATCCTGTAAAAGTCTCAATATCACATCTGGAACGATCTTGGATTGGTCTTCGCTCAAATGCTGATTAGCGTAACCCCTAATGAACACATAGGCTAAGAAAGATGCAGCCTTAACTTGTCCTAAAATGAAATCGCTATATGCTTGTCTGTTTGTAATATCGGGCGATATTGAAGTGGTGGTCTTATTCTCCTTTGCAGATTCTTCACGATAGGATTTTTGTTGTTCCACTTGTAAAGTCAAGATATTCATAATCTTCGGCAAGAATGTAGGTAATGACGATTGGACGAGATTCTTGTACGATGAGTATAACGAAACCATCGTTATTGGGCATTCTGCCAATGTTTTAAATGAAAACATCGCTTTACTCAATGTCTTTGATGAATTCTCCTCGTTGAATGAAGGTGGAGACATCTCCTTGGCCGATTCTTCAACTGATTCTTTTTGTTGGTTGGCACCAAAAGTCTCTTGGACCGTCAGGTCCATATTATCATAAATATCATTGATGATTTCCACAAACGGTTGTACTTTTTCTCCCAAATTATTCTTGTATGCCTTGTGCAAACTAGTGATAATCTTCATACATAACACACCATTGTCCTCATTTTCATCAACTAATATCGTGGTCAAAGCATCTAATATCTGCTCCGAGTACGGCTGGAATGTTTCGTTCATAATCGACCGGTGTATGATCTCCAATATCGAATTCCTTAACTTGTGTTCTGGCGATTGACTGGTAAACGAAATCGGCACCTCCTTCAAGTTCTTAATGAAAATTGGTACCAAGTTCGACAAAAAGTACTCATATTCGGCCGCTCCGTTGAACGTTTCGATCATATCCAAAAGCTCCGATAAAACTGAATGGGCCGTCTTGTAGTCAGCATTATCATTGAGCCTAGACACAAATGTGTCAAGCTGTACTTTATATGCCATTATTTATCGATTTTTCTATGAAATATAAATTCAATTCTAAATCTGATACCTAACCAATCACTAACTAACGGCTTTCAATAGGTTTACTACTCCTAAACTACCGATATGATTGACTTGTTTATGATAAAAACCACTGTTAAATCGCGTTGAAAAATTAGAGGAATTTCGTTTTGGCTCTTTTTCCAATTTTTCACGTGAAAAGAGCGTGCTTGTCACCAAAGACGAACATCACGAGAATCTCGCCTATTGCTGCAAAAGGCCCAACATAGTAAGTAGTAAAACCGATATTAGTCTGATTTCAAGGTCTGTATGTGTATATAGAGATGAATACTTGATCCGGGTGGTGTTTGAATTAAACTCAAGCTTTATTTGACACTAAATATGGAAGAAGGTGGAAATATTCTAGTTCATACAAAAATGTAACGGATATTTCATAGATTTTGTAGACTATGTAGGTTTTGCAAAACGTAAATTAGCAGAAGAAAGAACAACAGCAACAAACATAACCAAGGAATTGCATGTAACAATTATTTTCTTGCGGGGAAAGAGAAGTTCTTTGTTGCTGGTTAATGTGAGTTCTAGTTCATGTGGACGGGCTAGAACTTGGGTTCTATTTCATTAGCTTTATCTTTCAAGTCCCTGATATAAACGAAAACGCTTCCCATGCACACTATTAAGAGAAAAGAAAAAGCGGTCCAAGTCATGGCCTCTGCTCGTTGGCCTATGGTAGCAGAAACGGTATTCATGGATGCAGGACCTATGATATGACGGGCAGCCTTCGTGGCTTCGTGCTGGAGCATGGAACCAAGGCCCCAAACTAGGACGTTTGCAGCTGACAACACACACGCTATTTTTTTTGCCATTGATTTTCCGGGGACCAAGGGAATAACGTTCCAGAACATGACCACTAGCGAAAGAAGAGTCAATACTATAGCAGCAAGTAAAACATTAGAATAGCACACTTTTCTGAAGGTTTTAGCCAAGGTTACTAAATTTAGCTGGTCGGTTCCATTCTTGGTTGTAGGTATAATAGAAATGCCCGTGTAATCCGAAATCGAATCCAAATCGTTAAACGAAGTGCACTGGAGTGACTTATCGATATCGACGCACACGCCTAGGTACCCAACTGATAGTGTCATTTCTGCAAGTTTTGTGGAAATGTTAGAACCTTTGTATGCTGCTTGAACATTGCTATATAAGTCAGAACTTTGATTAAACTCAAGTTTCGTCAAGTAAACACTAGAATAAGTACCTGCGGTATCGGTTGAACCTATCAATAGGAAACTTAATAAAAAGACAGTTATGAAAAGTAACACCAACAAAAAAAATTTCATAAGTTTTTTAATTAAGAAGAATATCATGTTTATATTATTGCCATTGTTTTAAAATGTCTATCTAGTAGGGGTTTGAACATGATTTATATAGATTATCATTCTAGATTTCTTGAAACATTTTTGAAATTTTGCAATTTGCGACATCCTTAGAGGCAAATTTGATGATACAAGCCTGATACTATTTTAACTATAGCCTGCTATACAATATGATTCATGGTATTAGGTAAGATAGAAACAATTTTTATGCTTTTCTGGGCTATAGCAAGGCATGACTCATTCCTTAGTTTGAAACATATCCTAATTTACGTAGTATAAGTGGTATCATTCGGTCGGCGATCTTGCATGATGAACGGATAAAATGATAAAGAATCACCCAGAGGGAGTCGAGAACATGGATGTTATCACATTATTCTAGTTTAATTGATTAAGTTCCATTGTGCGTACTAATTGGGATTTAAAACAATAATATGACGCTCTATCGAAGCTTGCAAGTAGACCTCGATTATTTTTTAATAACCTGGGACTTAACGGGATACATGTATCTTCAATCTTCTATAAATCCAAGCTTGATACGTATAGCCATGTAAATTCTGGGAAAGGATTTACATTTTGATAAATCAGACGGAAAAAATATGGTCTATAAAGTCGCAAAATATACATATTGTTGTTGTTTCAGCATTTACCTCTAAAATACGCCTTGGAATAGTCCATAATTTATACTAATTGAGTAGATATCAGGAGTATCGATTACAATCTGCTCAATATGAAATTAATCTTATTGATGAAATAAATAAATTTTTCTAGATTTTCTAGAATATCATAACATATACTTAACTATATTCATTTGACGATAATACACAAATAATAGTGTCAGGAGATCCGACGGCCAAACAAGAAATATAAAGAAGTGCTAATGTAGACATGATACTAAAATAATATTTTCAGCAATGTCATCCATATAATTCTAAGTATCAATAAAACAATTGTTAAAGATGCAAAAGATCCAACAATATCGGCAATACTGTTAATTCTAAAGTCGGCCACAACAGTATTCTCAGCAACCTTTCCAGCGGTATAATTAACCTCACTCTCTGGATCTACAAAGGATCCGAGTTTATAAAATTGATCTAACATTCTATCTTTTTCGTACCACACCTTAAAAAGCCATTCTTCGAATTTGATTAAATCTTCGGAAGAGACATCATCAATATCTTCCGTTTCTTCACCTAAAGGAATCTCAGATAACTTCCATCCTCTGAGATGATAACTGATCTTTTTTGGACCGTAACCTTTGAGATAATGCCTTTTCAACGTATATATATCTTCACCATATTCTCCAGGCTTTAAATCAGAGTAGCCACACGTGAAATCGTAGACAATCTCAACAGTATTTCTCAATTTCCTCAAGGTCAAGAATAAACCTCTTACTCTTGGAAGTAATGTGTGTTTCAAAACTGGCATATTTCTCTCTTCGCAGAATTTGTTAGATTTTGCTCTTGTGCGGGCAGAAGTCACAGTTCCTTCCGGATACAAGATAACCAGATAAGGCCAGATTTGGCCCGCTTTATGACCCTCTGGCCAGTGATGAAGTTCCGAAGATCCTACGTTCGTAGAAGTAACGTGGGTGACTCCGTTGGCAGGACCCAATCCTCTCGCATTCGCATCAATCGTCAATAATTGATTCGTCAACACAATCTTATCCTTTTCCCATTTTCTCGACAAGAAGAGGAAATTGTAGTTCTTCATTCCAATCCCCAATACCGGGATCTTGGATAAGTCCTTCAACATGATATAGACCGAATCACCCAATTTAGCCGTGTATAAGATAAACCACAAGTATAACCAGTCGGTATAGAGCTGATGGTTCGAAATCAACACCGAATTGGGACTGAGTATGCTCGATAAGTTTCCCAGAGGATCCACTTTGAATGAGTCGCCTTCCGGTAACGTCGATGGATCGTATGTAATAGAGATCTTACACGGACTGACCCATTGTGTTATCGTTCCGAACAACGCAATGAAGTGTTTCTTCGTGAGATTGATCACCGCTTGTTTCTGTACAGCATCGTTAGCAAAGACAAACGTTCCGATCAACTGGTTTCCCAATATTGAAATGCATCCAATTACAAAAAAAAACCCTAGTACAAGTGTCCTCCCAATCACTACGGGCCATGCATGCCTTACTATCATTTTGTTCGTAATTTTCGTTCTTTTTCTTTCTTTCTTTGAAAAGACGACTCAATGGCACTAATATATTGATCTCTCTACGCGATACTCGTATATTGAGCCGTGTAATCCGATATAGCCCCAACTGTTAAACCAGATCTTATTGCTGATTTTATCAGAGTTCCCTGTCTTACAAATCTATCAGAACATTCTTGAGCCTTACACGATCCATCGCTCTTCTCTCCCATCATTACTGGGTTGATCGTTTGAAGTTCCTCCCCTCTGAATCAATCGCATGAGCAGGAAGGGCCATGTGACATCACGATGGCCCTCGTATCCCAAATTTTCATTCGGTTATTGCAGACGATATTTCGGGCCTGTTCGGCATTGGAAACACCTGTGTCGCATTGACACCTACCAAAATGGTCTGAATGACGGAATAGGTGCTTCAAACAATGCTGCACCCGGGGATTCAATGATCTATGGTCTTCAGAGTACACTATCGGTTAGTACCCTTTTGGGGCATCGGAGGGAGGGATGGCTGGACATATAGTGGGGGTCGCGCAGGCCCTCTTCGACACTACTCTTCAAAAATTTAGTATATGACTCTTCATAAGCATAAGACTTTTTGTAAGTACAATAGACAATCGAGATTTATTTCAGGATATTCATATAGAAATTGTTATAATAAATACATGGGTTGTGTCATAATATAAGGAAACGCATAAATTGTCGATAAATATGGCCAATGATCAACGCTCATCAACGATATCGTTAGAGTCAGACATTTCGCATGGGTTGCATTCAGAGCATCCGCAACCTATTGAACTAGAAAGAACGAGAGACCAGGAGAGGGTAGACGAGGTAGATGTACAATCAAATGAGAATATGGACCGGCGAAAATCGAATGCTTCGTCCGCGAGACTGAATAAGGTCCCTGCAAGTGAAAAAAGAGGACTACTTGCTAATCTTGCATTGATCCCAGAATATGAGGATGCCAGAGACTATCCCAAGTCGTATAAATTGACTATCGTGTTTGTGATTGCATTTGCAGCGATTACCGGGCCCATGGGGACATCTATTATGTTGCCGGCCATAGACGATGTGGTGAAGGATTTGGACACAACAGGAACGATTGTAAATGTATCCGTGGGTATGTACTTGTTGTCGTTAGGGATATTTCCTATGTGGTGGTCGACATTCAGTGAAAAGCATGGTAGACGGAGTGTCTATCTTATCTCCTTCGTATTATTTTGCGCGTTTACTATTGGCGCAGCCTTGTCCCCAAATATTGGGGCCTTAATTGCATTCAGAATACTTTCAGGTGGATGTTCTGCATCTGTACAGGCAGTTGGAGCAGGAACTGTGGGGGACTTGTATATAAACGAGGAAAGAGGAACGGCCATGGGGTTGTATTACTTAGGGCCGTTGATGGGGCCATTTTTAGCTCCAATAGTGGGTGGTGCGGTCGCCGAAGCTTGGGGCTGGAGAGCGACCCAGTGGCTTTTGGTAATATTCTCAGGCAGCAACGTTATATCGATTATGATTTTTTTGCCGGAGACTATTCGAAAACAAGATTCAGACAGTGCCATAAAAGAGATGTTGCGTCAATATCGTAGAGTGGAAGAGACAGATGAAGACGACCAGAACCTTACAACGGGGGTACCAATAGCTGTAGACGACATCCACGGGGAGGAAAACCCGGTAGAAGGTCTCGAAGGAGAATATGCAGAAAGAAAACTAGACGATTCTGAGCTGGGCCAACTGGCTGTATTACTGAATGTTCCTACAAAGGAATCAAATCAACACTATTCAGATGCCGACTTAGCTAGAATTGCTTCTAGTTTGTCAAGGTCAGGCTCGAGACAATCATTGGATTTGGAATACGAACGACCAGCATTTGATGCAGTAATGCCTACTTTAGCCAGATCTTACACTGATAAGTCAAGCTATTCTAGAAGAATTGCAAAGGAGTATCGTGAAAATCAAATTGATAATATCAATAGAACTTTGTCAGGTGCTGCTCAAGGCACGGAACTGCCCATCAAGGAACCGACAAAATGGGAGAAATTCAAAATAAATGCTTACGACTATACCATTAGACCCATGCATTCAGTAGTTTTATTGACGCATCCTCCAGTGGCGTGGGTCATTGCATATTCAGCAATTGTTTTTGGAGTATTGTATTTTTTCAATATGACCATTGCTTACGAGTTCAAACAGGAGCCATACGAATTTCTGACAATTATCGTTGGTCTATTGTATATACCCAACTCAGTTACATATGTTGTAGCTTCTATTCTGGGTGGTAAATGGAATGATTATTTATTGAAGAAGTATGCTAAAAAACACAATGGGGAAATGGTACCAGAATCTCGTATCTCCTGGAATGTTTTAACAGCTATTATCCTATTCCCTCCAGCTTGTCTTATCTTTGGGTGGTGTCTAGACTTCGGAACGCACTGGGTGACACCATTAATTGGTACTGCTTTATTTGGATTTGCCTCAATGTTAGTGATTGGAGCAACCGTGACTTATTTGGTAGATACATTACCCGGGAAGGGTGCGACGGGGGTTGCATTGAACAATTTAATCAGACAAACGATAGCTGCCATAGCTACATTTGTTGTTGAACCCCTTTTGAGGGCAATTGGCCCCGGTATTTTATTTTCTATTTTAATGGGAATAATGACAGTAGCCGCTTTTACTTTAGTGGTATTAAAAAGGAATGGTGCTTACTACAGAGAGCATTCAGATTTGAGTAAGCTCTACGAAATGCTTTAATAGATCCTCTATTTATATTAATATTTAATACTTAATATTTGTCTCAATTATTGTAATGATAAAATATCGTCAAATAAGAATTCAACATTAACACCAACGCCTTTTAAGGTATTAAGTTGAGGTCTAACCACTCCAATGAATTCTTGAAATAATGCAGCATCTTTGACTTTATATGTCGGCTCTTCAGTTTCTTCATTATTCCCTGTCAAAACAACCAAACTACCATAAAGATGCTTTTTAATAGCTTTTACCAATTTTGCAACTTCATCAATAGACCAATTAATCAATCCACTAGAATCAACATTGCCATTTAAATCCTTCTTCAATACTGGAACAATACACTCTTTATAGACTGCTATAGCTCTTTTAATAATTGAAACATTAATAATAACCAAATTTGATAAATAGTTAACAACATCTATTTTTGTTGAACCTTGGACTCCGACCACTAGCCTGGATACGTTTACTGATAAGTTATTGGTAACCGCTTGCAAATACAAGGATATACCCTTATCCAATTGATCAAAATTATGAAAAAACTCAATAATTGTAGATATTTGGGCGGTAGTTAACTTTCCTATATTATGTTGCAAATCAAAGCCTAAGCAGTGTTGTATTTGTGACTTTCTATTATTTATTTTCAATTTTATGACATCAATTAGCAATTTAATTTCGTCAATTGAAATTACAGCATTTGATGAGTTGTTGGAAATTGCCAGTTCTATACTGGATAACTTGTTCTCAATATACCTAATAAGCCCAACTGACTCAGTATATTTATTACGGGATATTTCAACATCGACTTCGTCGAGTCTATCTTCAATTTTTTTCAAATCATTAAAAAACTGTCCTCTATCGGCAGCATTTACTTTGGCATGTGGGCCATGGTCAAAATCGTGTGATCTATTTCTTGAATGTACCCGAGCGGAAATATCCTGTAACAAAACATCAGCACTATGACGTTTGGTCCCACTTTCGCGCTTGGTAGTTTCATCCGATACACCATCATTTATTCCGGAATTTCTTAATGATTCACGTAATTGACGTTTTTCTTCGTCGGTTTCAATAAGGTCAGGGGTCTGGCCGATGGACTTCGAGTTAAGGATTCGTTCCTTAGCTAGTATTTCATTTCTTCCCTTATTATATGCTTCCGTTATCTTCAAAAAATGATCATATCTATCTGTCTGATAGACGTAACTCAACGACTTTGATTTTATATTTATTACATAAAGTTTATTACCATCCTTGTCCGTCTTACCCGAGTTATTTGGAACACGAACTTCAGATAACTTTACTTCATGCAACGGCCAACAATGAATCGCTTGTAGTCTTGAAGTTTTCTTATCACCTGTATCTTGGTTCATTGAATTTTTCTTCGTTGCTATCAACACCAAATCATTCAACATAAATAAATGAGTTGCCTTGGTGGGTTTCCATGTCCCCACATTAACTTCATACCAACGTCCACTCTCGGCAAGAACATGTCTCCCAGGCAACGCCTGAACATATTTCGAGGCCCCATCGACGTGTTTACATAATGATTGCAATTCACTTGCCCATATTTTCCCAAGAACCATCACCGAAGAACGATCCTTACGCTTCTTTGAGTTCAACGTTGCATACAGGTTATTATGGTTCTGATCCGTCTGCTGGGTCTCATGTTCCAATTCTAATCTTCGTTCAGCAGCCTCCCTAAACTCGTCCAACACGCCATATAATTCCTTGGTAGTAATACGCAACTGCAAAAGTTCCTCCTGAGTCTCCTTCAAATCATTCGTTAATTCTAAGATATTCTTCTGATTTTGGTTGATATTACTCTTCATGTCTTTGGTGATCAATGCCTTCTGTTTCACCAACACCTTAAAGTAATCATCAATTTCCGTAGCAGTACCGTTAGACAATTCTCCAAAGATCTTCGTCTCTATATCCACTTCTTCCTCTTCTTGTCCTTTGCTTATAGCCAGCACTGCATCGGACGATTGCGTGTTTGTCTTATATAGTTGGGGAACAGGTGGTAAGTTAGTTGCATCAAATGGTCCTCTATGACCAGCAGCAGCTGCTGAAGCATGTATACTCAATCTTCTTGTATTCTTCCTATTGCCCTTATTATTAACGCCATATGGATTAGGCACATGTAAACTATCATTATTTTCATTATTCGTTACCACCGATGTATTAGCGTCAGCATATGGATTACTTATTTTACTATTATTTGTAGAACTTTGCCACGGCGCCCTACTCTTCCGATTAGATACTTTGGCGTCGAAGTTCATTGTAGATCAATTATAACTCTAATATCTGATACCTTATAGCTCTTTTTTAACCTCTACAGCTGTCTGTTTATACTTCTGTTGAGATTCTGGTAGTGGCGAGTTTGTGTAACTTACAGCCAAAACCAAAAAAATTTGAAAGGTCGAATTTAGCCAGCTATATGATATCTAGAAACATACACAGTCCAAGCAATTATTAAAGGAACTTATGTCTTTGACTAGTACAGAGCTAAATTATTTGGTATGGAGGTACCTCCAAGAATCGGGGTTTGATTTGGCGGCATTTGCATTAGAAAAACACTCGCAGTGTCTGTCGTATGAACATAATAAGAATTTGCCGATAATATCACGAATTGAACCAGGATGTCTCGTAAACTTAGTTCAGAAAGGGATATTGTTTACGTTGGCGGAAGAAGACACTAGGAAAGATGGATCAGACCGGAGCACATACTCATTGTTGGGAGCTTTATTACAAGAAGAGTTGGATAAACAGAAACAAGAAGAAGAGGAAGCAAAATACGAACAACTGGAGGGAAAGGACAACGAGCGGTTTGCATTAAAGTCGGAAGTTAAGGCGGTGGGTAGCGACGGGGATATCGAGATGAAGGACGGCGAAGCCGAGTCAGTGGAAAAGAAGGATGATGAAGAGGTGGATGCGCCAGAAATTCCTATTGAGTTTACAACTAAGAGCTTAGTACCGGATATTAAGTACCCTGAGTGTTTGACCACGCATTGGCATCCAAGCACGGATGTTTTTGCTTATGGGAAAGATAATTCTACTGCAGTCATAAATGCGATTAAAGACAATATAATAGCGGAATCGGTGACGTTAAACCATCCGAACGTTCTTCAAGGATCCAATTCAAGTGCGGTGGACAACGAAATTACAACGGTTTCGTGGGCTCCTATGGGAAATATCATAGTTACTGCAGGCATAAATGGTGAGCTTAGGGCATGGTCTCCGGATGGTAAATTAAAGAATATTGCTAATACTGCAGCATCATTTGATATCGAAGCAGATGCCTTAACAGGATATAAAGAAGCACCAGAAACCGAAAATACCCCAGCGTTAATATCCAGTTTAATTTGGAGCGAAAGCGGGCAATATTTGCTATCCATTGCAGTAAATAACCAAGTTTGTTTATGGGACGGCAATAATTTGAATTTAATTCAAATAATCAAATCGCCCGCTACCCCTGCATGTCAAACATCAACTATAGATGCCTGTTGGATAGACGAATTCAAATTTGCACTTTCAACCCCAAAAGACACAATTAAGGTGTATGTAATTACGGTCCCACAAACGAACGGCGCCCAGTTTAATTTAGCACCTTCAATAAACCTGGATTCATTAGTCAAGCCTATTGGATTTCTCCCTGGTCACAATAATAATATATCCATTCTCGAATTCAGTACAAATACTAAGCTTTTAGCATCAAGTTCTGATTTTGACTACGTGATTAAAATATGGAAAAGCAGTTCAACGCATGAGTCACTTGAGTTAAATACCCAGACTGACAAAAAGAATGTAGGCATAAAACTTCATACATCTCCTATTATCGGGTTGTTTTGGTTAAATGCCTCAGAAAATGAAAGCGCTTTGTTAAGTGTGTCCATGGAAGGCATTGTAAATATGTGGAATACGACAAGCGGTGAAGCCATAGTAAGTACGAATGTATTTAAAAACGAAGATAATTTTAATCTTCCTACTGATAATACTGTGACATCATTTGCAAATAAGAAAGATTCTTTGATTTTCATTGCATCAGTTTCTCCTGACCATAGGTGGTTGGCTGTTGGAGATGACGCTGGAAGAATATCTATATGGGATGTTGCCCCCTCTCGTTATTCTGGTAAAAGGAAAGACGTGCTAAGATGCATGGGATGCCATGATCTTGAAATACCGTCTACAGAAAGGTTGGAAAACAAAGCAAATATCGGTATCTGTGATTTGGCATGGGACAATACATCACTGAAACTTTCTGTATCATACAAAGGCTTAGAAAGTGCTATTTTCAACTGGAAATAGAGCCACTGTTATTTCACAAATGTTATTCTCAAACGTGTATTATTGTTATGTATAGATATATTTATATTTTGTAATATTAAACCATTTTTTAAGATCCATCAAGTCAGAAATGTAATTAAGTCTTAGTTACTACCAGTAGCAGAAGAGATCACGGCCGACGCAGTTGCACTCGCTGTTTGGGCTAAGCTTTCTACCTTTGAAGCTGGACCGGACTTAGGAAAGATCAAATCAATGTAACATGTACAAACAGCAATAATAGCGAAAAGAATCTTTAAAAGTGGTGGTTGTTGTTGACTTTCTGAATCTTCCTGTTTATTAATAGGATCGTTTAAGTACGACTGTATAGCCAAAAATAATGACGTCCACGATAACAATTTATTTTTCATAAACATTGCTGCCATTGGCAATGATTGTGCTACCATTCCAGAAGCTTCAGAACGAGCCTTCGCTGGTACATGCTTGTATCTATTGATCATGTTAGTTCATTATTCCTGTTATCATTTCTTTGCATAGAAGTGCAATTATGTCTTTATCAAAACAAAATTAATACGTACGGTACGACTAAATCTTCTCTAATAACCTTTGGTGCCATTATTTCTGATACTTATTATTGAATAATTGATAATCAATGCTGCTTTAAATCTAATCTAAATTATGTTAATTACATCTATTGTTGAGATATCAACACTTTTTTCCATGGTAGTGCAAATTCGAAAACTACATTCTTAACTACTAGTTTATCATTAATGAAGTAAATAGTCCTATATTAATATACAAGTAGGTCTCTTTGTCTATAATACTCTCCTACAATGACTATGACCATGTCAATTGTATATTTCGAAACGTCATTAATATCCTGGGGGTTTGTGTTGATCTTTATTTTTATGGCCTTCTTTGCTAAATCTCTTACAATCGAACAGTCAATATGATCTAAAAGGCTATCAAGTCGTAAGAAAAGCAGAAATATCCACTTGGATAGGTTTTCATTACTGTTGGCACTTAACCATTTAGATACGTATATGAGAAGCTTTATTATCGTAGGACGGTTCAAATGTAAGAAGAAGAATTTAATTGATGGAGGAGGATTGTTGATAATGTACTGTCGCCAGGCAGTTGCCGTTTCTGGTATGTCAAAGGGTATTTCTGTATTCGCTTCTGCTTCTGGTTGATTCTCTGAAATTTGATCTGGTTGCACTTTTAACGATTGCAGGTATATTTCGACGTCTTCTTTCAATCGCAAAAACTCCTCCATAAGCTCTGTTTTCCATATTTCGTTATTATCAGATGTAATTGCAATGTTAGACTCTTCTCTACTATCCTCAATAGTTTTGTTTTCGCTATCTTCTGGGGGTAGATTTTGGGATCTATGGGTATAGTAAATGCATTGGTCCTTTTCCGCCTCTCTCCTAACAGATTCCAAGTACGATTGGACAGAATCAGTTAATGGGTCTGTAGCTTCATCGGGTTGTGTTTCAGGGAATGCTGCATGCTGGCCAAATGTTGCATCTAGAGGGCCTTGAGTAAATGATCCGACATCTGGGACACTAGTGTTATGTCCTTCGCTATCATTGCTTACCCTAGCATGTTTCGTTCTATTAGAATATTCACCATTCTGGTAATCGTGTCGTTTAGTCATTATTATATATCAAATGCCTTTTATGGCAAAGTCCTTACGAACTGAAAAAAAAATGAGTACATAAATATAAATGAGCATCAGTTTTGATTTATTTATCAATTAGTCACTTATTCAATGAGTAAACGACCTAGAAGGGAAAGTGACGTTGAATATAATGAAGAGCAGGTGTTGACATCACGCGGAACTGTCATAAATTGTTCTATACCTCCATGTCATTCAAATCCCATTAGCTTTAATGATTATTTAGCGTACGAAGCGCATATAGTTGATACCCATAATTTTCTTTGTTTAGAATGTCAGAAGAAGTTTCCATCAGAAACATTTCTTGATATACATATTGATGAAAATCACAATCCATTTTTTCAAATAAGTAAAGAAAAGGGAGAAAAGGTTTATAAATGCTTTCAATATTCGTTAACTGGTGGATGTAAAAAGATATGTATTGATAGACGAAAAAGAAGATTACATATGATTGATAAACATGCTTACCCACGGAACTTCAACTTTGGCGTAGTCGATAGCGGAATAGATCCAAAAAAACCTTCTCTATTAAAATGAATTATATACTCGTTATTTATATTTCTGGTGTTACATTATCAGACTGGCCATTTCCATTCGAGTCAAGCTTTCTTTTCTTCTTTACGGGGATAACAACACCTCTTCTTAATTGTGCTAATATCTTTTCGTCAAATTTAGAACCGCAAGTGGGACACTTACCTTCTTTAGGAATTATACTCATTATGCATAAGCAAACAGAGCAAACAAATCCTAGATTTACTGATTTACCCGTAATGAAACAACTTGCTCTATAATTAACATTGGAATTAGTCGGAAGTATTATTAACAGTCTGATTGATGGTTCGATAAAAAATGCTGTGGATAGAGTCTGAATCAATCCTTCTGGGTTTGCAATATGCAAGTATACACCATTAGTAGCATCTGATGCTTGTTGTAAGTATGAAGAGTCTCTTTCTCCCAATTTAGCTACGTCTATAGGTACCTTCATTTTTTGTGCTGCAAATGTTGTGTTCATGATTGGAATATATTTGATGTCATTGTCGTCGTTAGATGAAACTATTAAAATCCTTGATCTCATAGATGTAAGACTTGTAGTATTCGTTCCACCCGTGGACATTGAATTTGACGTTGTTCCAGAAGAGCTAGTTTTATTAGAGTTGGCATTAGTAGTTGTATTTATAGCTGATGCCGTTGTTGTAGAAATCGACAGGTCCAAATTAAGCATTCTATTCGTATACGTGAGGGCTAAACTTAATGCACCAGATAATGTTGAATTTGAACGACTCTTATCAACATTTTGGGATATGTCTGCAAAGATTTCATTCAATTTTTCCAATACGGCCTCGTCCACAATTCTAAACTGTCTATACATGCCATCACCTACCAAACTCGAAGTAGAATCTGCCTTATTCAAATTTGAGCCCTCACCATTCTTCTTCGAACTAACTTCGTCATAATTTTTCTCCGGATTAGGATATAAAAACTTGGAACCTTGCGGTGTGCTAGCAATGAATGCTACTTGATTAGAATTGTTTAATGAAAGATGTGCATTAAGGAATACAAGCAATGACTTTGCTACTTCTTGTATGGTAATCTGGTTTCTTATCTTATACCAACTTTGGGGCGTAACATCAAGTACTACCGTCAAAAGAGATGGATCATCACTAGGAGAATCAGAGGATCCTATATCTGTAAACACAGAATCAGCTATTGCATCCATTAAAGTAGTTATGTTTCTTCTATGAAAGAATTCTGATTCTGAATCAGATTTTTGAATTTTATTTTAGAACCGCACATCAATATAGTCTACTGGAATAGTCGTAATATGTTGCTACAAAATATCCTACAGAATTCTATTAGAAGCATGAATTAAGAATACATAAACACTCTACTCGCCAATATCTTCGTACCAGTCTTCTGGTCTTTCTTTAATAAATTTACTCATAAGGTCTTTGCAATCTTTATCATTCAAATTCACAACTTCAATGCCTTTTTGCTTTAATAAATCCTCTCCGCCTACAAAGTTATCATTTTCTCCAAGGACGACTCTCTTTATTCCGTACATAATACAAGCACCTGTACACATATGACAAGGCGATAATGTGGTGTACATCGTACATTTTTTGTAAATGCTTCCCTTTAATCTACCAGCATTTTCTAAGGTAGAAATTTCACCGTGTAATGTAGCCGAAGAACTTTGGAATCTCATATTATGTCCACGGCCTAAAATAGTACCATCTTCATGAATCAAAGCTCCACCAATTGGAACCCCGCCTTCTTCGTAACCTTAGGTTGTCAGTACATATTATATAGAAGTCAGCCAAAAGTTTGAAAATCTTACATACTCTTCTTAGCTTCCTCAAAAGCGATTTTCATTCCTTGTTTGTCATCAAATACCATTTTGTAATTTATTTAGTATTTAAGTAGATATTACTATTAAGTCTAACTAATAGATACATTAGCAGACTCGGCATCGTGAAAAATTTTGGCTGCGCAGTATCTTCAATTTGCAGACCACACAAAGTTACTTATATAAGTTAATGAAGCCATTTCTATCTGCAGAAACAATCATTTCAAACGGTCTAGTGACTACACCTACATCGGTTATAACATCTTGATGCATCCTGACAGAGTCAAATTGTTGACTAGCAATATTATTCAAAGTAGTTAGATCATCCAGCCTCTTATCTAAGCTAACTCTTTCATAATTCAATTGAAGTGTCAGATTAACCTTAGACTTATTGAAAGTTGTTGCATGCATATTATTGAGAGAGACGGATTCTGCTGTGTCAAAAATATTCCAAAGGATAATCCTTCTATCCCAAGTTGCACATGCAAAATAGTCCCTTGTATTGCTTCTGAATGACAGTAATGCGGTCATACTCTTATCCTTATTATTATCAGCATCAAAATCTATATTTAAGTCCGATACAATGGCATCAATTTCTGGCTCTTTGGTAACTTCAATTTTATCCAATGAAAACAACTTGACTTTTGGGTTAATTGCACTCGAACTAAACGCTTCACGGCATTCAAAGCTCGGAATCTCCCAAAGAGAAATATCTGACTCGTTGGTACCACCAATCATTGCAAAGTAAGAAGTATTTTCCAGTTTTACATCTAGATTAAAATCATTTGGCATCAAAATCAATTTCTTTATTGCAGACAGATTATCAGATTTATTGTTTGTATTCAATTTCCAGGAGTTGACTAGCGTTCTAAATCTTAAGTCCCATAGACATAAATTACCCTTATCCGTACCCACTAACAACCACGCTGCCTTGTGGTCAATTATGTATGATGTATTTACACCAAGCATTACAGGATTTTGCAAATTAAATTCAACTTCCATCTTGATGATTTCAAATCCTATGATTTTGGAATTAGATGTAATACCAACAATCCAAGCATGCTTCAGAGAAATACAATATTCAATACTTGTTAAATAGCCATCCTCTGTAACATCCAAACTATAATGTCTAATCAAGGCAAGTCTTGTATATTTGGTAATTCTTTTGTTCTTTCCCCGTGAAACATCAATTCTAAACAATCTTAATTTTCCATCAGTAGTAATTACCAGAAATACAAATCTATTTGGAATAAATTTAATACCAACAATTGATGACTCTAATTTGATAGAAAGACTTTCACGTTTAACGGCGATATTCTTTTCTAACTTTAAAGTATCCCAAACTCTCAATATTCCATCTTCGGACCCAGTTATAAAAAACTCTGAAGTTGGACCAACAGATATGCAGTTTACTCCATAAATGTCACCATCGCTATTATTTGTATTAATATGCGCTACGCATATGCCTTGTGGTTTCCAAATACTACTATCTGATGTAGTTGCTTTCGAAGATTTTACGATATTACCAAATTCTGAAAAGCTCTCTAACGTGGGTTCAAATTCGACATTATGCAAATAATTCAACATATATGGGTTATAACCAGTATAACTATGCTTCATATTTGCAGTGATAATTTTTTGGTTATTAACACTAAATACTCTATGAGTCGAATTGGAATTATTCGTAGAATGGATATGATGATGATGATGGCTACTACTAGCATTGAAAGAAGAATCATGACTAGTATCCAATTCTCCGAAAACATTTGCTTGAACAGTCTGTAATGAAACTTTTACCTTACCAAAATTAGGTAATATAAGAGAATTTAATCCTCGTGTGGAATCTTCATCCTTCTTGGAATTTGAAAGAGTATGCACTGATTCAAAATTCGTTTCTGCTGTTTTAGAACCCGATGAAAAAGGTTCCGATTTATAGCAAACTTCGAAGAAGACATTACGTGGGGTAATGTTAATGTCTTTTGGAAGTTCAAAATCATCTTTAGCCGTAGGTGAAGTATTGGATTTGCTGGAATGATAAATATAATCTCGTAAAATGAATATCTTCCATAAGTCCCTATCGTTTAACCCAACAGATTTTAGTTTTAAAACCCATTGTTTATCTTCTGGGGATAATGGAATGTTTGAGTTCGTATTATTCAAAGAAAATCCATTTTTGGATTTAGGAATATAAACAGATTTCCCCATATTTGTCGAATAGGGCAATATCTTTGTAGGTGCTTTCAAATCATTGAATACTGAAAAACTCTTCTCTTGCCAGAATAAAGATTTATTCGATGCATTTGATGACCAAGTTATTGCTAAATTGTATATCTGTTTTGATAATGGCTTTGTGATAGATGGATACAAGGTATTCCAATTTATAGTGTTCACATCATATACCAAGAACCCCTTTACTATAGGGTAAAGAAAACAATACTTATCAGCATCCAGCAAATTATCACTAATTGCTAAAATTAGGCAGATTACCGATTGTCTAATCCATTCATTTGGAAGAAGAAGTAACTTTATTGAGCTTGTTAACAACTCCTTGTAGATTGACAATGCATTGAATTCAGATTTTGGATTAATCAACCTATCTCGTACAAAACAATAAAATATTTCCAAGACTTTTAAAATGACAAATTGTTCCAGATCACCTAGAGTTTGAATCAATAAGGGTAAAATGTATTGCTCAAATGACAAAACTCCAACGAAAGGGCCTATTCCCAAAATCGACGACAAGAATGCGAGTCTTAATTCATAATTTGAATCATTTAAGTATGTGATTAAGTGTGGTAAAATTATATCATTAGTTTTATCAACACCAAAAAATTGACATAATGGCATTATATTGTTAACTAAACTTATTTTAACCATGGGGTTAACATCTGTTAATAATTTGGAGGCAAGGTTTTCAAAATCAGAATCTAACTGTTCTTTTCGAATGCTGAATGAATTGTAAGAGTCACTTACGTTTTCTTTATCGTCTAACAGAGGTTTTGACGAAAGTCGACTGTTCAAATCTTTTAGAACATCATTCTTAAAAGTCTTGGACATCATCCAGAATTTCTTAGATACATTTGCAAGGTAAGGTAAACATGCAGCCAATGTTATTTTGATTAAATTTTTGTCCTCGTTCTTTGGAAATATACTAATCAAAGCGTGCAACTTTGGTAATAAATATTCTGAAAACATTAATACATTAATCGGGTTAATATATGAACACGACATAATCAATGTGGTTATAGACGTCAATGCAATGCATGCTACTTCTGAAGATGATGTGAAGTTCTCTGACAAGTTGGTTTGAAAATTATTTGGTTGGTAATTTATGGAGGAGCTGTCCATGTATTCGTCCAATAGATTACATAAATATGGTAAACAGCGATCTAATTTGCAATCGTCGTTAACCCTCTCTGATAATGCAACTATTAATTCACACGCTTTTATTTTGGATAAAGGCTGCTTGAATGATTTCATCAACGAGAAAATTAAATTAAGGATAATCAATGAACCTTGCTGCAGGTAATTATTTTCCATAAAGGTTACTGTTGGTTTCACTGTATAGTTTTTTGGCATTCCTTTTAAATTGAGCATCAATGGTACGAATTTCGAGTTTTGAGAAAGGGAAGAATTGCGATCATTGGAATAATTAAATTGTAAAGCATCAGCTATCTTGTCATAACTTTTGTAAATCTTTTCAAGCTTCAAATCGCTAGGAGTTAGATTATCATTATCGCTTGGGATAACAAATAAATCATTATTATTTAACTCAGACATGAAATCATAAAGAAACTCATAAAAAAAACCTGGAAAACATTTGTCTTTATAGTCGTTGAGTATAGTATCAACGGATGGTCTATCACCAGGATCACGCAGAATCAAGTTAGTTATTATTTCTCTAATGTTTGAATCATTAATAGTCGATAAATCAGGAATATACTCATTTTTTATATATTTGAATATTTGTGATAGTGTAAAAGTAGGTTCTCCATCCAAATATAATTCAGCTATAACGCATCCCAAACTAAATAAATCCATTTCATTTGTTAGTTGGTCTTTCCCATTAAACTGACCAAAATCATTAACATTTTGAATTGGTTTAACATTGCTCTTTGAGTTATAGAACCTTTCAGGCGCGATATAACAGAGTCTTCTATCTGATGTGTCAAAATAGAAAGAAAATTGATTTGGATTATCTTCTGGAAGATACGTAGGCTTTGTATAGTTCGCAAAGTCTGTCAACATTACCCAATTCCACGATGTGATCAAAAAGTTCTCTAATTTTAAATCACCATGATGGATATTCAATTTATTATGCAAATCATGGATTATTCTCAATATTTGGAACGTAAGAAAAGCTTTTTCAATAGGTTCTAAAAAGGGCCTTAGTGATATCCTATCGTATAGATTTGTCTTAATCAGTTGCCTAATCAAATAGCCTGCCCTGTCTGTCTCTATAATTTTGTGCCATGGTAGGATGTTATTAAACCCGCATAGTAAAGAAGATTCTTTTGCCAATAATTCAGTCAATTGCTGTAAATCTATGTTGTAATTCGAAGTATTATTCGAAGGTTTTATGAGTATTTTAATAACTATCAAGTTTCCTGATGCATTATCGACTGCCTTAATCGTTTTAAGAAATCGTGAATTGTTTAATAATTCGACATATTGAATATTATTTAGAATATCCACATACGAAGAAATGGCTATTGTCGGTGCTGAAGGTGCCAATAATGACAACCTAGCGCCCATTGTACGCTTTAATCAAATTGTCTTAATATAAGGAAGAAAATGTAGTTATATCGGTAAAAATGACAATCGCGATAACCATTATTATACACGATAAATTCAATACACAGAATTACAATATTAGATTTAATCACTAAACTAGTTACTTCGAAATATATATAACAAGCTGACAGCTTATAAAGGAACTTGCTTAACCAAGTAGACTAAATAACATGTTAGGGCTTCCAATTTGATGAAAGGATACCATCGGTTCTATAATATATAGCTAATCTATGGATTCTAAGTTACAAATCTCATGTTATACCTATCCAATGTAACTAAGATCTTCAAAGTCTGTATGATATCTATAGTAGGTCATGAATTAATTTGGTCAATATGATTTTGGAAGGTATGCTAAGGATTGTGGCATAAAAAATGCTCTGAGTTTACCCCCATGCAACATCAAGTCTTCAATATAAGCTTCGAGCCCATCCCATACTCCAACGAATATTTCTGAATATCGTAAGTAGATGATTCAAACATTCTGTAATAGATGTTACTATCCATATATAAAATCAATGAATAATTCCATTATCTTTTATCATCAAATCTTGGGATATATACAGACAGTCCTTAACTTCCAACAAAATGGTTCTTACTTAAAGATAAGAAATATCAACTATAGTCAATTAAGCCACAATGTATCGGTAAGCATCAGAGTAAGTATCATCCAAGAAATGGGTGTACTGGTTTTGGTGTATGGATGTTATTTGCAACCAAGTCTACATACAACTAGGAACAAAATACCAGCACTAAACCCACAGGTTTTTTATACCAAAAATTACGGCAAACCTAACTTGACTACAAATTTAAACCTAATTTCTCACCGTAGATCGGCGAAACAGAAAGATGAGCCTTAATACACAACTAAACGTGGTAATCGTTAGGCAAAATGCTAGGAAGATAATAATTGCGAAAAGTGTGGCAGAGATGAGCTGCTTCTCAACAGAATCGATTATTAAACTGAGGAATAAATGAAATACTCTTATACGATATAAAGGCTAATATTTGTTCCTGTTTAATGTACGTTTCAACTCAATAATCAAAATGTATGAAGAAAACAAGAATGACTTAATTCGAGATGAAGTAGATAACATTTCCGATACTTCCAGTAACTCTACCATCTTCCAAGCAGGTTTAACAGACAAAGAAATATCCGAGAGCGTTGATGCAATTATTGAGAAGAATCAAAGTTTGATTCCTCATAAAGAATTAATTTATCGAGGTGCAGTACTTGCCAATGATGGAGGTAATGTTCTCCAGGAACACCAACACCACTATACTAATACCGAAGTTGATCAACTTGTGTTCGAGTCAAAACACTCAATAAGAGCACAATCATGGACCATGTTTTTGGTGGCACTTTCAGCTTGTCTTTCAGCTGTCAACTTTGGCCACGACGAATCGGCAGTAAGTGGAGCTCAATTGGATTATATTAAATTGTTCCATATCACCAATGCAAATATTCAAGGCACGGTAAATGCAGCGCCTTATTTAGCTGCAGGGACCTTAGGAATTGGTTTCGCCATTCTCTTAGATAAATATATTGGCCGGAAATGGATTATTTTCATCTCTTGTATTTTTGGAGTTGGAGGATCTTTGTGGCAAGCTTTCAGTCAATCAATGGGTTCTTTATTAGCTGCTAGATTGTTTCTTGGAGTCGGTATGGGTTTGAATTCTTCCGCTGTTCCTTTGTTAATCGCCGAAGCTGCTCCAGCAAAGTCTCGAGGCTCCTTTTTAATGTTGTGGCAAACATTTGTTGCATTTGGAGTTATGCTTGGAAGTGTGTTTAATCGAGCCTTTGTTGATGTGGAACAAATAGGTTGGAGATTGATGATTGGAGCTTCCTTTGTCGCTCCTATTTTAACTGCTGCCCTCGTGGTTTTTATTCCCGAATCTCCTCGTTATTTGCTTTCTATTCATAAGGATGAGCAGGCATTAATATCCCTCGTCAAATTGCGTAATAGTGAGCTTGCTGGTTCAAGAGATTTCTTTGTTTTATATAATTCCTTGAAGAGATCAGATGAGATCGAGAAGATCCCAATCACTTCCCAAATTAGCCTTTTCTTTAACAATGGAAGAGTGAAATATGCGTTCTTAGTATCAGCTTTTAACATGATTATGCAACAATACTGTGGTGTAAATATCCTTGTGGGTTATACAACAACAATTTTAGTGGGTTCTGGTGTGGATCCAAAAACCGCCATAGCTGGAAGTATCGGAATTGGTGGAGGATGTTTTGTAGCTACATTCTTTTCTTCTCAATGCATTGATCGATTCGGAAGAAGAAGAATGCTACTCTTGACTTTCCCTTTTCTTTCGGGGTGTCTTTTTTGGCTCGGTGGTTCATTATACATTTTTGACGATACTTCCCGTTTAGGCTCAGGCTTAACTGCCATGTATATGTTTGTTATTTTCTTTGGGCTAGGAATTGGTCCAATCAGTTGGACATATAATGCGGAGGTTTATCCATTAAACGTTAGAGTATTGGGGGTAGCTATTGGTATGGCTATCAATTGGATTCTAGATTTTGTCTTAAGTATGACCTGGCCAAAAATGGCTGAAACCATGAGTGCAAGCGGCGGTCTTTTCTTCTATGCTTCGTTTAACTTATTTGCATTCTTCTTTACTTATTTCTTAATTCCAGAAACAAAAGAATTAACTTTAGAAGAGTTAGATAACGTTTTCTCTCAAAGTCCTTTGAAATTTGCAAAAACGAAAGCTTTGCGATTCTTTAAAAGGAACTGATTCAACTGTGTACTCACGAATTATGTACCTAATTACAATAATATTCCTCGTAGTTCAGGTCTTCTTGAAAATATTTCATAGGTTTTGGAATCGATAGATCTTGTGTATTAACTTAAACAAACTTAGAACTAATACCTGTAATTCTTCTCTAACAAGCCATTCGTTCTGACAATGAGATGCAATCTAACAGTTTGGTTGTGAAATCATATCGTAAACCATATTAATTACTATTTCAATAAGAAATTTATGAAATGCTCTCCAGATTCCTACTTTGATAAGACCTTCTTGTATTACGTCAGGAACAAAATTAGGTATAGCTCATAAAGCAAAGTACAATTTACTTTACACAGCAGTTAAATACACTATATTACAATATTAGATTTAATCACTAAATTTGATTACAAAATTACTTAAAAATATATATAACAATAAATTAATAACTTGCAAAAGAACTTAGTTAACTAAAGTAGAAGCAGTAGCTGATTCGTACTTCCAGTTTGGTGGTAAGACAGCAACGGTTCTGTAGTATCTGGCTAATCTGTGGATTCTAGATTCGATTAAAATTAATCTGAACTTGGAGTCCTTGTCCTTTCTGTTTCTTTCTAAGTGCTTTCTGACAGAAACGGCCTTCTTGATCAAAGAGTATAAATCTTCTGGGATTTCTGGGGCTAAACCGTTAGACTTTAAGATTCTTAAAATCTTGTTACCGGTACAGACCTTAGCTTGAGAAACACCGTGAGCATCTCTTAAGATAACACCAATTTGAGATGGAGTTAAACCCTTTCTAGCGTACTTGATGATTTGTTCAACGACATCG
Organism: Debaryomyces hansenii CBS767; assembly: GCF_000006445.2. Lineage (NCBI taxonomy): Eukaryota > Fungi > Ascomycota > Pichiomycetes > Serinales > Debaryomycetaceae > Debaryomyces > Debaryomyces hansenii. The sequence goes on along the minus strand of NC_006048.2, from coordinate 1,290,456 downwards.
TTTTCGGTCAACTTGAACCAAGCTGGAGCGTTTCTAGAGTATGGAGCTGCGGAGGAGGAGATACCTTTACCCTATAATATGTTAGTAAACAGCACTTTCAAAGCAAAAGCACAAACTATCGAACTATCAGAACAATCGCCGCCAGAAAACTTAACCTTGCTTTTATTCCAATCACGGAAATTCAAAGCCTGAAAGTCATCTGGCAGCAGTTGCCCTAACAATCTTACACTTCAATAAAAAGTGGTATCGACCAGTAACCGCAATGAGCGATAGTCAAGTATCAAATATCAAAAGCTTATAATGACAAATATTTGCTAGATAATTGTCTACTCTTGGTAAGACCTTGACTATTTTTTACTGCCCATGCAACCGAATCGATCCTTAAAGTCACACTAGTTATCAAGTATTGGAATAGTAGTGTTTCATTGATGGTTATTCACATACAGATGAATGCATACGACCCATTTTGACGGATTATTTCTTGTTATTTTAGTGAAGAGAAGAAGAAACAGTGTATTAAGATAAACTGAAAAATTTTTTTATTCACCAGATGGTTGTAAGAGCGAAAACTTCTTTACGGAAATTGACCACACACGACATTTTTCACCAAAAATATATGTGATGAACATTACTTAAGGTGTGTATATATGGGAACTAGGAATGTACCTTCTCCAGAATATAATTGCCGATATTGAGTATAATGCATTGATATGTCGTGATATTGTATATGTATACCATCTGGGATAATTTTGTCTTCTTTCTAAATAAATTTACGACCTAATTCTTTGGATTCCCACTATGGCTAGTGTTTCCCCATATTTATCGTATTTTGTCCCATTTAAAAGTAGAAAAGGCGTGCGTGGTTCAATTGTACTATACATGGAGTATTGAATGATCGAGATATTTTATGAACTTACTACTGATAAGAGTCAATGAATAGAAAAGAAGGAACGGAGGAAAATGAAGTTACTTCACTTGTAGCCGATGAGCCAGAATTAATAATTCGATCTGATCATGGATCGGTTAACGATATCGATGAAATAGTCAGCAGACTTAAACATCGTTCTTCGTGCTCCAGTTGTTCTGCTAGTATAGTGTACTTATTCACTTATTCTCCTGGCTATTATCGTTCCAGTCGATATCCTTCCATTCGATTGAGGCCGAGATATCCTTACATGGAATTCGATGATTTGTATGGCATCGTTGTATGCGACCACAGTATAGTTACAGACGATATACTAGACGATTTATTAAGAAATTACCGTCGTTGGGAGCCGCCATACTGGTATGTAGAGGATGGTATAATTTTGTGTTCAATGCTGCCTTCCGGGATGTCCTGGGGTTTAGGCCATGCTATGGAAGAATTTGACGAAATGATAGAAGATCCAGACTATTTGAAACTCAAGCCTTACATTAGGGACGTGGTTGATCGAACAATTCATAGTTTGCGGCCTATAGCCGAAGACCCTCGTAAAAGGGCGCAAGCTCTTTGTTACCACAATGAAATTAAGTTGATTGATTTTACAATAGAACTATAGTCTGTACGGAAAATCAGAAAGTATTGGTACGATTGACTTTACTAGAAATAAATTAAATCTGATATCGGATAGCATTCGATCTTGATATTCCGTGTTCTATTCCTATAAGTTTAGACCAAATATATTGACTATACAAATATTTTGCTTGACATAACCAAAATGTTAATAAAGAACTCTACTTTAATTGATCCTCGAGATCCTCGAAGTCTTCTTCATCACTTATTTCAATAACCCTGCGTCGTTAGTACATTTCCCTGTAAGACCACCGTAATTATACATACTTTGCTACTCCGGCCTTTTCTCTCATCAATTCAACTGACCCTGCGTATAACATCTTGCTCTCCTGGCCACATGTTGGGGGTCTCCAGTACAACAACACCAATGGAGTCTTCAATCTCCCATCCGATAATTTGAATGGGTACGATAAAACCACAAATCTAGGACTATTGTCTGGTAATTCTTCTGTCAATTCTTCAATATTGTCTATGACTTGGTCTTCGTCCTCTCTCTTGATTTCGTAAGATCCTTTATCGATTGTATCTACAACATTAGTACTAGTATTCTCTCGAACCAACAACCCTTCTTGTTGTTACATCTAATCGACAATATACATACATATAATAGCTTGCATCTTGTCAACTCTAGAACTACCAAATCTAAATTTGCGAAGCGCAGATAACGTCTCGGATGTAAAAGTATATAATGAGGGCGCCTTTTACCGTAAAAGTCGTTAGTAAATGGATTCTATAATCGCTCCCTACCGTCTTATATCGCCATCAACGTACCATAATGTGATATATTCAAGTAAATAATCTATTTCCCTACCTAATTGTCTTAAGTATGGGATAAAATCGATTTTGATACTGCGACTTAATCAGGGAAGTGCGGTGTGTCCCAGCACAAAACAATAACACAGAACAAGACGAAATGAAAACAACAACACTAGTACATAATTATCCTAGATATTCTAGAAATCATATCTTTGTTGATTAGTACTTCTTCTATTGAATATTGTTGAAAATTTAACAAAAAAAAGCGGATCTCATTTGAAACTGTTCTTGTGTTGTGTTCTGAGTTCTGAGTTTCTTATTGCCGTCCTTCTATTTGCATTCATACGTAACTAGCATTATTTTTCTTTTATTCCATTTGTATTAATTATTGATAAATTTCCATCCTAGTCAGCAGATAACACTATTCATATGCCAAAGATTAAACTGAACTTTCCCCTTATTGAGTTTTTAAGAAGTAAGTAAATTTTTTTTTATTTATACATGTTGGAGGACGATAAACTAACAAATATTAGACCGAATTTACCTAGGAGCATATGATTATACTCCACCGGATACGAACGATTTGGTATATTTCACTGTAGAAGATGCGTTGCCTTATAATGCTTTCCATTTAGATTTTGGTCCTTTGCATATTGGGAGCTTGTATAGGTTTGCGGTAGTCTTGCATAACATTTTGAATGAGGAATCTAATCAGGGAAAAGCCATTGTTTTCTACAGTACCACATCTCCTAAGGAGAGGGCTAATGCCGCTTGCTTGCTTTGTTGCTATATGGTTTTGGTCCAATCGTGGTCACCCCATCAGGTATTGCAACCAATATCCCAGATCGAGCCTCCATTGCAGGGCTTCCGTGATGCCGGGTACTCGAAAGCAGATTTCGAAATAACCGTACAGGACATAGTGTACGGTATGTGGAGGGCTAAAGAAAGGGGAATGTTAGACTTGACAAGCTTCAATTTAGAGGAGTATGAGCAATATGAAAGAGTCGACCAGGGTGACTTTAACGTTGTGTCCAAGGACTTCATTGCCTTCGCATCTCCACAACAAAGTATGAGAGGAGGAAAGCCGGGCTCGCTTAATGAACCTTTTAAGAAGGTCCTAAATTATTTCATGCTTAATAACGTACAATTGGTGGTTAGATTGAATTCTCACTTATATGATGCTAGCGAATTTACGAAACGAGGTATTCAGCATATCGATATGATTTTTGACGACGGAACATGTCCTACTTTGGAGTATGTTCAGAAATTTATTGGCGCTGCGGAGTGTGTTATAAATAAAGGTGGTAAAATTGCAGTTCATTGTAAGGCTGGTTTAGGTAGAACTGGGTGTCTCATCGGTGCGCATTTAATCTACACCCATGGTTTTACTGCTAATGAATGTATCAGTTATATGAGATTGGTCCGTCCAGGTATGGTTGTAGGACCCCAACAACATTGGTTATACTTGCACCAGAATGAATTTAGGGATTGGAGACATACTATGTGCTTAGACAATAGACCAGACGAAGTGATCGGAGGATTATACTCATTAACTTCATATGAAGACTTCAAAGCCAGAATGAAGTTAGAAGCTAAACAAAGAAGGTTACAGCAACAGCAACAAATAAACTCTTCGGTAAGCCATATGGATTCTTCGTTCCACACACCAATTAGAAGAAGAAAGATAAGTGGCGCCTTAGCAGCCAAAATTCAGACAGCTGTACCAATGGAATCACCTGGCCAACCAAGAAAGTATAAGGAAGAAGATAACTCGGGGGTTGTCGAAATCATTAACAATTCAGATGAAGAAAATGATATTAATAATGGAACTGAGTCGATGCAAGATATCCAAAGCCCAGTTAGAAAGCCCGCATACGAGGCAGAAGGAGAAATACAGGATGTCGAGGGTACAATAGCAAACAATAAAAGAGATCAAGGAGCGAGCGATTGGAAGGTTTTACGTTCTATCTCTGTAAATGCAGGCAACCTGCCGGTACTGCTAAAAAAGAGAACAACAACTACCACTACACGGACTGTAAGTACTACGTTATCTTCTTCACCGCACTCTTCACCAACTCAAAATATTAAAATACCAAAGTCCAGGTCCAACTCAAGAGTTAACTCAGGTATGATCCCATCTAAGAACGCAAATAACAGGGTCCATTCAGCTGGGATTAGAAAAGTAAGCGGTACCAATGGAAGAAAGTGTTAGTTTTTATTGTACATTAGATAAACATATCGCAAAAGAAAGTCGACTTGTTGTACTCTTCACGAAGTAAGTATTATATACATTATATATTCAAAATGATAGCAAATTAATATTATTCATCGTATGCAGCTTCCGAAATGAAAAATGTATCGTCGTCAACATGTTTAAAGGCTATTATATCATAATCATTAAACTTAAGGCTTGATATACTAGAGTCGTCTGTTATTTCGATCCAGGTATTATCGTACGGTGAAGTTTTATCCTTTGGAAGCGCCAATATCAAATCATCGCCTTTTACATCTTGGATGATATTCTTAGTATCTTCTTCATTATCATCCACCATTCCATCATTCTCCACGTTATCAATGTATTCTGACTTGGGAACTTCGATATCGTCATTATCCAACTTATTAGTTTCCTCGTCCTCCTCAACAAGAGACAAACCACCTGATTGTTCTACTGCTCTTGCCAACGAGGATTTAAAATTCGCTATAGATAACGAAGCTTTGGCATTTAGGTCTAAAGGCAAAACATAAGTACTCTTGTTCCGCTTGAATTTTATGATGGTAATTTGGTTGGTTTTCGAAGTTTTCGAAAGTTTAGGTGGCTAAGTCCAAATTAGTACATTAACAATATAATAAACCGTATCAATTGGGATATACATACCATTCTTCAGTTTCTTTTGTTGTTTACACCTAGTTGATGTTAGACGTTAATCATCTCTTTGATATTGGTTTCCCTCACGTGCGACATGTATCTCTATCTCAAAAAAACTTGCAAAATGGCTTCTACCTATTCACCATGTTTATGTCCCAAAGCGCTATCTATAGATATGCTAAGTGCTTCGTTCAAACAGTCATTTGCTCATAAAGATGCAATGATTGCATTGTATAGATCACTTATACGACATACGAATAGAGTATCAACTCTAAAGATAGAACAATCCAATGATGCATTTTCCAAAGATATCCAAACAGAATTATTCAAGGCTAATATAGACCGCAAATTATACATGAAGCTTTTAAAGTCAGAGTTGCTTTATATCATACAAGACGAATTTAGAACCAAAAATAAGGGAAAGGTAGATAATCCCAATAAATTGAGAGAAAGAATAGTCGCAGGATTGGAGCTTCAAAATAACTTAGAAAATATAGAGAATAATAAAACGGCAAGCATTAATTTGATAGAGAAATTGGTAGAATATCGCCTGCAGAAACTACATGAACAAAATTGGAGGGCTGAATATTTAAAAGATCCTGGCGAAATAGATAAGAACAAGAACAAGGACAAGCCCGCACTCTTTTTGAAGCAAATTGCATCGAAGTCAAAGAAACCTCCATCGCCTTTACGGGGATTTAAGAACCTTTCCCTGAAAGAAAAAGAGAATCGGATTAAAAAGGAATTGTTAAATTGTGAAGAGAATACGCAGAAATTGCTTCGTCGTTATTTGAAAAAGTTACAGACTAACCATGAAATACCTACACCTCATTTATTACCGTACACACCTGAAAGTGCATTATTACCCGTAGAAGAGACAGTTTCTACATCAATTTCAATTCCTGGTTCTACCCGCAAGTCATCCATCGCATACGCATATGATCTCGAATATATAAATGGTATAGTGAAACCGGGGATGGAATTTGATATCAATAAGTATCACTATCTTGAACATTTACAATCTATAGTGAACGAAAAAGGCCCATTCAAAGTTCAGATACAATTGACCGAAGCAGGGCCAGTATCAATTCCGTATATTAGAATGCCATATCCAAGACTCAACCAACTAAAAGAAGTGGCGCTAGATATTAAGAAAATGATGCGACTAGTGAGACTCAAAACGGTATGGAACGCATCGGGAAATGATGTCAGCATCACTGAACCACAATTTTCTGATGGTAGTTATAGTGTACGGGGTAGCAATGGGTTTGGCGACGATGAGAGACTTCATCCAAAAACCTACTACGATCTGTTGGCAAAAGGAGAAGGTTTGTGGGAATATTTGATAGATAGATCGGTACAAAATGACTGTGATAGAGATGTGGCATCATATGTTAAGGAATGGTCGAATTCATTAGACGACGCGACTGATATTGTCAACGAGAGACTAACCTCGTATTATCTAAAATACAACAAATTGAAATCGTCAAAATCTCCATTATTACAAGAACAAAAGATATTGCAGCGTCAAATGAACGAGCATTATAATGAACAATTGAACAGATATATGCATATTATAAAATTAATAGAGGATAATAAAGTGTTTAGACACTCAGAAATTGTTAATCCGGATACAGTAACGAAAACCTATAACGATTATATAATAGAAAATGATTCAAGAAAGACAAAGAAAAATCAGAGAGGAATGCCAAGTCTAGAGAGAATTGGTATGGGCAAGCATTTAGGAGATTATTTAGATGATGTGGGTTATCATAATTTCAAGCTTGGTGTAAATTTCGATAAAAAGCTAAAATTTTAGAACCTTGATTGTACATAGTGTAATATAGTAAATTCCATCTTTTCATTAGCGTCGTAAATGAAGTATTATACAGTATATATGAATATATAATTTTGCACGTATGAAGTTGAAAAAATGTCCGAAATATGCCAATATCTTGAATGCAATAGTATCGAATATGCTCGTAACATAAATGACTATCACGTCATTATACAACGTAGCCTCCAAAACTTGTATCAGTGGTGTAGTAACCATCAACACCGGTAGACATTTCTTCCCTATCTAGATACTGACTTTCATCTGGAAGACCATCACCTTCTAAACCACCCTCCTTTTCAACAATTTCAAAGTCTTCAATCAACTTAATCAATTCATTGGTTTCATTACTTCTTGATTCATCCACGACAGATAAACCATTCATCATGGATATAACTTCACTCAACGACTTTCCTTGTTCTTTCAATTCTTTATGCTTGGCCAATACCTCTTCGAGGCATGTAATTCCATTTTCGTACCAAGTTGACGGATAATCAGTAGGAAATGGGCTAACTTTGAGGATATCCTTTCTTGCAAATACCGCTTCTTGTGATAATTGGTTACGATAAAATAACGAAGCTTGATAGTGTTCCTTGCAGCAATATTGGGAGAGATACGTATTTGGTAATATCATGGATGGCTTTCGATTATAGATCTGAAATTTGGTGGATGTTGAAATTTCGCCTATACCTGTCAATGTCGTCCCATTACTATTAGATGATAGACGACGAACTTGTTGTTTTGGAGAATTGTTACATAATATATATCCACACTGATGTTCTATATTCTTTTCTTCTATTATTTCATCATATGTTTGTTGGGTTAAGAACCTACTTAGAAATTTTAATAAGTCCAAGTCGACCGTATGATCAATGAGGAGCTCGGTAATTATTAGCAGAATACGTGAAGCTTCTGCTGGACTCACCAATTCCTTGTTCGAAAAGGGCTTTAAATATTCGATAAATGACTGCACACCTAGGACCTCCATACTAACTAATCATAAACTCATCAATTAATTATCATATACTGTTGATTGATTTGCCTAGTTGGCCTTCTTCTGTTTTCAGTACAGATAAGCACGTGACTTCTAAACAAAAGAAGAGTTCAAATTCTGTTTATCAGGTACCATATTGAAGACTATTCCTCCTGGCAATTATTCGATTGATTCTGTAATAAATGTACTAGATCTACTTATTTTATGGGTAGGAATAGAATAAATCGAAACAGATCTTTGGATGGCCGTGGCGCTACAGGCTCAAGTCATTTAAACACTTCGCTAGACTCAAAGTCAAGATCCAGATCCACTTCAAGATCAACATATTCTATCGGCCCAAGATCCAGATCGTCTACAACAACTTCGTTCTTGAATTTTATTTCAAATGGAAGTCATGCGTCGCATTCGCTGCCGCCTAATTGGAGAAATAGAGATAAAATCTTCTCGCTCTATAGATTGCTAAAGTTAGAATTGAATTTGCCAGATGAGAACAATTCAGTATCAGCACGAACCAGCGGCTCCCAGAAAGGCGAGGATGATAGCTCATATGAAGAAATATCTAATTTGGTTAAGGTACCCTTGGCTTTGGAACGGTTTATGATTTTCGGTCTTTTGGTTTGTTTAAACTCATTCTTGACGTTGTTTACGTTAGTGCCGCTTAAGATTCTTATTCTAAGCTACAAGTCCGTCTTTGAGTCTATAGATCAATTTAGAGTACACCGGGGATTAAATTTGGACATATTTTACAATAAATTCCGCTGGATCAAAAGAGATGTTATTACTCTTGCAATTTTGATTCTATCTTTTTCTATGCTTTCCTTGCCCAACTTAGACATATCAAGAATGTATCACGATGTGAGGGGGCAAGCCGATATCAAATTATATGTTATGTTCGGGGTGTTGGAAGTGGCCGATAAGCTATGCTCGTCCATAGGTCAAGATATTCTTAACATTTTGTACCAAATACCGATCACACCAACTAGAAACAGGGCTTGGATAAAGTTTGCTGTATTTTTTATATTCTCCATATTATACTTGTCGTTGCATTCATATATTCTCATTTATCAAACTGTCTCATTAAATGTTGCGGCCAATTCATATTCCAACGCATTGTTAACACTTTTGTTGTCTAATCAATTTGCAGAATTAAAAGGATCAGTCTTCAAGAAGTTTGACAGAGAAGGTTTATTTCAAATAACTATGGCAGATTTGACAGAGAGATTCCAACTATCACTCATGTTGGGCATTATTGCATTGCGTAATTTACTACAATTGAACAGTATTCATATGGGAATAATACCCAATAGCTGGAAAAGTTGGAACAATTGGTTCGGGGCTCTTTTTGGTCCAAGCATAGTAGTGATTGGTAGTGAAATTTTTGTCGATTGGCTCAAACATTGCTACATTACTAAATTTAATAGAGTTAGACCAAGAATCTATCGCAATTTCTTATATGTACTAAGTTTGGATTATATCCAAGTATTCAAATCCACATCAAATCCCGATATTGATGTCCTGTCCGAGCTAACTGATTATATTGTCTTGACTAAACGTATCGGGTTACCATTATTAGCTTCTATTGTTTGTTTTCTTCGTATGACCTATCCTGATCTTAAACAATTGTTTTTTTTTCAAGCTACAAATTCATTTGTTTATTCGCTCATTATAAGCTTAATATTAATATTAATCACTTTCTTTACTTTAATGTTCATTAGATTAATGCTTGGGTTGGTGATTTTGAAATGGGCTAACAGAATTAGAAATGAGCATAAGAAATACCAGACTTGGTTACGTGAGGAATCCTCAAAGCTTGGTGATGCAACAGAATATCTGAAATCAGCCATTGTTGACGGGTTTTCATTATCACCCCAATTAGTCTCTTCGACAGTTGATACGGATATTGCATCGACAAGTATTGAGAGTGACATTTTGCCTCGTGGTTTGGATAATCAAGTCTCAAGTCCTAATTCACTGACTCCAACATTGCCACTATTTGATCTTGAAACCCCATCGCCTAAAGCATCACCTAAGACATCACAAGGCCTATCAAATAATATACCGTCACCGAAGTCGCCTATTGAATTATCTTATATTCCAGGAGTCCCTAACACAGAAGCTTCGTCCATTAATCCAAGTACACGCTCTTACTTATATGATTTCGGAGAAAAAGTTCCACCTACTATAGAAGAAAGAAGGAATCAACAATTTATGAACCAAGATACTGAGCTTAATGATCTTGACGTTAACGGGGATGAAGGGTTAGGTAACGTAATGAGGTACGAAATGTCTAGCAAGCGTATTTGGTAGTCATTGCATATGGTATATTCTATGTACATATGTTCTATTTACAAGCTATGTAATTAATACTATTTTATGCCGCATTTTACTCTATCAGCATAATAACTTAGTTTCATTTTCTCATTTTCTTAATAAATGCTCCTTCATTATCTTATTAATATATGAAGCAGTTTGTGGTCTTGGTTTTTTTAATTGGGCTGCAAAAGCTAAGCATGTCGTCAATAATGCCAATGCACCTGCTTGATGAGCAGCAGCTAATGGAATAGGAACCAAATATATAAGGGTGGAGATACCTAATGCAACTTGAAGAGTTGCAAATCCCATCACTGAGTGCAACATTCTCTGTGCAGTTTTTGGAATTATCTTCTTGTTCCTTGAGGCATATATATGAGCACCTAAGATAGAGAAGAATGTGGTAGTCGCAAGTGTACGATGAACAAGCTGAACTGTAGTTGGATTCTCTAACAAATTTCTCCACCATAAATCGGATTGGTCCTTCTTACGGGAAAACACAGGCGACATTAACTCATTGGAAGATGGTATATAATCATCTCCCATATGTGGAAACGTGTTATAAATAAGACCGGCGTCTAAGCCTGCAACCATACCACCAGACATGGCAGTCAAAAAGGTCAAGCAGAGCAACCCAGTTCCAATAGTTCTGATTTTCTTTAATGCTGGATTGCTTAATTGCTTAAAAAGAATATCAACTGAACCAGGTACTTTCTTAGCCTGTTGAAGCCATTTATTCTCGTTTAAAATTTCGAAACCTGTCCACAAAACACCCAAATACATCAAAAAAGCAGCACCAAGATGTGTTGTTAATCTGTATTGAGAAACAGCAGGTTTTGATCTTCTTTCTAACAATTGCTTTTCATCTAACCCGGATTGCACCATCCACCAACCGATTACACCTTGCAAGCCTAATAACCCAGTTAAACCAACAACTTTCCACTTGACATGGTTTGCAAACTTTTTAGAAGTCCAAAAGTATATCGCAGGTAATATGAAAAACATCCCAATACCTCTTCCAATCAATCTGTGGCCCCATTCCATGTTGAAAATGAACTTGAACTCTTCTAGAGTGATATGGGAGTTAAGCTGTTTAAATTCTGGTGAATTCTGATATTTCGCAAATTCCTCTTCCCAATCCTGTTCACTCAATGGTGGAAGCATCCCAGTAACAGGCTTCCATTCGGTGATGGATAACCCTGATTCTGTCAATCTGGTCAAGCCTCCTATCACAACAATGCCAAAGATCAAACCGGAAGTTCCAATCAACCAATACCCTATTGATTTGCTAGAAATTATAGTTTCAGAACTACCTTTAGAGCCTTGAGCATTCTTTACTTGTGTAGCTATATTAGAAGAAGCATTATCCACGTTTAATTTCAGTTGTACAGTACTATATTGTCTTCTAAATTTCAAGCTGTTGAAAATTTGTGAAATTTTGGTTGGAGGTTTTTGAGCAATCGATAACCTGCTGACCTTGGTTTGAGACAAGGTTTTCAACACCGACGAGTTCTTAGTGAAAAAGAACCTAGTCTTAGAAAGCATCATTCTTGATATTTACTTAGTTTCGTACTAATTTGTCAGTGTCTTGTGCTTCGTATATATTAATTTTCCATGGCATGATTTTTTCTCGCGTAGTAAGCAAAATGTTTGGGAGTCTCATTGGTCGTTTTTGAATAGCTGAAGTACTTAATTTACATCAACTTCGTATAAAATCAACTGATATATAGAAATTTGAATGATTTTGTTTCAATGCATGATTAATTGATATTTAGCAATATATAAAATCGTAATGTGAATATATTGGCAATTTTCTTTGATTTCTTTATTTTCTACGAAAATTTGTAAACTTGTAAATTTTGTAAACTAATTATTTTGGAATAAGAAACTTGATACCATTATTGAAGTTGTTCGTTGATGTAAGAACATGCTACAAACATCCTAGAATGAGACTATTCTACTACTTAATTTTTTCCTCTTTCATGACGTAGTAATATGCTAAAAATAAGTGCTGCAAAATGCGCAGGGAATATCACTAGAATAAATATTCAGGCAAAACCTAGATAATTACTGCGTTCTATGGATATTGGCTTCCTTAAGATCAAGTAACTGATAATTATTGGACAAAACTCTAAGAATTTGTCGAAGGTTTGTGGTCAGAGGTCCATGCACGGTTTTGAGTTGAACATATTCATCGATACTCGTAACTACTACATTTATAATCTTATCTCACACAATTCTGCAATGATCACCCAAAAACTCTTTAGATAATTGTATGGATCGCACATATAATTGGTCTAAACCAGCTTCCAAACACAGCATTTTCTACTCTTCTATTCCTTTTCACTTAGAGTAAAATAACCTTAAGGAACACCAGCTTATAATTCGTCCGAACCAGATTCTAAACTTAAAGTTTCATCTTCCAAAAAAATCTCGTCGCTTCGTAATTTAATGAGTTGGTTTAAAACATTCTGCTGCTCATCTTCTACAAAATTGTCTCAAACATATCTAATTAATGCCGTGGTATCAGAAGCCAGATACAAGCTGCACATGTCTCGGTTTAATAGCTGATTACATAGTAGTTCTTGGGTTTTCACGTGTATCGTTTATCTATTCTGGTTGCTCAAAGACTTCATGTGAGGGAAGCATGTGAAATAAAACTTAAAAATCGAGTTGCATGTTGTCGCTGATTATCCGAGGTGGTAATAATCACACCAGAACCATTCTATAGAATATTAGAAGTCTAAACCGTAGAAAACGTCCCATCAGAATCGTTCATTACGTATAGCGAACAGTCTACGTCGAGCAATGTCGTTTGAACGGCTTAATTTCGATGAAAATTAGTATATGTTGTAAATGACATATGATCGTAGAATTTGTGTTATCGTTGCGGAGATGAAAATTTAAATACTGTGACCGAGTATCATAGATTTCACTCCTGATATATATATAATATAGTGTTCCTTAATCTCCACATTCAGGTGCTCAGTAGCTACAGCTAGATACTAAATTAGGAAGAAAGCAGGAATTAATTATGACCACTATTGAATTAGCAGCAGCAGCAGTATTAGGATCGCAGTTACTTGATGCTAAATACCATATTAAGGATGACTTTTTTCTCACACAGAAGGTGTTAAGAGAAGCAGTCCCATATGCAATTAATTGCTACAGAGGAAGAGCCAGTTTCTGGTATTATTTCGAAAAATCAGTATTCAAATACCCAAAAAATAAGGCAATTGTGTTCCCAAGACCCAAGAAGAATGTTGAGCCAACGAAGGATGAGAATGGAGATATGAACTACGACAATCTTTTCACATTGGAAACGTACACCTACAAGGAATTATACGATATAATTTTGAGGTTTAGTTATATCTTGAAGAATGACTATGGTGTGACAGCAGACCAAACTATTGCAATTAACTGTATGAACAAGCCGTTGTTTATTATACTTTGGTTATCGTTATGGAATATTGGTGCAACACCAGCATTCTTAAACTTCAACACGAAAGATCAGCCATTGATTCATTGTTTGAAGTCGTCGAATGTGACACAAGTTTTCATTGACCCCGATTGTGCTGGCCCAATCAAAGAGACCGAATCGAGAATTAACCAGGAATCGCCAAATGTTAAGTTGCATTACATTAATGAACCTGAGTTATTGAGAGTATTAACAGACAAGTCAAGGCCAAAGCATAGAGCTCCAGACAACACCAGAAGACCAGAGGATACCGATGTTTCTTGTTGTGCATTAATCTACACGTCAGGAACTTCAGGATTACCGAAGCCTGCCATTATGTCATGGAGAAAGGCTTTCATGGCTGCCTCATTTTTTGGTTATATTATGAAAATTGATTCTAAGTCTAATGTTTTAACAGCCATGCCGTTATACCATTCTACGGCAGCTATGTTGGGTGTTTGTCCGACATTATTAGCAGGTGGATGTATCTCTATTTCCCAAAAGTTTTCTGCTACTTCGTTCTGGACTCAAGCCAAATTGTGTCAGACTACTCATATTCAATACGTTGGGGAGGTTTGTCGTTACTTATTGAATTCAAAGCCTCATCCTGATCAACAGAGACATAACGTATCAATTGCCTATGGTAATGGTTTACGTCGTGATATTTGGCTTGAGTTTAAGAAGAGGTTCCATATTAAGGCCATCGGTGAGTTCTATGCATCGACTGAATCACCAATTGCGACGACCAATTTACAATATGGTGATTTTGGTGTAGGAGCCTGTCGTAAATATGGTGGTCTTATCAACTTGATTTTATCTACCCAACAATCTTTAGTTAAAATGGACCCAGAGGATGAAAATGAGATCTGGAAAGATCCGAAGACTGGTTTTGCTACTCGTGCTGATCATGACGAGCCTGGTGAATTGTTGATGAAAATTTTGAATGCAAAAAATCCAGAAGGTACATTCCAAGGTTACTATGGTAATAAGAATGCTACTTCGTCTAAAGTTATCAGGGATGTCTTTAAAAAGGGTGATGCATGGTTTAGAAGTGGTGATTTATTAAAAATGGATCAAGATGGTTTATTATATTTCGTTGATAGATTGGGTGACACTTTCCGTTGGAAATCAGAAAATGTTTCAGCATCTGAAGTCGAGAACGAATTAATGGGTTCCAAAGCTATCAAACAATCAGTAGTTGTTGGTGTCAAAGTCCCTAATCATGAAGGTAGAGCGGGATTTGCAGTCATTGATCCGTTGGACGAATTTAGTGACGAGTCAAAACATAACGAAGTTTTAGCTAAAATTTATGATCATGTTTCGAAAACGTTACCAGGATATGCTGTTCCACAATTTATCAAGATTAGTGGTGAAATTGAAGCAAGTCACAACCACAAGGTTTCAAAGAATCAATTTAAAAACCAAAAGTTACCAAAGGGAGAGTCCGGTAATGATGTTATCTATTGGTTGAACAAGACTAAATATGAAGAATTAACCGAAGAAGCTTGGGGAAAGATCATGAAGGGAGCAGCTAAATTATAATCTTATATGCTCAAGTGATAACTATATAACAACTTCCCTTCTTTATACTTCGTTTTTTTTATTGTGAATTTACTGGCTGTGAAATACAAATTATAATAGATCAAAATAGCGTCCTATTAATGTAGTTATACACTATAAAGTAATTAAATAATATTAAATCATAAATACGTTTTAGAAATCAGTATACATTGATTTATTTCTTATCGGAAATAGCAACAACACCTGGCAATTCCTTACCTTCCAATAATTCTAAAGAAGCACCACCACCGGTAGAGACATGGGACAACTTGTCAACAACACCGTACTTCTTAGCAACAGTAGCAGTGTCACCACCACCGATGATAACAGTGTTACCAGATTCAGCAGACTTGACAGCAGCATCTAATAAAGACTTAGTACCTTTAGCGAAGTTGTCGAATTCGAAAACACCTGGTGGACCATTCCAGACAATAGTCTTAGCTTCAGCAACAGTCTTAGCAAACAATTCGTTGGACTTTGGACCAGCATCTAAACCCATCCAATTGTCTGGGATACCTTCGTCTTCAGTGGCAGTGGAGGTCTTAGCATCCTTGTCGAATTTGTCGGCAGTAATGAAATCAACCGGCAAGACAATCTTGACGTTGTTCTTCTTAGCCTTAGCAACTAAGTTTTCGACGTTCTTAGCACCAGCTTCGTCGAACAAGGAGTCACCAATTGGCATGTTGTCTAAGACCTTCTTGAAGGTGAAAGACATACCACCACCAACAATCAATAAATCGACCTTGTCTAACAAGTTGTCGATCAATTGGATCTTGTCAGAAACCTTGGCACCACCTAAGATGGCTAAGAATGGTCTGACTGGGTTTTCTAAGGCCTTAGCAAAGTATTCTAATTCCTTGGCCATTAAGAAACCAGCAGCTTTTTGTGGTAATTCTAAACCAACCATAGAAGAGTGGGCTCTGTGGGCAGTACCGAAAGCATCATTAACGTAGACATCGGCCAAGTTGGTCAATTGTTGTCTGAATTTCTTGACATCTTCGCCGGAAGCCTTGACCTTTTCACCGTCCTTCTTTTGCGAACCTTCTTCTTCGATGTGGAATCTCAAGTTTTCTAATAAGAAAACTTCACCGTCACTACCACCGTTCACAGCTTTTTCAACATTGTCACCAACACAGTCGTCTAAGAAGTTAACCTTCTTACCCAACAACTTTTCCAATTCACTGGCAACTGGAGCTAAAGAGAACTTGTCAACTTTTTCACCGTTTGGTCTTCCTAAGTGAGAAGCCAAGATAACAGCCTTAGGCTTGTTTTCTAACACATACTTGATAGTTGGTAAAGCAGCAACAATTCTTTGGTTGTTGGTGATGGTTTTACCATCTAATGGAACATTGAAATCCACTCTGATGAAAACTCTCTTACCGGAGACATCTAAGTCCTTGACAGATAACTTGTTAGATAAAGACATTATGGTTCGTAGTACAAATTGTTTCTTAATTAATCGATATAAATAATTAATTACGAATATTACTTCTCAATTGATATAACTACTAGGATATATAAATTCTTTTATACTACGACTATGGTGAGGTTCCACTACCTCGGACTTTTTACGACCCCGGCGGATTTCTTCGACCCGTCTAGTCATTGCTTGCGTAGACGTTAATAACTGTTGCAATGCCATCAATGCAACATAAAACTACAATATACAAGACCTATCACCCGATATATACGACTATGTACACTTTGCCAACTAAAATTGGACCATATTACCCTTTCGATCGTACTTAACACGTTGGTTATAATGCTGACACTCGTCCGGCAAAATGGAACATATTAGAGGGAGGATTGCGACAATAAATGTCGTGGAAAGTTTTCAGGAGAATGTCGTGGAAGCCGGGCAAATGTCGCGGAATATTCGAGAAATCATCCAGAGATGGCCTTATAAGAAGATAAAAAGCGATGAGAAGACGCTAGTAAAGTGATTTGCAGGGACACTGAAGACAAAATTAAGATATAGACAAGATGGATAAACTTTTACAATGGTCGATTGCACAACAATCGGGAGATCAGGAAGCTATAGAGAAAATAGGGAAGCCAGATCCTAAAATGTTGGAGCAATTGTTCGGAGGCCCAGATGAGCCAGCGTTGATGAAGCAAGCTATAATGGTGATAGACAACGAGGAAGCGACTTTGGAAAACAGGGAGATTGCGTTCGATAATTTTGAAATGTTGATCGAAAACATGGATAATGCGAATAATATTGAGAATATAAAGTTGTGGCAGTCTGTGATCGATAAGATGTCAGCGGAGACACCTACTTCGTTGAGGGTATATGCGGCATCGTGTGCTGGGATAGCGGTTCAAAACAACCCTAAGTCGCAAGAGGATTTCTTGAAGTACGATGGATTAGCCCTGTTGATCAGTATTTGCAATGAGGAAGATGTTCCAACTGAGCTTCGTTTGAAGGCATTGTTTGCCATTTCGTCGTTGATCAGAAACTTTGAAGTTGGATACGCCAAGTTTGACGAGTTAGACGGGTGGAGTGTCGTTAAGTTTAACGAAAACGAAGACCATAAGGTAAAATTAAGAATCTTATCATTGGTGTCTGCGATTTTATCCACACCTCTTGATAAAAAGAAGGAAGAACATGTCCACAGGGAAAAGTTGGTTGCAAACATAATATCGATCTTGAAAAAGGATGGTCATATTGGATGCATTGATAAGGCTTTGAATATAATTTCACAGTTGGCGTCCTCGGAATTTGAATTTTCATCTAGTGAAATTGGTGATATAGCACAAGGATTGGAAGAGATTGAAAAATTAAAGGATAGCATTTCAGAAGATGATTATAATTCAGTAAAGCAAGTAGTTAATTAATCGCATTGCATTTATAATTTGAGATAGTTCATATCTTATCTTATAGCATTTCGGTTTCTTGTACATTACTAACAGGCGTTTAGTACCTTCATAACCAAGGAGTATATACAACAACTTGATGAATAAATTATGATATAAATAATATATAATATGTAATATTACTATTTATTAAATTTCTTAGCTAATATCGTATTACGTTACTCGTGCACCACATCATTTGGGTCCTCTGACGTGAAGAGCTTCTTCATTGCACTTTCGGTAGATGGAGGGACGATATTTTTACCAAAATTATCCTTTCCAAGTGTATCGTTAGTTTGAAATCTTGAATATAATGCAAATATGGACGTATAAAATCCATAAAGTTTTTCAATTTTAGGTTCTGTCATCAATCTAAATTGTTTAACAGTCTGGAAATAAGTTGATTTAGTATCAGTACCTGATTTTACTGTGCCAAGGTTGGCCAATGATATATTTCTTTCGAATTTATCATATAATGCATATGCGATTGTATAAGTGAATGATTGTAGCCAATTTATGGCATCTTTGTTATTCTTAACAGGAAATATATTGACGCTTAATCTTACTTGGGATTCATTAACTAATTGATCAATTTCTTTCGGCGACAACGATACACCATCTTCCTGTTTTTTCAGCCTCTTGTTTCCAGTATCACCATCATTAGGATTTAGTTTATCTAGAACAGCCTTCTTATACCTCTTGTCTTCCATATTCCTAATTTTTGTTAAAAATTGAACGTACCCTTCCACAATTATTATTATATGAGACCCGGAGGACAAGTTATGGCGTTTAGCTTCTGTTTTACATTCATCAAGCAACAGAGATATTGTTCCTTCTATTAAGGAATTTACAAAATCCTTTGCCTTATAATATATCACAATATTCTTCTCGTTGATCTCCGTAGGTTCACATGGGATAAAAACGTCTCGTTCTGCATCATACCTAGCTTTCACCTTTCTCTTCCAAGAAATGATGGGTAAGTTAGAGTTCGTCTTCTCCACTTTTGGCTCAATAAATATTTGTTTCATATATTCATCTTCAAAATCCCTGTCGTATAAAAGCGAAGGTATTTGTATGACCATCTCAGATAGAAGGTCTTCTTTTTTTCTTGTCACTTTATTTGCTTCGTTCAATTCTTTCTTGGAATAAGGCTCTGCAGGATGGGGGTCTTTGCAACGTTTCTTTGCTGGTTGAACCACTTTTCTATGACTTTGGGCAAATTTCTTCGAAGAAGATTGCAAAGGTGAAGAGGATTCTATAGGGTCTGATAATTCAGCGATCCGCAGATCCACCGCCGTTACGTGGCCCGTAGCAACACTAGTCTTTTTAGTATAGCTAGGTACTTTGCTTGAATTTATTTTACGTGTAGTATCACGATTTGATGTGGTGTTTGATTTCAATGCATTAGTCGTTTTATCCGTCGCATGTCTCAAAATAAGGTTCGACTCATCACCACTGTCAGATAGCCAGTTAGTGACGTCAAGAATTGCTGTATTGCTACTAGCTGCTGTATTGGTAGGCTCAGGCTCGTTTTCTCGTGTAACAAAGCTAAATGACGAATCAAGAATCGAAGTGTTAGCTAACCGATCTGGCGATGATGGCTGCTCCAGAATTATGATATTCCTCTTTCTTCTCTTAACGATCTTTTCCGCATTGTCACTTTTCTGGCTCGGATCATCATAAGATATATCAGACAATATTAGACCTTTGTCTATTAGTTTATTTCTCGTTTCATTTACGTGTGGATGGATATTAGCATCATCTGAATCAGAAAGACTAGAATGTTAGCGGGCTCTATAAATAAGACGTTATATAAATAACATACACTTCAATTATTTCACCATTAGATTTTGTGACTGTAGGGCTTTCTAGCACATCTATTATTTCTATACTATCCATATCATTTATTGTATATTTGATCTATTGTAGTACTGTTTACCTTCAACTTCTGTTTATCTGATAACTTACACAAAACTCGCATCAACAAATTCCTCGATCTTAGTCTAGCCTGAGGTTCTATTATTCAATCGAATGAAGAAAAAGTACATAAGTATAAATCCATTAAGACAATAGATGAAAAGATGGTGAATCGTAATAGGTCATTAAGTATGAACTTCAATGGACACAAGTCTGAGCAAGAACAGCGAAAGATGAAGGAATCCATATTCGAATTGAAAGAAGTACAGACCACTCTCAGATATGAATGGCCTCAATGCTTACAAGAAAATGCTAATCCGATTGAAATGGCAGTGTCACTTCTTGATGACACATCTGTTGGAATGGCGTATAAGTTACCAGAATTCCAGGACTTATCTAAACAGACCAAAACTGCTTTACGGCATGTTGTGAACGAGCATCATGATATTTTCAATAATAGTATTGGTTCATATCATGTGTTGCTTTCAACCCTTCAGGATTCACAGCATGATTCTATACAAATAAAGGAAATGCTTGAATCGGCCACTACAGAGATTCATAATCGTTCAGACGTGTTAACGGAATTGAACCAAACGTCTGCAAGATATTCTGAAATGATTGAAATTTTGGATGCAATGGATGAATTGGTCTCGATACCCGATAAGATTGACCAGCTTATTATTGATAAAAAAATACATCAAGTGTACGATGTGATATCCCATGGCTATAAGGTTGCAGAACAATATAATTTATGGTCATTATCGGCAATGAGCACCACCAGAAGTTATTTGGAACTGCAGTCCAATAATTTGTTCGATATGATTGTTGATGAGTTGCAGAACGAAATATACTTAAAGAATGTGTCATTACTGAATGATGGGTCTACAGGAAACAGTGCCCTTTCATGGCAGGCGTTAGGTACCTCGGGAAAGCCTCAGTTATCCTCGATAAAGGCATTGATTACGGAACTGAATAATCTAGAGCAATATATCTATAATTCAGCGAACTTAGATATATCAGAAATTGCTGATTGCTTTACTGAACCGGTCGAGGAATTTATTGTCAACCAACTTCCCAAACTTCACGCACATTATTCTAATAGTGACTCTGAAACAGATTATTCAATAATGCTTGATGCAGCCCTGAATGATAACTCAAAGTCCTATCATTACATATATAAGTTATTGAACACCGCGTCCAAGTTGAATCGTTTACCACAAGTATTGGAAATTCTCATAAATTCAAACCAACAAGAATTACATGGATTAATAAATAGGACAACTGAAGAGGCTAAACTGAGAAATATGCAACATTTGAATAAATTAGCAAAATTGAAGAACCTAGATCATTCTTATGCTACAGATATGATAAGTGGAAGTACTTTTAATGATTACTCAGTTGTTATACTACAAGACTTGTTTGGATCTATATTCATTAAAGCTTTAGCAGTTTTACAAAAGCATAAAGTGGTAACTGAGATTGTTGAAAAGATCAAGATTAGAGACTCATACAACATAAGTCATAGCTTTGATAATATCTGGGGTTCGATCAGAAAGGAATTACGAGCCTTAATGATCAACTATACATATGACGTCCCAGTTTTTGGTTTGAATCCGATTAATGGAGGTAATGAAATAAATAAACAAAGTAGTTTACACGATGTTTTGCTGAGAAGTGATTTATTTAAACTAGAGGACGTTTCCTATGACAAGTCGGCGAAGACTACAGAAGACATGAAAACTATATTGCAAGATATGTTTCCTGGCTTCGTTTTATCTGATTCAGAAAATAAAATTGGAAGTAATACCAAGGCAAACTCGTTCGAGATTGAATCTCCATATATTAAGAATGAAACGTTTAATGCTATGGTGGAAGTTCTTGTTCCTAAGAATATATTTAATATGAGAATAATTCTAGAATTTTTATTGGTCTTTATTGCCGGATCTCAAAGATTATTTGCTAATTTTGCAGAAGAAGGGACTACTTCCAACACTCATAATAATACAGCCCTTAAGTTCTTTAACGAGTTTATGAAAGGTTCTTTCCTTCCAAGGTTGAAGGAGAATCTCGATAATGCGTTCAGGGAATATGTTAGTGGTAAATCTAATTTTGAGCAAAATTCTATTGCTGAACATGAAAACCCAGATATTAGTAACTCTGTGTTGTCGGGCTTTAAATCAGAGGTTACGCCGTTGGATCAAGTTGAAAGTGATTCAAATTCACTTGTAATTAATACTACTAGTAATTCTTCTGCAATGATATTTCAAAATGCATTAGATTTTAGACGCTTATTCACCAATGCTTGTTCAGTTTTAAACACATCTTTAACATACCGCAGAGATTTTAGTGATTTATGCTTGCATTTTTTGAGAAGATTCTCAGATACTTATGCACAATTTTATAACGAATTATTGCTTCCAAGTGGAGCACACAACCAAGATGAAGTTTCAATACACGGGAATAATACATCGAAACCTAGCCTGCAGCTCAATTCTTGGATGCGTATACCAGCCTTGATTGAGATATCAAACATTATATTACAACAAGACTCAACTCCAAAAGATTTAGATGCATTACTTGATAAAGAAATTGAAATTATGACATATAATAATGACAAGTCTAAACACATTTTTGATATAACAAAGGATGATTTCTTAGACAATGACTCTATTAACCAGGTATGTTATCTTTTACTAACAACAACTTGGATATTGACATGGTTACCATCAATGAAAAAAGAATCAAATTACACAGTTTATAATGATGATGTTGACACAGTCAAGCTATCCACAGTAGATAAGTTGAAGCATGATTGGTGTTTCCTTGAAAATGGTCTCACAAGCCCTAAAAATTTGGATAATAAACAAAAAAACATATACTTAGCATTAAATTCTGATAAGGTTCACCAGTTTAATGAAATTATTAGAACATTTGAGACCATAAGAGACGGTGCCTTAGTTGCACTTCGATATGATTTAAGGTGCAAAGCTATTTACTATATTGGAAGATCGTTCAAAGAAGGTGAATGGCTTCCAAGTTCAGAGCCAGGAGACGCTGATCAATACATTGGATTATATAACAAAGAAGCTTTTGCTGTGGAAAATAAGTTAAATAATATCCTAAATGATAACGAGAAGAACGGAGTTTTCGTTGGATTACCAAAATTCTTGAGCGAAGTAATGATAAAAGGGTCTTATATTATCCCTAAGATAAATACTAATGGTGTTAAGAAAATATTATTGAATATATTCACCTTACAACAAATGTTGCGGAATGTGATGAATGATGCTGAAAGTGTTAATTTTACTAAGCCATCAGTGTACTATGAATTGTTCACTAAACACGAGCAAGAATTTCTAGAAATAGTTAAGAGGAACCATTTGAAGTTTACTTCGAAAGAAATACAAAATCTTGTCAGATTACTCTATAGCGAGAAGCTAGCTGACGGACGAGGAAGCTCATTCCACAAGTCGAAGTTTAGTGAGCTAGAGAGAAAGATTACCGAAATTTTAACCTAAACTTTATTAATATATTAAACTTATTTTGTACAAGTACATATTTATTAAACTGACCACAGTATGTTTTGTCGTAGCGTCAAAAAACCATCTTATTAACTAGCAATGTAGAATAGATGCGCTCGGTCTTATGTTCATACGGTCAGATAATCTATCAAAGATAAATCTACCAATACCCAAACCCAACACGACTGCAAAAAAATACAACACTGAAAAGGTCATAGCAGCCAACATCAAAGCGAAGCCAAAGAGCTCAGGAAGTATACACAAGGCAAGTCTAATTATATTTCTGAATAACTTCGAAGCCATTGGTAACTTTGACGGCTGCGATGTCGCATAAGGTACCTCGTGTTCCTGCTGCCCTACAGCCAGGGACGAGGAATTGGTTTTTCTGATGGAATCAGCCGTAGTATCATTTCTGGTGTTATCTCCACAGCAATTACCATCTGTTGCAATCGGTACATTCACCGCACCGTTAGGTGAAGGCGTATGGCAAGCATAAACATAATTTGGATTTTGCCAAACTACTTGTTCCAAATATTTGCTTGTAAAGTCAAGTCCTCGGACAAATACACCAATGACAAATAAAAGAAGGAATATCCCGAATGCCTGGCCCCCGTTTGAAGCTGTAAGGCCTTTGAACAAGACTGGGTAATCCAAATAGTCTCCTACAAAGTACATGTGCATACCATGATCCATATCCATACCACCCATATCCATTGTCGACGATGACATTGCTCCCATGTCCATACTTGCAGTTGTAGATCCCATATCCATGGTTGCAGATGCCATTGACATCGACCCCATGTCCATTCCTGCCATACCGTGACGTTTCATATAACTCATTTTCAGTTAATTATTATTTACTTGAAAGGATAATACAATTAGCATACATAATTCTACAATTCAAGACACGGTAAACCAGTTTTATTTATACACAAATACTTCCTGAACAATTTTCTAATGAGCAATTTTCTTGTTCGTATAGGTTTTTTGATGCGCAAATTAAATTTCTACAATAGAAGTCGCTAAACTACTCAAACTGCGATTAGTTGCAAAATGAGAAGGTATAATTATGTAAAGAATCGTGTAATTGAAGATACATACAAGAAATGAGTTAATTAGTTTCGTATCTAAGATACAGACACTTTTGGTTCTTATTATTCGTTAAAATATGGGAATCAAGCCAATCATTAGCCGAAAATCTGGCACCACAAGCTTGACAAGACCCTATTAGAGGCAATTTGTCAGTCAATGTATGAGCAGTTTTACCTTTTGGATCATCAAACTTGAAATGCATATGTAGCAAATGCTTCTTGTAGTCGTACGGACGGTTGAAGTAGCCTGTTTTGTGGTTACACATTGATTTCGGATAGACACACTGAAAACGACCAACGTCATCATGAATTCTCATATGTCTTGTAAGGTCACGACTGATGTACTTGTCACATACTGAACACACAGCACCCTTCGGACTCCTCTTTTTCTTGGTTGCTGAGCCAATGGACCCAACGCTGTTGAGACTCTGGTTTGAATCGGCTCGTTCAAAGATGGGTCTCTGAATATCAAGATGCGAGTAGTTTTGCTGCGTTTTCACGAGCAAGTTCTTCTTATTCAAAGGAGCTGGATCGTCGTTGTTTGTTTCTGGAGGCCCGTCACTCGTGCTACGGTACGCACCAGGTATGTTTTTTGTTACGCCCGTATCAAAATTGAATCCATTCAATGAGGGCCCTATACTGGGCTTGGAATCGAGTGCACTATTGAAACTTTGGGCATAATTTAAACGTGGACGTGTTAATCCACCACGATCGTTATAACTTGAGCTCATTCGGTTAGTCAATTTGTGGGTATCGGTTTGCGAAGTATCAGTGTTGCTGCCACTATTAATACCTTCGTAATCATTGTCAATATTGACATTTTTATAACTATCTTCACCGCCAGTATCGCTTAGGTTATAAACCTCAAAATATTCCTGAGTATTTGTACCTGGAGGTTTCATTGAAGGTGTTATATTATCTTGAAAATTATTTCTAAAATCATGATCGTAGCCAAGACCTAAGTCCGGTTCCATGATCTTAAGATGGTCGTATTTATCCACGCTTGAGTCAGATGGAGATGATGCAGTTAAATCGGTCAATTTCAGGAACATCACATTGCGATTATTTAAATTGTCCAATGGGAGGTGAAATTCCGGCTTCTTGTTTTTCTTTTGTAATTTGATAGTACTATCACCTGTAGTGTCATCGTTTGTTGGTAATGGCACCAGGTTATATGCTATTGAATTTTCGGTGCCCGATATGTTATCATTGTTATCACTAATATTAGCGAAGTCGTTATTGAAATCACCAGTGGCAAAAGCACCAACAGCAAATTCACTTGCAAAGTCATTAGTAGAAAGATCGTTACTCGAAAAGTCATTATTCGAAAAATTAAAAAAACTATTCATATCTGCACCCATATCATTATAAGCCGACGGATGCGACGAATCATGGGAAGGTTTGTTTAGATGGGAAAACTCTTGTCGTACCGGAATCCTGTTATATTTTTTCGACTTGGTTTTATCAGATGTCTGGACACTAGGCTTCCGCTTGGGTAAGTTAATGTTTGAAGGAGGAACGCTTTGAATTTCCGCTTGCAATGGCTGTGGTGATTCTTCGAATGCAGAATAGAGTTCCTGGCTTCCAGTATTTTGCGTTTGGACATAGTTCACCTGGTTATCCGACGAGTAATACTTGTTGTTAGCATTGTCCATCGATACACTACCAATAGTCGCATTCCCCGAATCGTTGCTTGCCATACTATTGACGTACACCGGGTAGTTAACAGATGGGTTCGACCAACGGTGGTCAAACAAACTCTGGACCGGAACATTTATATTGCTGTGATTATTATTATTGGAGCCCGTTGTATCTGTCGATTCCGAAGACGATGTTGTCACACTTCGGTGGTAATTAGGATTCATATCGGCATTTCTGGTATCTGCCAAATTCCTGCTTGGCTTCATTTGATTATACTTACAGCAGCACTGACTATTAGGTTCTCCGCAATAATTACAATTAGTACTTATATTAGTTAGATTCTGTTGTTGTGTGTAATGGTTTGGATGTATATTCGCCATAATCCATAAGCTTACCGGGTCCACTGTTGAAGTGTTCCAAATGTAAATAATATAATTTTTTCAATGAAATCTTAGAATATATCGTATTTTCTATGATAATCAAACCTTAATCGTCGATAATAACCCTTTTCTATTCGTTTTTCTATATTTTCCAATCCTTTTTCGATCAGAATATTGTTCTTATGAAGCAACTGAATTTACCTTGTTCATGAATATTATAAAGCTTGGGTTGGAATTTAGATGACACAAAACCTCCAAAACCAGCTTAGCCTATTTTGCTGGTGGTAGTTGCTGAACTATCAGGAGCATTTATCAAACGGGTAGATTTGCAGGTATTCCTCAGTTTTATATACCCCAGCTCTCCGTGCGTGACCTAATGGCGTCGATATACCTTATGGGTCTTCTCTACACTAGTAGTTTTGATGCCACAGGTGCATTTCGATTACTGCGAATTACTGGTGAGCAACATAACCACCTGTGTTTCGACCCTCGAGGTCTACACAGAACCGTAAGGGGCCGGGTACTATCCCGACCAACCCATCTAGGCAGTTCTTACTATCAGACTTGATCATCAACTATGATTTTAACAAAAGTAGAATTATACAAACCTGCATATAACATCAGTACTCAATTGGGTGTGATCATCACTAGCAGATAAGATAGATATAGGAAGAAGAATTGAATTTCTATAGGAATTGTAGTACAAATATAGTATACAGACATGAGTGCTTTTATTATTGGATCTACTGGGTTAGTTGGAGCACAATTATTGAAGGTTGCAGCTGAATCAAACAAGTTTGAGACGGTTCACACTGTTAGTCGCCGTCCAGTTGATGGCCGCGATAAGGTTCAAGGTGTTGTCGAGACGGATACTGCTAAATGGCCAGAAGTTATCAGAGAGAATAGCAAAGGGGTGAGGACTTTTTTCTCTGCTTTTGGTACCACAAGGGCTGATGCAGGAGGAGTTGAAAATTTCAAGAAGATTGACTATGGTATCAACTACGAATGCGCCAAAGCTGCTAAAGAAGCAGGAATTGAGACGTTTGTGTTAGTGTCATCGCTTGGAGCTAACGAGTCATCGATGCTTTTCTACTTGAAGTCGAAGGGAAAGTTGGAAAACGATATTATTGCCTTGGAATTTCCCAGAACTATTATTATTAGGCCCGGTGCTTTATTAGGAAAACGTCAGAAATCACAGGGAATAGCAAACGAAATATTCCAAAAATGGGGGAATATGGTCAAGGGAACGCCATTCAAGTTCACGGCCTATCCTATTACTGGAGAGGAGGTTGCGAAGGTTGCAGTTCATTTGGCATCTGAACCATTAACGCAAGGCGACGGCCCAGTAGTTAAGGCTGTGGGAACGAGTGAACTAGACCACCTAGTCAAAAGCCTCGAGTAAGGCTACTACAAACATGGTAATCTAAACATGCGAATGTGTGATGATTATAAGTGAAAATTAGTTAATCTAATTAAGACTTTATATGCAAATATACGTGATATGAGTTTATTCAACAAAGGGACATTTATGGTCCGCGTTCGTTGTTAAAATATGCTTCTCTAACCACTCTTTTGCCACATATCGTTGACCACAAGGACATGTACCCCAATGCCCTAGTTTATCGTTTAGATTGTGCACTTTCTTTACTTCGGGGCTGTCGAATCTAAAGTGACGATTCAACAAGTGTTTCTTATGATCATAAGGTCTGTTGAACCGTCTGGATTTATGACTGCACTGGTTCTGTAGGAAATTACATTTGAACCTTGCAACTGATTGATGGGTTCTCATATGTCGTAACATATCACGGCTTATTTTCTTTCCACAAATACTACAAGTTTTGTTATCCACGAAGACACTTTCCACCAAAGGACCTCTGATACCCGAGTTAGAGTTAATTAGCGTTGTCATGTCTGGGTATCTTTGTGGGTTTATGCTAGATGACTCTGCTATAGTTCTTTGGGTTTCCTCAAGTGGAAATGAAGAATTTGGTAATGAATAATCCAGTTGCGGAGGAAATTGGTAAGGTTGATATGCCGTAGTATTGAGTTGATTGTTTGGCAGATACTTCATCATTGGAGTATTATGGACTGGGTAGTTAGAAGGTTGTGAATACGAGGGTACTTGATGCTGAATGTAATTATTTATTGGCACCTGAGACAAGTTCGACAGCTGATATGTAGGAGAAAGATTACCTACAGCAGTACTAGCAAAGTTGTAATTCGTGGTGCAAGTGCTATCGCTGTCGTCCACCTCTAAATCAGTCTCCGGAATCGGTTCGTTTGGAAAAGGCTGGAACTGATAATCCCTCATATCGTTTGTGGTTCAATAATTTCAGGAACTTAAATCCATAAAAGTCCCAACTAGATTTTCTTGAAGTGAAGAATTATGTGTAAGGTACGGGTTGTTGTTGCAATTACCTATGACTTCAACCTAAAATAATTATCGCTTATGTTCGCTATTGGAGGACAATTTATTATATATCTATTCAATTGCTCACTAGCAGACACGTCGCCTTGGTAATAATATTTAAATAAAGTGCCTATCCAGATTTTTCCCGTCACTTCACAACCTCAAGTAATGAAATATCCTTGAGCAACATATATATATATATATATATCGCCATCAAGACCCAACAGATTTGTGGTGTTCTTTCACACTATTCTATGTCTTTCTGAATTCCTATATGGCTAATAATACCTGCAGTATAGAATTTTTTTTGCTTCCTGTAGGTTTTAAAAGAATGAGGTTGGTGAAATAAAATGGCCCTTTTTGGTAATACAACTTCGCCTAAAACCTATGCATATGCATAGAATGCGAATCATTTATAAAGGGCAGACAAAGAATTCCAGAAATTCGTTTTAATCACACGTGAATTCTATGCCTTAATTTACGAGTGTCGCTAAAGCATATTATGACATTGGAGGTTCCCACAGGACATCAGTCGGGAACATTGACTACATCTTGAACGATGAAATGAGGTAAAGGGAGAAGCTGGTGGGAGAGGTGAAAATGATGGGGCTGATAAAGATAATAAAGATAATAGAGATGATAAAGATAACGAAGATAATAAAAATGATGGCTCTTTGTCAATGACAGTAACTGTGAGCAGACAAGAATACAGTCATGGAACGAAATAAAAAATGATATTTTAAATAGGAATTTTATAGATTGACATCCAAAAAATTTACTACATTTATAGCAAATTCTTCTCTAGAAATCTAATTATCCAATCCATATGATTAGTAACTTCTTTATTACCTTTATTGAATTATATAGAAAGCTGGATCATATGATATTACCGATGATAAAATACACGAGAAGTTAAAAGCACCATGCCAAAAAAAGCCAATCATACATCAAAAAAAAGCCAAAAAAAAAAAGACTTTATAGTCAAGATTTTTGATTTAATAGTTGATTTTTTTGATCAATTAACCCTGATCAAATTCTTGTAGAATACGAATTAAGGACACCAACTAATGAAAGTCTATCATTTATGACTATAAAATCATAACTATTTTTTATTTTTTTTTCATTATTTTCTATATTAATTTCATAAGGATAATACTCTTATATTGTAAAGATAAAATTATTTAATCCATTAAATGCTTGTTGTAATTAGTTTGGATTTTGTGGATTAACTTCTGAATTTAGATGAGGAATTCTGAACACAATTGGTAGATAGAACAAATTCTATATTGTCGACCTTCGATAGATCATGGCACAAGTGAAATATCAGCGAGTATGGTGATATCGTACATGGTGAATGAATAAATGGATTGGAAAATTTCGTTCGACCTGACCCCGCGAGCAAGGTTTTTTGCAGTCATTGGCTTCCTGAGAACTTGTTGTTCCCCCACCAACTCAATGGAGCTCATGCTCAATAGCTCAATAATTTAGAAGCATTTCAGAGGTTTCATGCACAGGTGGGCAGGTAATATTTACCATATACAATGAATATATTTAGTTCTTCTAGAGCAAGTAAAAATGTCGTACCATAGTATGTACAACGTCTCCATGCTTTTAAATTCTCGCAATGACTATCCAAATATTCTGTTTCGGCTAATCCAGGCGAGCAGGCATCACTGCTAGGTAAATGCACGGATTGCACCTCCATTTATATTACGCGAAGCTTAGATAGAACTATAATCAGACCGGCTACAGGGATGTATTAGCTTCACATTGCCATGTAACGTCTCAATTCATCCATGTGTTGAACATAACCAATATTGGCCGGACTAAATGATATCAGCTTATCATTATATGAGATATGATACTACAGACCATCCGTATGATAACCGTCGTATGCTATTACATGCTTATTTAGCCTGGGTACGGTCCACCCACCTCATTCCCGCTAGAAATAGCAAATCTACTCGCCCTGAGATACGGCTATCTCTCGGTGATGTGAAAGTCGCCAACTGTTTTTGGAACTTTTAACCGCCCTCATACCCAGTTATACCACTACCACGCCACTCACCGTATTTGCAGTAGTTGTGTCTGTGTCTGGCCGAATGTGCCTGGCCGTATGTGGCCGAATGTGCTTGGTCGTATGTCAGAGTGCATATAGACCACAACTTTTTAAAGCCTAATCCGAGGAAAGTTATTCCGCTGTTTGACTACACAGGACAAATGCTGAAAGACATCCATGCGCATACCTGGAAACGCTGCGTACATTACAGACCGAGAAACAAACTTGATAAAAAAATTCAATGAGTTTTTTTTAAGTGTTACCCGCATTGGGTCCAGTTTCTGGAAAATTTTCACTCTCACCATCAACAGTTGAGTGAAAAAAAAAAATTTCTCTATATTCTTTCGTTTTTGAACATAACTCTTTACCAAGGAATAGTAAATTAAAATGGGTGCCTACAAGTATTTAGAAGAATTGCAAAGAAAGAAGCAATCTGATGTCATGAGATTCTTACATCGTGTCAGATGTTGGGAATACAGACAAAAGACTGTTATCCACAGAGCTTCTAGACCATCTAGACCAGACAAGGCTAGAAGATTAGGATACAAGGCCAAGCAAGGTTTCGTTATCTACCGTGTTAGAGTCAGAAGAGGTGGTAGAAAGAGACCAGCTCCAAAGGGTGCTACTTACGGTAAGCCAGTTAACCACGGTGTTAACCAATTGAAGTACCAAAGAGCTTTAAGAGCCACTGCCGAAGAACGTGTCGGTCGTCGTGCTTCTAACTTGAGAGTCTTAAACTCTTACTGGGTTAACGAAGATTCTACCTACAAGTACTTCGAAGTTATCTTACTTGACCCATCCCACAAGGCTATCAGAAGAGATGCTAGATACAACTGGATTGCTAACCCAGTTCACAAGCACAGAGAAGCCAGAGGTCTTACTTCCACCGGTAAGAAGTCCAGAGGTATCAACAAGGGTCACTTATTCAACAACACCAAGGCTGGTCGTCGTCACACTTGGAAGAGAAACAACACCTTATCCTTATGGAGATACAGATCTTAAGTGTGATTTCCGCTCGATATGTGCACGGGTTTTGGCCTATGCTACGTTCAATTGGATATTTTACATTTAACATGCAAGGTTTGGTTAATTATTATATGCATATTATATAGTTTTTAATGTATTTTGCCTGTATTAATTATCGTGTACAACTACTACGTCGTAATCCTCTACTTTTTAACCCCGTTCGTTCAGGTATCCTACAGATGCTGCATCTCCCTCTACTACCTGTCTGCGTATTCCTCCGTTCATCCATTTCTTCGATATCTCTGGCTCATCCATTGTGATCTCGGAGTCAACAGCATAAATTTTTTTTGTACACAAAATTAATTGACGAGATTGACTCTTGCCCTAATCTCAATTTTCATAAAATCAATTAATTACTCCCAACACAATTTAAATTTGTTAACCAATATTTGAAGGTCAATTTCAAACGATTAATTAAGGAAATCCTTTATAGAATAAGTAATTGTTCAATTTAACTATTTTTGAATATTGTTTGATTATTTTAATTCAATTATTTGATTATTCAGGAGAAAATGCCAAACCATACTAAAACTGCCATTTTATCGGTTTACGATAAAACTGGATTATTAGACTTAGCCAAGGGATTAGTCGCTCAAGATGTTCGTATTTTAGCATCTGGTGGTACCTCGAAGTTGATTCGTGGAGCCGGTTTCCCAGTTGAAGACGTTTCTACGATCACCCATGCCCCGGAAATGTTAGGTGGTAGAGTTAAGACCTTACACCCAGCTGTTCACGGTGGTATTTTGGCCAGAGACTTGAAGAGTGACGAAGCTGACTTAGAAGCTCAAGGTATTGAAAAGGTTGATATTGTTGTCTGTAACTTGTACCCATTCAAGGAAACTGTGTCTAAGGCCGCTGTTACCATTGAAGAAGCTGTCGAGGAAGTTGACATTGGTGGTGTTACTTTGTTGAGAGCTGCTGCTAAGAACCATTCCAGAGTCACTATTTTGTCTGATCCTAAGGATTACGCCGGCTTTTTGGAACAATTAAAGACTGGTGAAATTTCGACTGATGCTAGAAACAGATACGCATTGAAGGCTTTCGAACATACCGCAGACTACGATGTTGCTATCTCTGATTTCTTCAGAAAGGAATACGCTGAAAACGTATCTCAATTACCATTAAGGTACGGTGCCAACCCTCACCAAAAGCCTGCTCAAGCTTTTGTTACCCAAGGTGAACTTCCTTTCAAGGTTTTGTCCGGTTCCCCAGGTTACATCAACTTATTGGATGCCTTAAACTCGTGGCCATTAGTTAAGGAATTATCAGCTTCCTTAAATTTACCAGCCGCCGCCTCTTTCAAACACGTTTCCCCAGCTGGTTGTGCTGTCGGTTTACCATTGTCAGATGTTGAAAAGAAGATTTACTTTGTTGAAGACATCGAAAACTTATCTCCATTAGCTAACGCTTATGCTAGAGCTAGAGGTGCTGACAGAATGTCGTCTTTTGGTGACTGGATCGCTTTATCCAACATTGTTGATTTACCAACTGCCCAAATTATTTCTAAGGAAGTTTCCGATGGTGTAATTGCTCCAGGTTATTCTGATGAAGCTTTGGCAATCTTAAAGAAAAAGAAGGGTGGTAAGTACTGTATTTTACAGATTGACCCTAACTACAACCCAGATAACTTGGAATCAAGACAAGTTTACGGTATCACTTTGCAACAAAAGAGAAATGACGCCATCATCAAGGGTAACTCCTTCAAAGAAATCGTTTCCAAGAACAAGGAATTAACTGAACAAGGTACCATTGATTTAACAGTGGCAACTATTGTTTTGAAGTACACTCAATCTAACTCGGTTTGTTACGCCAAGAATGGTATGGTTATTGGTTTAGGTGCTGGTCAACAATCTCGTATCCACTGTACTAGATTAGCTGGTGACAAGGCTGACAACTGGTGGTTCAGACAACATCCAAAGGTTTTAGGTATGAAATGGGCCAAGGGTGTTAAGAGACCTGAAAAGTCCAACGCCATCGATTTATTCGTCACTGGCCAAATTCCATCCTCTGAACCAGAAAAGACTGAATATGAAAGTAAGTTTGCTGAATTGCCAGAACCTTTGACTGAAAAAGAAAGAGAAGAATGGTTAGGCAAGTTAACCGATGTTGCTTTATCTTCTGACGCTTTCTTCCCATTCCCTGATAATGTTTACAGAGCTGTCAGATCTGGTGTTAAGTTCATCGCTGCTCCATCTGGTTCTGTTATGGATAAGGCGGTCTTTGGTGCTGCTGATTCTTTCGATGTTGTCTACGTCGAAAACCCAATTCGTTTATTCCATCATTAAATAAGTAACTTGTTTAATTATTTTTTGCTTTTTTGTAGTTTAATTCATTCCACATTACTTAGATTATATAGCAATATCATATCACATTATTAGCTATCCGTTCTGTTCTATGCTTTGTTGATTGCAACATTTCACTGGTAGTACTGAAGTCGTGCGAAACACTTTTCAATTGGCAGTTGGGAAATTTCAAATAAACACGTAAACTCCAACTAAAAGCGTATACTTTCTAGAAGATCAATCGTTGAATCTCTAATTGACCTAACTATCTATAAGACTAAAGTATAAAAGTCAACGATGGCGTCAGAATATACTTATGATGAAGAAGGGGAGACTTGGCCATTCTTTGTAATTGCCATTCTCACATTCATCTTGGTACCACTCACAATTAAGTGGGTGTATAGAATCTTGAATGCGGACGATCCTATAAGTTATAACTCTAAAATTAAGGGTTCAATACTTGAAGA
The DNA here is from genome assembly GCF_000006445.2 of Debaryomyces hansenii CBS767. Taxonomy (NCBI): domain Eukaryota; kingdom Fungi; phylum Ascomycota; class Pichiomycetes; order Serinales; family Debaryomycetaceae; genus Debaryomyces; species Debaryomyces hansenii. Next base: position 1,255,477 of record NC_006048.2, on the reverse strand, counting down.
CTCCAGTACAGTATCTGTGGAGAATTTGAGAAAGATCAAAGAGTACCAACTCAAACAAAAATCGTCCAGATTCATCAACAGAACATTGCTTGTCTTAATTTTAGGATGGGCAACTGTGATATATATTGCATTATACTATACTAAGGAAGCTGATTTAACTGGAGCATTTGATCCATATACCATTTTGGATATTTCGTCGTCTGCCTCCGAAAGAGAGATTAAGAGTCGCTATAGAAAGTTATCGTTGAAGTTCCATCCAGATAAATTACCTAAGGACATAACAGAGGCCGTGAAGGAAGAGATGGAGACTGCATTTATCAAAATTAATATGGCTTATAAGGCATTGACCGATGAAGTTACCAGAAATAACTTTTTGAAATACGGACACCCAGATGGTCCTCAAAATGTTTCACATGGTATTGCGCTTCCAAAGTTTTTGGTCGAAGGAAAGTATTCGCCATTTATGGTTGTTGTGTATTTCGTGTTGGTTGGAGTTTTATTACCTTTTATCGTGGGTAGTTGGTGGAATAATGTGAAGACACACACCAAAAAAGGTTTACATGTCGACACAGCTGCTTTATTCACGAGAAAATTAACTGATAGAAATCCAGCTAAGATCGTTACACCATATGATATTTTGGACTGGGTGTGTTTATCTCATGAGATCAGAACTAATTTCAAACACTTACATATTAATCAAATTAGAGATTTAATTGCATGGCATTTATTCCGCAATTTTGAGTTTACATCAAAGAACCCAAATTTTGAAATGGATAAATTGAAAATTGTTGCACTTTTGCCTACATTAATTAATGGCTTAATTGATATTGCAACTGTATTCAGACAAGTGGATATTTTAATAACTGCCTGTGATTTACGTAAATCCGTTATTCAAGCAGTTAAGCCTGTTGGCAAATACCAGGAATTATTGCAATTACCATATGTTGATGAAAAGGTGGTAGAAAAGCAACAAGTCAAGAAATTAGGAAAATTGTTTACATTGTCAAAAGAAGAATTGTCGAAAACCTTAGGTATTGAAGATGCTGAAAAGTTGAAAACTACTATGAATGTTGCTGCACACATTCCATCTCTTCGAGTAATTGATGCTGGGTTTAAAGTGCCTGGTGAAGATGTTGTACCACCTTTGTCAAATGCACATTTATATGTGAAGTTTTTAGTGAAATCACCAAAGCTTAAATCATCTCCTGAAATCCCGGAAGAAAACTTAAAAGATGAAGAAACATTAGAATACCTTAAGAATCCTTTGAAATCAAATGAAGAACAACCAGCCTTACCGTATTCTTATGCTCCATATTTTCCAAAGAGTATCGGCAATTCTTGGACAGGGTTTTTAATTGCTCAAAAGGACAATAAATTAGTAGAAGGCACTGAAGCCTCAACTTTAAGTCATATTAATTTGAGTAACCTTGAACTTACCCAAGAAAAATGGATCGATGGCAAAGATGATGTTATAGTGAGTTCGTTCAAGATTCCAATGAATGGCCCTGCTCCAGCAAACGAAGGTAAAACACATTACAGATTAATATTGAAGAATAATGCTTACTTCGGATGTGATGTGGATATCCCAGTTGTCATGACAGTTAAGGCCGCTCCTATGGTATTAACCAGAAAGACTAACCAAGATGTTGAATCTGATGACGAAAGTGATATTTCCGATCCAGAAGAAGACACAATTGCCGGGGCATTAGCAGCTTTCAGAGGTGGTAATGTCAAGAAGTCTGAAATAAAAGAAGCTGAATCAGCCGATGTGTCAGATGAAAGCGATACTGAAAGTATTTTCACTGATATCAACACTGATACAGAAGATGAAGGTGATAATTAAGCTTGTACTATATTATACGTATATTAAATATAAGTTTTTATAAAATTAAAATATAAATGAAAGTCTAATACTTCTTAAACTTTAATGGACAATATTACCGCATCGGGATTCGATAATCCTTGTTCTTTATAATATTCCTTAACCTCACCGTTCTTAATGAAACCATGTTTCAAGTACCACTCAATTGCCTGGGAATTCTCTACGTGGACATGTAACATGATTTCGTGTATAAACCTTCTCTTGGTTTCTGCAATCACATATTCCAAGAGTTTGGCACCGATACCCAAGTTCCTGTAGGCCTTCAAGACAGCAAAGCTTTCTAAATAGATTGCATTGGGAATAGCCTCCGATGGTAATTGCAGCTGTTGGCTCACTTCGTAGCTATCAGTCTTATGCGTCGTATTAATGGCTTTACCTTTGACTGCTCCGACAGGTAATTCTGAATAAAATGCCAACTTCACGATTTGATCACTATTTAACGAATCCTTATACCATGACTCAGGATAAGTAGTTGGCAAACTCACTTCATTTATCTTTTTAAACACTCCGATGTTATTTGACGTCAAGTCATCCAACGATATGATATCTCTAGGCATTGTAGTATATTGGCCTGTTGATTGTCATACAAAATGGTTTCTTCACCATTTCGATATTTTTCACCATACCTAATAGTCACATGACTGATGATTGCAAATTGCCCATTCATGAATGGCCAAATTTTCCGATAATTACAACCCATTGTGGTATATAGAAGGTCATACATGAGGCTTTACTAGCATGGTTGATGTCATGATGATTATGTGAAGTTATATTATTGTATTTAGGGCATCATAGTAAAACTGTGAAACATTGAAGCTCACGAAACTTCAGTTTTTATGGATTATCGACTATTTTTACCACCTACGAGAGCCACCGACTGCAAAGAAATGATTTTCCTTCCAAAGCAAATAGATGTTCATAAAGAAATGGTATGTAGATGGTTTCTTCATGTGTCAATGAAAACTGGGGGGGATCATAATAAGGCCCCAAAAACACGTGATGGATATTTGTGGATCTAGTACGAAGTAGTTAACCAAAAAGTCAACTTAAACGACCAGGAAAAGCAACATATAAATAGAGAACTGTTATAAGTCAAAAACATCATGATAGCTACGATCCTAGTGGTCTTATTTGTTGCATATTTGTTGAGAAATGTGTTCTCGGGGATTGAGATTTCCAACCCGAATAAAGGTGAGACAGCAGAAACTATTGTTGAAGGCAAATTTACCCCCGTAAGTTTAGCAAAATACAATGGTAGTGACGATCCCAAGATATTCATTGCTGTTAGAAATAGAGTGTTCAATGTGACAATGGGAGCAGCCTTTTATGGTCCTGGTGGGCCTTACGAGAACTTTGCAGGTAGAGACGCTTCTCGTGGGTTATCCAAAAATTCCTTTGAGTTAGAATGCTTGACACCTGTAGACCAACCAATTGACCCTTTAGATAACTTGACTAGCGATGAGATAGAATCCTTAGACAGCTGGGAAGAGCATTTTGAAAATAAATATCCTGTGGTGGGTACGCTCCATGAAAACGACACAGTTTGATTTAGTTTTCGAATTGCTTTGGTTAAGGTGTACACGATAACGGATAAGGAGGCTCCTACGGGTCAAAACACTAACTTTTCCAACATTAGACACTCGATTTTAATGTATAGTGAATATATATGGCATAATGTAGGTCGTGTACTAAAATCAAATATTTCGAAGTGAAAATGTCGATTTGATGTAATAGATGTAATTGAAGTTAAAGAACCTCATCTCTCATATATATCTACAGAATGAGTTACCGGGGAAGAGGTAGAGGTGGCTTCCACAATAATAACAACAACAATAATAACAGAAGTAACTTCAACCAGCAAAATGTCGATCAATTTGTCTCAGCAAACTCAATTCCAGTTGAAATTTTAGGCTGGAATGGTGCAACTCCAGACGAGTGCATTAAGTTCATTTCGAGGAAGTGTAGAATAGTTGTGAGTAACTCTAGCGTTGATCCAGCTACAGGGGTATTAAAGGGTTACGTGAAGACTCCCAAGGAAGCAGATGAATTATGTACTTGGTCTGGTGTGAAATTCGCCGGACAGTCATTGAAAATTACAAAAGCTACGGCAGCCGACTCTATGTCGTCACAAATGGGAGGAACAATCGGTAACAGTGGTGGCTCTACTATTGAAACGATTACTCTGTTTTTGAAAACCAGATATCAACCGGAAATTAAAATGTTGAATTTAAGTAGCGTGCAGCAAGATGCTAATTTGGTTTCAAAGGGTTTCTTTGCCTCCATATCGACCACATCAAAGTTTTTCCCGGCTTTAATGAAAATAGCAAAAGAATTGAAGCTAGATGTAAATAGTGTTGATTTATCTGGCAATAATCTAACTGATATCAGCACAATCTCTACTTTAGCACAAACCTTTCCATTATTACAAAATTTGTCTTTACTGAACAACAACTTCAATCGTTTAAAGCTGTTTGAGACCTGGAGGCACAAATTAAATTTCTTGAGGGAATTGATAATCATAGGTAATCCACTTTTTAACAACCAAGCAAATCCAAATGATGTTTTAAATATCAAGATCGAATTGATGAAATCATTCCCAAGACTTATTGTGTTGAACGGCGAGATAGTCAGAAATGAACAATTGTTACTTAGTAATCTTACATTTCCTTTTGAATCGTCTCAATCAATGTTTTTCCAAGATGAAGAAGTACAAAATATGTCGACAAATTTCATTACCAATTTTTACAAGTTATGGGACAGCAATAGACAAGACTTATTGGTTTTATATCAGGAGAACTCTCAATTCTCAATGCAAGTTGACTCATCTCATCCTTATGTCATGGACACAAATACAACAGGGAGTTATGGCAGCTCTACAGATTTTGGCTACTACTTACCTCAATCTCGTAACTTGACCAGGGTATCTTCTGTGAAATCAAGGGCTACTCGTGTTGCTCAGGGCCAGGAGCAAATATTCAAGTTGTTTTCACAATTACCCAAAACCCGTCATGATTTACTTTCCCATCCACAACTTTTTAGTATGGAAAGTCATAGGTTCCCGCAATTGAACGGTATAATAATTACTTTACATGGTTCATTTGAAGAAACAGCAATCCCAGATAATAATGAAGCGGTTCTGGGAAATCAAGGTCAGCCAAGAAATCGTTATGGCTCCCAAAAACATAAAAAAATTGCATTAAGTACAAAAAGTTTCGACAGAACATTTGTCGTCATTCCAGGACCAAATGGTAGCTTTATTGTTGCTAGTGATCTTCTCTCGATTAGATCGTTTGGTGGATCTGAGGCGTGGAATGATATAACAAGATCAGCAGAAGGAACGCCTCAACCACAAGTAGCAGCTCCACCTGCTAATATTCCACCAGTAGCTCCTCCAAGTCAAGTCCCTACTCCAACGCCAACAGCTGCGGATTTACCTGCTGAAGTGAAAGCAAATTTGAACCCAATACAACAGGACATCTTGGTAAAGATATTGTTAGAAACCAAATTAAATCTTCAGTATGGTATTATGCTTTGTGAACAAAGCAATTGGGATTACCAGCAATGTACTATAAATTTTAAAAACTCAGTTGCATCTTTACCGAGAGATGCGTATATAGCTTGAATAGAATGTATATCAATAAATTATAGTTCACAATTCATCGTCGATAGGTTACTAAAACTATATAGTTTCTCGCCGTTTGTAATTGATCTCTATCTTTCAATTCCATACAAAGATCTATCTCATTGTGTTATATACAATTTACGATAATGATTATGGCTGACTCTGTAGCCGTACATCGCGAGCGAAAATGAATGTAAAATAGTAGAATTCTTTTGATCCACTGGCTATCAATGGTATATTAAATAATAGAGAGTATATAATGGGGTATAATATTGCGATGATCAGTGACTTCTTCTACCCTCAGCCTGGGGGGGTAGAATTTCATGTGTATCATTTATCCCAAAAACTAATAGATATGGGACATTCAGTTATAATCATTACTCATGACTATGGGTCAAGAAATGGAATTCGAACTTTAACTAATGGATTGAAAGTGTATTACGTTCCTTTTTATGTTGTTTACAGAAGTTCGGCTATTCCGACTGTATTTCTGATATTGCCAATAATACGAAATATTTTCATCCGGGAGCAGATTGATATTGTACATGGACATGGATCATTATCAACTATTTGTGGTGAAGCAATTCTTCATGCACGTACAATGGGATTAAAGACTGTGTTCACTGATCATTCTTTGTACGGATTTGCAAACATTACATCAGTTGTGGGGAATAAATTGTTGAAATTTACATTAAGTGATGTGGGACACGTTATCTGTGTGTCACATACATGCAAAGAGAACACCGTGTTAAGAGCATCTTTAGATCCTTTAAATGTTTCAGTAATACCGAATGCTGTTATTGCAAAAGACTTTTCGCCATTAGAGCCAGAAAAGAAATCGTTAAGAAAGAATATTACAATTGTGGTGATATCTAGATTGTTCCCGAATAAAGGTGCTGATCTCTTAACTGCAATTATTCCTACTATTTGTGCACAGAAACCGGAAGTAAGGTTTTTGATTGCAGGGGATGGACCTAAGTTTCTTGATTTGGAGCAAATGCGTGAAAAGTATTACTTACAAGAAAGAGTTACGTTAATTGGAGCCGTAAAGCATGAGGAAGTTAGAGACGTAATGGTACAAGGCGATATATACTTACATCCTTCTCTAACAGAAGCGTTTGGTACTGTGATCGTGGAAGCTGCTTCATGTGGATTGTTTGTAGTTACTACAAAAGTTGGTGGAATACCTGAAGTCTTGCCTAGCCATATGACAAGTTTTGCGGATCCCGAGGAAAACTCTTTGGTAGCAGCAACATTAAAGGCAGTGAACTTGATTGAATCTGGTGATATTGACACATCGACGTTTTTTGATGAGGTATCAAGAATGTATAGTTGGAAGAATATTGCATGTAGAACTGAGAACGTTTACAATTCTTTGGATTTAAAAAAATTAAATCAGCCATTGGTACAAAGACTACAGAAATATCATTGCTGTGGTATAATTGCCGGCAAATTGTTTGTCTTATGTGTTGTTTTGGATATTGTATTTTATTTAATGTTGGAATACTTTTATCCAGCCGATCATATTGACAAAGCAACAAAATGGCCAAAGAAAACTAAGAAGGTGAATTCGCACGATGAAGAAATAACTGATACAAGGGCAGCTGTTGATTACTGTAAATAATATATATATATATTAATTTAATGATGATAATGACGATAATTAAGAGAGCGTAAGGCTCCTCTGTTCAAAGTAATTAGTAGCCTTTTCTTCTAGCGTCAAAGCCATATACTTCGGCATAGTAGCTTTAGGTCTCCATAGTGTGGAATTATTAGAAATATTAACAAGTTTTATATTTTTAGAGATATCTCTGAGATATGAAGAATTCCGTTCAAACCCTAATGCAACATCTAATGAGTTTTTCGTCTTAAACTTGGTTACTAGTGGTTGTTCTAGCCAATCCAGGCTTGGATCTTTTCTACTCTCCTGATTAGTAGAATTATACTTCAATAGCTTTCTTAGGACCATAATTTCATCAAGCAAAGCCATGTTAGCATTGTGCTGATTTTCAGTTTCTAAATTGGCGAACTTTTTGAAAATACCCCCACCTTCTATAATCAGAGGGGACCCAAGTAGCTCTTCTATTTCTAATTCTAATTTTTGATTAGCTTCCAATAGATCTTGATATTTTTGATGTGATTCTTCATTCTTATCCTTTATTTGGTCTAGTTCAATTTTAAGATTCTGAATGTATTCTTTATTTTTAACAGAAGTTGATTCCATACTGTTTTGTAAAAACTTTATATTTAGCTGCAATTCTTGAATAATTTTTTCCTTTTCAAAGAGTTTGGTAGATATGCCAGCATATTTTGGTTTTATGAGTTTGAGCTCTTCTTCCGCATCATTCTTTGTTGTGTTTACATCTAATGCAATATGATTACCATCAAGCAAAGAATATATTCCTGGAAGTATACGATGATTATCTATTACTTGCAACTCCATAAAACAATCTCTACGTTTCAAAATTTCTAGTAATGAGGTGAATTTTGAGTTAGATCCAACTTCCTTATTCTCAAAGATATTCTTCACCAACAGTGCATCAATAGAAACCGAACTCTTATTTAAGCGACTTTCTACTTCGATCTGTGCTAAAATATTCAGCAATAAACCAATAGGAGAGTTCAATTCTGCTAATGAGGAGGAAAAATGCGGCATTGACAGCATTGAAATATTTATACTTTTACCATTACTGAATGCATCATTTAATTCAAGTATAAGTTGGTCAAACTTTGTTTCCTGTCTCAAGCTTGTGGAAGATATTTTATCCAATTGCTCAATTGATGGTATATTCTCTTCTTTTATACCATGAGAAGTATCAAGAAAACCTTTTAGAATATTAACGATTTTGATGCATATGCTAGCTTCATTTTGAAATGACTCTAAGAGAAACTTGGAACAAGAAGCGTTTAGGAAATATACGCCTGTCTCCTCTTCTTCAAATTTTAAATCCATTAGCTCAATGGTTTCTAATAAGAAGTCGTGAATGTAATCAGTATTAATGCCTTCATAATCTCCTTCCTTCAAATATGTTGTAGAGTTATCTATCTTTAATTGTAAATCCGAGACCTTCTTATAAAATTTATCTTCAACAGATGTGTACGTTTCATGACCATAATTAAATTCCCATAAAGCAGACACATTTTGTAAAAAGCTCTTCAATGTGTAGAAACGATTTGTGACAGTAAATAATATGCTTTTCCTATACGTAGCACCCTTGTCAATAGCCATTGTAACGATATTATTGACCACAGATATTGAGGATACAACTATCTTTATTAAAAGAAGAATTTTAAGAACTGTCGTATATGTAGCATTTGGTAAGTGCATGTTTTCCTGCAATATTTCTAGTTTTGAATTAATCAAATCATGTGTTATTCTATAAGATTCATTAGAAGCTTGAGCCTTCTTGAATTCAAGTTGTAATGCTTCTAATTGTATTTGCAAGTCTTCTAAATTCTCATCATCGCTTACATTATTATTGGATCTCTTTTTGAATTCGGAAATTTTTGACTCCATATACTTATTCTTTCGATCAAGATCCTGAATCACTATTTCATTATTCATTATTTTAGAAGATAAGTTATAAATATCCTTTCGCAACTCTTTTTCAACTAGTGCTTGGTTTTCTTCGAGACTCTTATCTAATTCATGCAATTCGGTCAACTCGTCGACTGTTTTTGTAAGACTTGAAACTTTCGAATTAAGACTATCGTTCTCTATGTTTAAATGCTCAATCATCTTTTCCAGTTGCAATGCCGAATCTAACTGACTTTGTAACGAGTCAATTGTCTCTTGGGCAACCGATATGTTTCGAAGAAGCTGATCGTGAGAACCAATTTCTTTTTCATTTAAAACTAATCTTTGATTTAGGTCATGGATTTCTTTCTTAAGATTCAATTCATTTTCAGCCGATAATTTTTGAAGACTTGTAAGGGCAATCTCCAACAGCTTGTTTCGCAGGAGAATAATTTGGATATCTACTTCATTGGCATTCGAATGTTCCATCAGAGCTATTATTTCCTGTTCTATTTGATTATTTAGTTGTACTTCTTCCAGCATGATTTGAAAATCCGTTCTCAAGTCCTCATATTTCAGTTGCAACTCGTCCAATGCTTGATTTACCTTGTGATTCGACTCCTCAAGAAATTCTTTGTCTGTTGTCACCATCTCCAATTTGGATTCTACGGATTGAGTAGCATTCTGATGTTGTATTACTTCTTCTTTAAGTTGTTCAATTTTCCTTTTGAGCTCCTTGGCCTCTTCATTGGCATTTCTTAGCTTATCTTGCAACTTATTGATAATATTTTCAAGATTCAGAGTATCCGTGGCTTTCGATTTTTGCAACGAGCTCGAACTTATTAATGACTGCCTAACAAATACCCCGTAGTTTCCATCCTTTTTTTCACATTCGAAATATCGTATATCGTTCACTGATCCATCATTCTTCCCGTTGGCACGTTGAAGCTCAACTCCAATCCATTTTCCTGAAGCGAATTGAGTTTGTCCAATAAACCGTATAATCCCTGGGTCATCTTTAACAAAAACCTGTTGGTTTATTGACAATTCTTCCATGAGTTGCAGGAATAACCTAACGCATTTAATTATAACAAATTATTTGTGGATTTTTTACGCGATCTCGATCTACGCGAGAATCAAACGATGGTGATAAACAAGCACTAAAACTAATACATTTGTCGTCAAAGTGATACTATATGTCCTTTATTAATAGGAAACAAGTCCACGAGCAATATCCGAACAATTCAGGAATGTCACATCAAAGCAATACATCAATATCTACCCCAGGGAACGCTTCTAATAATCAGAAACGAGCATTGGGGAACTTAAAACTTGAGTTGTTAAATGAACAGAAACAAGAAATAAGGGAAGCTTTCTCTCTTTTTGATATGAACAACGATGGCTGTTTAGATTACCATGAGTTAAAAGTGGCGTTCAGAGCGTTAGGTTTTGAATTGTCAAAAAGAGAAGTGTTGGATATTATCCACGAATATGACACAGATGACAGGAATTTAATCACGTACGAAAACTTTTTCCAGGCAGGTATGTATATTTGAGGTAGAATAATTTGGCATTGGTAGTTTACGGACTGTTTTGAAGATCATTGACTTACATTTAGAGCGGTACTAACTTTTTTTTATAGTCGGCGAAAAAATTGTGAATAGGGACCCATTGGACGAAATACGTAGAGCCTTCAAGTTGTTCGACGATGATGGTACGGGAAAAATTAGTTTAAGAAACTTAAGAAGAGTGGCCAAGGAATTAGGAGAGAATTTAACCGATGACGAATTGAGAGCTATGATTGACGAATTTGATCTAGATGAAGATGGAGAGAGTATGTATAATTCAAATTACTGAAACAAGCATGTCTAGAATCATGAACAAGAATACTAACCTTTTACCATAGTCAATGAACAGGAATTCATTAATATTTGTACAGAATAGTATAAATAGCACTCTTAACAGTGATTTGCGTTTAATCTGGAGGTTTTATACGAAAAACCTTCAATTTTGTATATTAATATATTAATTTGTTTACATAAATGCTCTTTACTCGTAGAGGAAACAGGAGGTCATATCGTAAGTACTGACTTATGTTTCTTAGTTCTTACTGACTAGTAATTCATATTCCTGTATATAGTCCTGAGCGTAATTTTTCAAAATTTCGTTAAATTTTCACTTTTTCACCGGTGTATTAAGAAGATCAACAGTTGTTCAACGTTTAATATAGATTAGATATGTCTTGGAATACGGCTAAGAAGAGATTTCAAAGGGAAGTCGAAAATTACCCTAAGGCTCTTCGTGATGTTTACTTAGCAAAGACTAATAAATACACCTTGCCAACCTTTGAGACCAAGGAATGGCCTCTCGCAAAGTGGGAAAGAAAAACCAAGCTTGAACAGATCGGATTTGCTAATGGTGACCTTGCCTATATTACTGAAGGAGAAAAGAAGGGAACAGTCTCTACCATTTTCCAATATTCTCCAGAAATGAACTCATTTTTATTGGCAGATGTCACTTCCAAAAAGCTTCTTCCAAAGCAAAACTGGGTTGAGCACCAGTCGAGTCATCTCATTGACTACCCAGAATATGTCAAGCGTGAACATATAAAACTTGCTGCCAAAGACAAAGACGAGAATGGAAAGGTTTACTACGTTGTCGCTGACGACGTTGTTTACAAAGAAAAATATTATGACGAAAGATACAGGAGATGGTTACCAAAGAGATTCGTGAAAAATCATGATTCTATAGAAATACCATGGCCAAACCCTCCACAAGATCCTAAGGATGATCATTTATCTACAAGTCAGCAAGCGGCTTTTGAAAGAACTTATGAGTTACAGTCTATTGCTAAACCACCAGTACCAACTGACGCATTATTACAATTAAGAAACCCATACTCTAAACATAAGAAGCGTGTGCTCAGTGAAGCTCAAGCCAGAAAGGTTAATGCTCCAGATATGCCATTATCAGATGAACAAAAGATTTACTTGGCTAAGAAAGCAACTGAGCCTAAGAAGGTGTACAAGAATTTGTCTGAAGAAATACAAGATTTCATTGGTTCCAGAATGGCTGATCACGTCAACAAGATTGATAATCCATCCTTACTTGCTCACTTGGATGCCTTATCTGAATCCAAGATTCCAGACTTTGCTAAAACTATGAAGAATATTGAAGACGCTGAACTCGAGAAGCAAAAGAAACTTCACAACCAAGCAATCTAAAAATCCCTTCATTAATTTCAACACAATACAAAATATTTGTATGTAACTATTATATAACATAGGATTTTCATGTATATACTCATCTAAAGAAACTACTATAAATTGAAGAAATTTCGTAGTGATCGTTAATTGATCATTATGTGTATTATAATTGTCAGAAACTGCTTAAATAGATATATGACATATTAACCTATAACTTTTCGTAATCTATTTTACCTTCTAATTTCTTCACGTCTGCAACCTTTCTAGCCGCCTTCATTAAGTCGTTTTGAAGAATATAATCTCTTTCCTCTCTGATAGCGAAGAAACCAGCTTCAGTAATGACATTTCTAATATCTGCACCATTAAATCCATCACTCATTTTGACCACAGCTTCAAAATCAAACTCACCTTGCTTAGCAACTTTAGTAGTATGAATCTTGAAAATTTCCAATCTACCGGCTTCATTAGGCAAGCCGATTTCAATTTTTCTGTCAAGTCTTCCAGCTCTCAACAATGCAGGATCTAATGTATCTGGTCTATTAGTGGCCATAATAACCTTTGTTTGACCAAGCGTGTCAAATCCATCCATTTGATTTAATAATTCCATCAAGGTTCTTTGAATTTCACGATCAGCAGAGGTACCCTCACTGAATCTACGACCACCAATGGCATCAACTTCATCCATGAAAATAATACAAGGTTCGTGCTCCTTAGCGTATGCAAACATTTCTCTAATCAATCTCGCAGATTCACCAATATACTTATCGACAATTGCTGATGCAGGCGAGAATATAAAGTTAGCACCAATTGTAGCAGCAACTGCCTTTGCCAACAATGTTTTACCCGTACCTGGAGGTCCATATAATAATACACCCTTTGGCGATTTAATACCCACTCTTGTGAACAACTCTGGATTCTTCAATGGCAATTCAATAACCTCACGCAACTCTCTGATCTGGTCGGTTAAACCACCAATTCCATTGAACGAAATTTCACCCGGTTCGAAGGTTGTCATATTATAGACCAAAGGATCGACTTCTCTAGGCAAGATTCTCATAATCGTCAACGTAGTCATGTCCAACGACACTCTCACCCCGTTTTTCAAGCTCTCCTTCTTGATAGTGTTACGACATCCAACAATATAACGAGGTCCGCTCGATGCCTTGACAATAAACCTCTCGTCGTCTAATTGCTTTAACACTTCCCCAATGATTTGCCCGACCGATTGCAACGCTTTTATATCGTTCTCTGTCTTATCATAATCTGAATCCAAGTCTCGTATGCTCAACCTTAACTCCTTTAACCTAGCATCCCACTTCCTATGCTCAATCAACTTATCCTTGAACTTGGACAATGCCCTTTCTCTCTCGGGATCGGCCGATTCCGCCGTTGTATCGTTTTGTTGTCCATCAGCATTCAATGCGGTCAAAAGTGGATCATTTTCTTCGGCACTCATTATTATCGATATTTGTAGACGATATTATTGAGATTCTATTACAATGGTATAAATTGTGATATTAATTGGTCTGTTTTAACCTTTATTACACTCTAAAAACCTGTTCCTATCTCTTCTATACCCTAAGCAGTGGCAAACATAGTTGAAGGTTTTTGTATTTCGTCGCACTACCAAATTTGCCTCACGTGAAAAGTTTGAAGAGAGAAAAATTTATGAATGTCAACTATAGCATTAACAAGAAAGGACCATTGGGAGCTGTATATCGTAGTTAAGGATTATAAACGATGGAATTTCATGCAGTTATCTTGTGTGGATCGGGTAAAGCCTTGTCTCCATTTTCTCAGGTGAGATCTACGGGGATGCCCAAGGCGCTTTTACCGATTGCGAACAGACCTATGATTGATTATGTATTGGAATGGTGTGAAAAGGCATTCTTTCCGAAAGTGACAGTGGTATGTGACACTGATTCTAGCGAACAAGTGCAAAAGGCGTTAGATCAATACAATAGCGAAAAGAGTAAAAAGGAAAAGGCTAAGGAGGATGCGGACGGCGATGATGACGACAGCTCGTTCTCACGGTCGGTGGAGATATTGGGGCTTGACAGCAGTTCTAGTGGTGAGGTATTGTACCATTTGTATAAGACATCGGCGTTGAAGACGAATCCACATTTTGTGATCTTGCCGTGCGATTTCATAACCAACTTGCCTCCACAAGTATTGATCGAGGCGTACAGAAATAGAAACGAATCGGACCTTGGGTTGATGGTTTATTATAGAAATCAGCTTGATATAGAAGATAAGAAATCGAAGATTTTTCCTAAAAACTATACGATCTATTCTGACTTGCCCGACGGCCAATGTCAACTCTTGGACATCTATTCCAAGGAGGATATTGATTTCCACAAGACGTTACAAATAAGAACCCAGATGTGTTGGAAATTTCCTAATTCGACAATTAGTACCAAGTTATTGAATGGCTCAGTTTTCTTTGGATCAGTGGACCGTATATTCGCCGTGTTTGACCAGGAAGACAAATGCACAGAATCGTATTTTCACGATAGATCGATCACCAAGGTTATCCGTGATTTATCCAGAAGATCTTGGAAACACTCGGATCCCAAAGATACTGTGGGATTTTGCATTTTACCTGATCAGGCTACTTTTTTCAGGGTTAATAATACACCAGTATTGATGGAAGCCAACAGGCATTTTATGAAATTGCAAGCTATGGCTAAGGGTCAGCACCAGCAACAGACATCGCATCCTAAGGATAAAGCATCTGCTAATATTGGAATAGATTGCTCGATTGGAGAGAATACGTCTGTTGGAGAAAAGACAAATGTTAAAAGAACTATTGTTGGTTCTTCTTGTAGTATTGGAAAGAGAGTTAAATTAACAGGCTGTCTCATTTTAAATAATATCACGATCGAAGATGACGTTCAGCTTGAAAATTGTATATTAGGAAATGGTGTTATCATACGTTCTAAGCTGAGATTAACCAATTGTAACGTTGAATCGAGTCTCGAGGTTGCAAAGGGTACTCATTCAAAGGGTGATACTTTGTTATGTCTCTCTTTGGAAGGTATTGTTGAGGATGATGAAGAAGAGTTTGCAGTTGATTCCGGTGAATCTGATTCTGACGATGAATCTGGAAGTGACTACAGCTATGATGATTATGATGAATACGATGATAATTCAGATGGATTATTCGCTCATTGAAGTTACCAATAAACATTGTTTGGTTATCTTACTTAAATACTTATCGATTGTATATTTACCAAGCCTTATCTATATATGTAACCCCATAATCCTAACTAGATAAATGAAAACTATGTAATAATAATATTATACATGTATGCAAGTTGAAGGTAGACCTCATTTTTTGGGCGATTTTACTGAAGCCTCATTTTGTCCATTAAGTCTTCTTCTTTTAATGTCGCTATCTTTTTCCAAAGACTTTTTCTTTTTTGAAGTCCTTGCATCGACTTCATCGTGATCTCTGTCGGTTGAATCGCTATCACCCTCGTCCGATGTGCTGCAAACGTCTTCCAGAGATTGATATTGCAGCTGTTGTGATTGTGATTGTTTTTGTTTCTGATGCATTCTCATTCTTGCAATATGGTCCGATGACTTCAATTGTTTGAAGTTTGCTCTTTGTTTATAAGAATGAGTAACTGATAACGGAGGAAAGCTGGGTCTAAAATGATATCCCGGAGCCAAATCCAGTGAAAAAGAAAACGCATAATCCAAAGGAATATGCAATTCCTCATCCCCACCTTGGGGCGTCTCCTTACTTTCTTTGCCATCCTTCTGCTCTTGATTCGACGCATTTATATTTGTATTGCTATCACCTTGTCCATGATTGATATTCGTAATTTCCGCCCGCTTTGTCAACGCCCAGTTCTCGATATCTTCCCCATTTGTAATCACTCCGAGTAGGTCGTCTAGACATTCCAAGTACCCCATATGACGATGCAAACCATTTCCATTATTTGTTAACCGATACAACGCTGCTACGGACTTGGCGGCATTAGCAAATTCCACCTTATGTTTAGAGTTGTTTGCAGTACCAGACGTCGACGAATTATACAATGACACCACTGACTTTGCTGCATTCTTAAATTCCGTCGTTAACTCCCTATTCAACTCATTAATTGATGCTTGGTTCACGGGCTTTGTTGGCGGGAGATCTGACGATAAGTTGGATAAATCCATATTTCAAATATTTAAGCCTTTTTGTTTTACTGGTGAATGTTTTCTGTTACGTTCGGTCTTCAGATTGTCTTCTATTTTACAATATATCTTGCTTATTATATCCTTTCAGGCTTTATTCACTCACTAAACACAAGGAGAGAATTTTTGTAACAGCTTTTTGGATGATGATCAGAATTGGAATGTGCACGTGATGTCTATATGGATTTACAAAAAACACCTAGCTAGTAGTATTCAAGAAGAGAATATTGCAGAGGTACATCAAGAACTAAGAATGGTGAAATCTACATTAATCTACAGATACGATGGTATGTATGAAGTAGACACATAGAAAAAATTGGATTACAAATGAGAGACTAACAAATACCACTAGCACTTCCATTATGCGGATCAGTCGACGATAATAACGATCCATCATTGATGGACCAGAAGAAGAAATGTAAGATTCTTATCAGTAGAATCACGCCCAATTCCGAACCACAGGCCACAATTGAGTCGGGACAGTATAACATTCACTACTTGATAGATAATTCGATAATATACTTGAGCATTTGCGATAAATCATATCCTAGAAAATTGGCGTTTTCGTATCTATCGGAGATCTCACACGAGTTCTGGAATTCCCACGGTCAAGAGGCGTTGAGCAATAGTGCCAGACCGTTTGGGTTCAGTTCGTTCGATAACTTTTTGGGCAAGACGAAGAAGATTTACCAGGATCAAAGAGCGCAATCCAACTTGGACAAGTTGAATAACGACCTAGCAGATGTCAAGAAGGTCATGACCAAGAATATTGAAGATTTGTTATACAGAGGTGACTCATTGGACAAAATGAGTGATTTGTCGTCGAGTTTGAGAAATGATTCTATCAAGTATAGGAAGCATGCTCAGAAGATTAATTTCGATGCTTTACTCAGACAATACGCACCAATCGTTGGATGTGGTTTGTTCTTTGTCTTCTTGGTTTGGTATATGTTCCTTAGATAGGCCTACTATGTACGCTATAATGTATAATTAGTATTAAATGACAATTGTAGTGTTTCTCGTATGAAATATTATTCGGTCGCATATTTTTGAGCAATATCAACAGCTCACTTGAAGGTCCATGATATTTAACCAATAACTATAATTGTGAATATTCAATTGTCTTATATTGGACTACCATTTATGCATGAGTGGTGAACAAACTCTGGGAGATAGGAACCCACATGATTCAAGTAATAATAATAATGCTAGCACTTCGCAATCCCAGGAAACATTAAGACCCCCACAACCTTCGAGAAAAAGCTCGGCTGTCTTGTTAACAAAACCGCTGATAGGGAACTTAAATGTAAAATTCAATGCCACACAGGGTCTAGTGAGTGATGCAACAACAGCAGTGAACCTAGAAAATATTGGGAATGCAAATATCGTGTCCCCGGTGGACGAGACTGACTCAGATAATGAGAACCACTTACATTCAGTCAGACTGAATAAATATCCCCCCAGTGAACGTAGTTTATATCCATCAGGATATAATACTGATGAGGAAAACGTTAGTAATGAAAATGATGAAGAAGAATTACAAGAGATACTACATCTGTTGGTTAGGCAAGATTATAGACTTGCGGGTTCAAATGCTATTGATTCAAATAGAAATTTATCATTGATGGATCTAAGCACATTAACTAATGATAAATACAAAATGGATTCGCAAGATGATTTCATTGAAAGATATATATCGATTTCGAAGGCGTCTGATTCAGATTTATTTCACGATAAATTGAAGCATTTCTTTATATTATCAACTGCTGGTAAACCTATATATTCGATGAATGGTTCTGACGATGTTATTATGGGTTACATGGGATTTATCACTACTATTGTCTCCACATTTCAGGAAAATATGAAGGAGGAAATTAAATCAGTTAATTATGGTGATGATCTAAAAATTGTAATTATGAATAAAGATCCATTGATACTTGTTGCTATGACCAAGCTAAAGCATGAAAATATGATAAATAACGGAGGGGAAGAAGACGATAGCGTTTTGATAGGACAGCTTAATACTTTATACAATTATTTATTAGCAGTTCTTTCAAAATCTACCATATTAAAAAATTTCCAGAATAGAATGAATTATGATTTAAGAAAAATATTGACTCCTTTGGATTTCAGCAACTTAGATTCTTTGTGTATGAAATTAACATATGGACTTTCAACTTCTGAACTGCTTACTCCTTATAATATTCCAGGACTCGATTTCTTTTTAAGTCAGTTACTCGATTCATCGTTGCAAAGTGCAAAAATTACTAATACTACTCGTTCTAGGTTGAATTCAATTTTGTTATCGTGTAAGAAATTGAAGATCAAAGATAGTAAGTCTAAAGCGCCGTCAAGGCTCTTCGACATTAGCGATTCCGGTGACAAGGAAACATTCTTGGGAGATGACCTATTATTTGCATTCTTGACGTCGTCGTCTGGAAAAATATTGAGCATGATGAAGCCAAAAAATCACACTTTATCTAAGGAAGATCTCAAGGTTCTATTTACAATGATATCTTCTATTTCTACTCCCTCTGATGATTCGCAGTCTACCGAAGATTTATGGATTCCACTTTGTATGCCCGATTTTAATCCAAATGGGTTCCTTTATGTCTTTGTTAAGAAAATCGATTTGAGTGGTTATGTTATAGTTGATGGAAATCATATTCCACCACAGCCAATTATAATTACATTAATTAGTGGAAATAAAAATAGCTTTTTCCAGCAACAAGAATTGTCCAAACATATTATTAGTAGTATGATAAACAGTGAAAGCTTTCGAAATGCATTAAGTTCAGAACTTTTAGCATCTAATAATCTATCTATATTGAATGACATAAAGGTACCCTTGATCAAACATTTTATTTATAGACTGAAAAGATACAATCAGTGTTTTATGAGTAATGCCAGACA
This sequence comes from Debaryomyces hansenii CBS767, assembly GCF_000006445.2. Taxonomy (NCBI): domain Eukaryota; kingdom Fungi; phylum Ascomycota; class Pichiomycetes; order Serinales; family Debaryomycetaceae; genus Debaryomyces; species Debaryomyces hansenii. Next base: position 1,236,149 of record NC_006048.2, on the reverse strand, counting down.
CTTCAATAATGAAAAGGGTGATACAAGTTGTGTCACAATATTAGAATTGGTTTATTTCTATTCTACTTTGCATAACAATAAGGCCACTGATTTTTCAAGCGAGCCAGCGATTAAGAAACATAATAAAAGACTAACATATTCTAAATGGAAAATTTCTGGAAATACAATAGTCGGATTCATGCTTTCTGATTCTACCTCTGAATTTTACTGTTTATGTAACGGCGATATTACTTCCCAGGACTTGATAAGGCAGAGTTTGAAAATAATTAAATGGTGTGAAAAATATCATAGAAGAATATTTGTTGGAGATGGAGTTATCTTTTAAAATTATATATCTATTATATAGAATTATTTAAGAATTGCTTGTTCAGCAGATTTAAACACTTCAGTTAACTTATCAGTATACTGTTTATGTAATTTTTCAAAGTCTTTGAATACTTTTTCTTCTGCATCACTTAACTTCTTCTTTTTATGCTGTTTTTGAAATTTATTTTTAACGTCACCTCTTATAGTGGCTAAAGATCCGTTTGCTCTACCAGAACCATTCTTAAATCTTTCATACACTAATTTTAATTGTTTTGCATTTTCCTTCTTGCTCTCGGTTGTTAATGGAGGCAATGGAACCTTCAATGTTTGCTTATTTGATGGATCAATCTGGGGATTCATATTCAAGTCTGACCCTAACACCGCATTAATAATTGATTTAACATTGGATGGGTCAAAAACTGTAATCATGAAATTTCTTCCTTTGACAGTAGTTTGTGCTACGGAAGTGAATCCAACTTCACCATTTGCAGTTTCTACTATCAACTTATCAAAAATATTTGGACTTGTTTTACCTAATTTTGCTTCGTTTGCTTGTTTACTGAATCTTTCAATGACACCTTTGAACTTATTAGTTGCATCATCAAAGTCTATTTCTGGTACTTGGTTGTCCGTATTATCTTCCTCTATTTCTTGAACTTCACTCTTGTTCTTATTTCCACCTTTAGCCTTATTCTTTTTAGCTAAGATTGGCGAAATTTGGAAATTACGTATAGGAATGCATCTCGACGAAATAATTGGTCTTTGACAAAGTGTCACAGCTCTGAAAGCTTGTGATCTAGTTAACAATCTAAGCATTTGTTGTTGAAAAGAAGTATCCTCTCCAGTCGTACAATCTTATATCGATAAAAATCACTAAGAAAAAGTTTAGATTTCCTAATACGGTAATATATGTAATTTACAATCATATCAAAAATATAACATTATTAAAAGATAGTCTATTTAGTCTCCGATTGTAACTGTTCCAACACCTTCATACATGAATGTGCTTCTCTACCAACTTCACCACCCTCCTTTATTAAATTTTTCAAATTCCTAAGCATTGGAGCCATGAAAACGTCAAGCATAACTTTTCGTCTGGTATCTATATCCTCTGTCGAAACGGTATCCAAATCATTTAAGGAAAATGCATTGTCATCTTTTTTGGTATTTTGTTGTATGTCTGTGTTTTTCTGTTTCGGAACTTCTTGAACGAATAATTTCAAAGATGCAAATGGTTGAGTGCTGGACGCTAACAAATATTTGTACGATTCAGGATGAATCATCTTGATCTTTGAATAATCCAATTTCCTTTCGTTGCTACTTATTGGAAATAATGCAGCTGATAAAAATGCTCTTAATATCGATAAGTGATGAATACGTGCTTTCTTGCTTGGGCCTCCGATAGAGGAACTAGTGGTGATGGCCAAGGAAACTGCTTTCTTATCATTCGTCAAGGTCCACGATAATAATGTAAAGTACGACTTTAGCGTCTTGATAAAATATGAACGCACTAATGACTCTGTTGCATGGTCGATTAACACTGATAAAAATTTGGTCGAGCTATTTCTTATATCTGGTTTAATATGGCTCATCGCCAGATGTATAAAAAGAATAATAGATCTTATGTGTAAATCCAACAAGCCAACCTGTTGTGTAGCACAGGCTGACAATAATGATGTCAAGGCATTCCGAACATTCTGAGACTGATCAATTATTAATGGCACAATACTGGTCAATATATCTTTGTAGAGCGATGGATTGGATGGTAAATGTTGTTCAATATAATTCAAGACCTCCTTTCGTGTAACATCAGAATGATGCTTTGTCAATGAAAGATGATGAGCCAAATCTACTTCATATTTTTTCTCTGTATTGGATGTCTTTTTGTTAATAGTTTGATTCGGTATAGAAATGGATTTGGCGATGAATGAGGTATCGGTATGGTTATCTGGTTTAGCAGCTGTTTTACCAACTCTCAATTTCGCCTTAACGAAATCTTTCTGCTTCTCGGCCTTCTTTCTCTTAGATCCCATGTTGCTAATATATGTATGTATATGATTAAGCTTATTCTAATCTAAACTTATAGTAGGACTGAAAAATTTAAATATGATGCCCAAGCCGCACTTAAAATTAAGTAAACACAGATATTACGATTGTTCTAAACAAATATTCAGTACATTCAAATACTATGGCAAAATGGCATCGCATGAGTTTGATGGAAGCTTCTTACAATCATTGTCGATAGATGATAGTAATTATGTAACGTCTCAAACTAGATATGAAGAAACTTACGATAACGATGATGATTACATGGAAATAGACAATACGCTTGATTTAGGTCCGCCACCATCGAATTATGACACACCACCACCTGAGCATGGAAATGTAGATCGGTTGACACCTACTACGAGATTACAGGAATATATTGCGTCGCCGTTCCAATCAACCCCCATAAGTAAGGACGAAGGTGCAAATTTAGGTGGCATGAAAAGCTTTTTCATGAAGAAGGAGGACGAAGATAACAGCAGCGTGGTGAACGATAGAGAAATGACCGAGACGAAGAATTCAGGAAGTGATAATGATAATAACGACAGTGAAGTTCAAGAAAGAGAGAATGGACAAGAAATAGATCAGGATTATTCCAGAAATGCCAGCGTAGTATCTTCTATTTCTCATTCGATATTATCACCGACAACTCTAGGTGCCAAATTGGCGATCATGCCGAGACAAAAATTACTACTCCCATCCAATATGGATAATCATGAGTCTATTGATTATGAAATCGATACAAATTCCAATAATGAAAGCTATAGCACCAATTACGACACATTTGGCAATTACAGAAGTACGCCAGAATTAAAGCATAGAACCGGACAAAGGAATATGAGCTCTTTTAGCTCAAGTGATGCTAATGCATTTTTTGCCAATAAGTCAAACAGGAACAACGATATCGAAGAATACACCTACAACCCAATAAACGGGGATTATGATTCAAATGATTCGAGAAGTACTATCAACAATTCCATGAACCAATCGTATATGTATAGGAAGAATATGAATAAATTTCCAGTTAATAACATATTCAGTCCAACCAGCAACTCGTGGACAACACCGCTACAGGTTCATCATCATCACTATTATACTACCCCTATTAATCAATCAGCGACTCAGTTGGCAAATCCAAGCCAAACCGAAATACTGAGCCAAATACAACTGCAAACAGGGCAGTTGCAGCACCGAGATCCAGGCCTGATACAAGTCCTAGATCCGAATCAATCCTACAATTTCCATCCGCAGAACAGAGATATTAGTCTACCTTTGCCGTGGGAAGCAAACTCTAGCCCGCTGGAAAAAGCTTCGTACATATTATCTTCTTATTTGCAGCTAATTATAAATTTTGTTGCTACATGCTATGCAGCGTATTTGGTTTACTCCATCATTCAAACTGTTCGACAAGACATTAAGCATAAGCTTTCTCAACAAATTTCAAATGTGCTAGTGGAGATCGAATCTTGCAAACGCTCATATAATGATAATAACTGCTCTCCGGACCTGATTGTCCCTATATTAGAGAAGCCATGTGCCTACTGGTTAAAATGCATGAATCAAGACCCATATAATGGAGGCGGAAATAAGTCCCTGATCAGTGCGGAAACTGTGGGGATGATTATAAACTCCTTGATAGAACCGTTAAGTTTCAAGTTCTTTCTTGTGATGTTCGGTTTTGTATTGCTAATATTCGCTTGCAATTTTACCTTTGGGTTTATAAGGGCAAAGAGTTACTATGGATGGAACAAGGAAAGAAATGGTGCTCAACCTGCTATTGAGAAATAGAGACCATCTTTCTGCTATCTACAGACATAATTCGGGTTTAGATCTATATGTGGATTGCAACCGAACCTACCATTGCCTCATATTCAATAAAAAAGAACTTGTTGCAGTTTCTTGCAGAACAATTTAGCCGAGGTTAAATTTTGACAGACCGAGGTCAATATTCTCCGAATAATAATTATCGCCGATCTTCGTTATGTTCAATGGAACGGGATTTTATTCAATTACTGTTCTGTCTTGTAAACTTTTCAAATTACTTTGATGATTCTAATGTATATATATATATATATGTAATTATATTATGTAAAGCGTATTATAAGAACAATTCTATTGATGAATATGTAGAAAAGAACTATATCGCGATAATCTCTTCAAGAAAAAATATGAAAAGTCCGGTTCGTACATATTTACAATAGTTAAATCCGCCCATCGGACTATGGCAACTGACTAATCGAGACCTAAACATATATATATATTCTTTGTTCCTGACTGTAGATAATCTGAGTAGAAGAATTCGCTTCATATTTTAATAAAAATAGCATACATCATCATTGGTACTATAGAAAAAGTGCAATAAATATTATACACAATGGGTATTTTTGGCACTTCTCAAAGTGAAGAACAGCAATTGAGAGATGCATCAAATGTTCAAGAGACTATTCGCGACCAGGCATCATCAGCTAACCTCTCTGCATATGCGACTGCTGAAGAAGACTTAAACGAAACTGACGAAGAAGACGTTTCAAACCAGACTGGACGGGTTATTAATGGAACAGCAGATGCACCTGACAGCTCAGACACAGATACCGGATCTTATATGAAAGATGTATATGGAGATGAAAAGCCATCAGAGAAGTCGTATCCTGACCCAGAATATAACATCAGCAACGAAAGATCTGAAGGAAAACAATTGGCGAAAGATGGACAGAATGAAAAAGAATCGTTGGAAGGAACACCTGAAAAATTAAACGAGGTGAATTCTCAATCGTCAGATGAACCTATACACATTGAAAAATTAGACTGGGATTCGCCAGATGATAGATCTAATCCTCAAAATTGGCCACAATGGAAAAAATGGTATATTACATTTACCGTGGCGCTTATTTGCTTGTGTGTTTCATTGGGTAGTTCTTTATACGTTGCGGGTATTCCAAGCTTAATGGTTGAATTCGGAGTATCGCAGGAACTTTGTATCTCTGGTTTGACATTCTACTTAATTGGTTTAGCAGTTGGCCCTGCGATTGCTGCCCCAATGTCTGAAGTATTTGGTCGTCGTTGGATTTACTTCTTTTCATTACCAATTTCAATGTTATTCGCGATGGGGATTGGTTTATCAAAGAACATCCATTCGATTTTAATTTTAAGATTCTTCTGTGGTTTCTTTGCTTCGCCAGCCATGGCGGTCGCTGGAGGTTCTATTAGTGATATTTGGAGTTTCCAAGATATGGGCTTCGCTATGGCTATGTTCTGTTTAGCACCTTTCTTAGGTCCAGTTTTAGGTCCTATCATTGGTGGATTCGCTGCTGAACAGAAGGGATGGAAATGGACTATGTGGATTTACTTAATGGCTTCAGGCCTTATTCTTCCTTTCGTCTTACTCTTACCAGAAACCTATAAGCCAATTATTTTAGCACATAGGGCTAAGAAAAGGGGTATTAATTTGTACAAGCCCCCAGTAAATAAGCAATTTGTCAAAAATTTGGCTGTCAATAACTTATTACGTCCTGTGCAAATGTTAATGGTTGAACCTATCGTTTCCATTTTCACGATTTATATTGCGTTTGTTTTTGCAGTCTTATTCGGATTTTTCGAAGCTTACCCAATTATTTTCCAGGGTACCTATGGTATGAGCTTAGGGGTTTCTGGTTTACCTTTTCTTGGTGTTGGTATTGGCTTAATAGGTGGGGTTATATTTTTCATTATATTAGATAAAACAATCTACAATCCAAAAAATCCCGATGGTACTAGAGGTAAGAGAGACGAAAATGGTAATTTTATTTTTGGTCTTCCAGAAAATAAATTGCTTTCTGGTAAGGTGGGAGCCATTTGTTTACCCATTGCATTATTCTGGTTAGCCTGGACTGGTAGAACAAGTTCAGTTCACTGGATGGCTCCAGTTGCTGCTGGTGTTCCCTTTGGATTTGGGTTGATCTTGGTATTTTTCGCCGTCATTTACTATTTCTCAATGTCATATCCACCAGCGTCTCTTGCATCTGCATTGGCTGCAAATAACTTAGTACGTTACTTGTTAGCATCTGTTTTCCCATTATTTACTGTTCAGATGTACGAAAGATTACATATCGATTGGGCTACTTCATTATTTGCTTTCATTGCATTGGCCATGGTCCCTGTGCCTTTCATTTTCCAGAGATATGGTGCAAAATTAAGAGGTAGGTCCAAGTTCGGTTACGCGGCACTCTTCAAAAGGATTGCCGAGCAAAAGGCTGCTGCTGCTGCTGCTGCTGCTGCTGCTGCTGCTGCGCAAAAGGCTGAACCTGAAGCTGCTCCTGGAACAGATGCTTCACATAATGTTTGATTGTGCATCTGTTATCATTATGAGTATACATTTGCATTGCAATAAATTCTTCATCAAATTCAGAATATTTAATAACTAATAATAGTTATACCAACATAGTATAACTTAATAATTACATACTAATAATAATAATAATAATAATAATAATAATAATAATAATTCAACCTAGTATCATTTATATCATTAATTTTTGAGCTCTAATCATGTAGTCTATGCACCTTTCTATAGAGGTAAACTTTCGTGTCTTGAAAATTCATTTGTTATTCCATGACTGAAAGATAAATCAATAGTATCATATATATGTGTCAAATACCTAAAATGTTAGTTCGCAGCATGTTTTCTCATTTCAGTAAAAACAATATTAATAATCAGCACCAAAGACCGCTTTCAAGTCTTTATCTCCGTATTATTGTTCAAACCTTCTATATTACGCTCATATTATAGTGATCTTACTATAAAAATAAAATAATACCCTCTTAGCTACACCAAAATTAAGGGTGATTTTGGTACTCGTTGTAAAATCAATTGCATTAAATTGAGAGCAAGGTCCGCTTAATAATATAACAAATTATATTCAGAAATCTACAGCATAAAAAACAAGGTTTATAAGATCCGAATTGATTTGTAAGCTTTGGATCAAATATATAGGGTATCAAATTACCCATTCATTGAATGAGAGACTGAAATATCAGTAAGTTGAGATTATTTGGGTAAATTAACTTTAATGAGCGTATCCAATACCTCTGACAGTAATCTGAGCGACGAGACCGCAGATCGTGATTTTATGTATAGTGAAGGCCAAGAACCTAAAAATATTTTAATCCCTGAAGCTTCATATTTTCCTCTAGATGTAGAAAACTATAGTGGATCCAATAATGAGCTAACATGTGAAGTTAATAATATGGATAATGATGGGCCAATATCTCAGGGTCAGCCCTCTAATGAGAACTATACCAATGATGGCTGTAATATATCTTCTGATCATTCATCTTTAGAAGATAATCAAATTAATGCTAATCATGGTGCTGTGGATGTTAATAAACTAAATTGGGATTCGTTAGACGATAAGGATAACCCACAAAATTGGTCAAAATGGAAGAAGTTGTATGTTACATATTCTGTTGCACTCATATGTTTATCTGTTACCCTTGGTAGCTCGTTATATGTTGCTGGTGTGCCAGAATTGGTGAGAGCGTTTGGAGCTTCGCAAGTGCTTTGTATCTCTGGCTTAACGTTCTATTTACTAGGGTTGGCATTTGGCCCCGCGGTGGCTGCACCATTATCTGAAGTCATCGGTCGCCGGTGGATATATGTATTCTCGTTACCGATTTCCATGTTATTTACTATGGGTATCGGCTTATGCCAAAATATTTATTCTATTCTTATTTTAAGATTTTTCTGTGGATTCATCGCTTCGCCTGCATTAGCTGTTGCAGGTGGGTCAATTAGTGATCTTTGGGATCCATCGGAAATTGGAACTGCCATGGCTACTTTCTGTTTAGCCCCCTTCCTTGGTCCAGTTTTAGGACCTATGATCGGTGGTTTTGCGGCTGAGCACAAGGGTTGGAGGTGGACAATGTGGGTTTCCTTAATCATTTCTGGTGCAGTTCTTCCGTTCGCAATATTTCTTCCTGAAACGTATAAACCCATAATCTTGGTCAAAAGAGCAGAAAAAAGAGGAATGAAGTTGAATAAGCAACCAATAGACAAGCTATACTTTAAAGACATGGCAAAAATCACATTGTTGCGTCCAGTGGAGATGTTGGTTGTAGAACCAATTGTTAGCGTCTTTTCTATCTATGTTTCGTTCATCTTTGCTGTATTATTTGGGTTCTTCGAAGCATATCCCGTTATCTTTCAAGGTGTATACCATATGGACCTAGGTGTTTCAGGACTACCCTTCATTGGATCGGGTGTCGGACTACTTATAGGTGTCACCTTTTTCGTCATAATGGACAAGTTCGTTTATAACCCTAGAAACCAAGATGGCACCCGAGGGAGGAGAGACGAGAATGGGAAATTGATTCTATCTGCTCCAGAAACAAAACTACTACCAGCAAAAATAGGTGCGTTTTGCCTCCCTATATCGCTTTTCTGGTTAGGCTGGACAGGCAGAACCGGTTCCATCCACTGAATGGCTCCAGTTGCTGCCGGAGTCCCATTTGGTTTTGGCATGATCACCATTTTCATTTCGGTGATCTTCTACTTCTCAATGGCGTTCCCTCCTATTTCGGTTGCATCCGCGATTGCTGCAAATAACCTATTGCGCTATATATTGGCATCGGTTTTCCCACTTTTTGTGACCCAAATGTATCATAAGCTCAACATTGGCTGGGCCTCGTCGTTGTTCGGTTTCGTTGCGTTAGTCATGGTTCCTGTTCCCTTCCTCTTCGGAAAATATGGTGCCAAGTTAAGAACTCAATCCAAATATGGATATGCTGCACATACGGCCAAAATGGCTCCAAATAGTCCGCTGCACCAAACTGAACCCGAAAGAAGTGAATTCCTGGACTCGTATGAAGATGATGTTGCGTACAAAGTCTAATAATAGCTATCTTTATTTGACCCCCATTCTAGATAATAGTCCGCTGCACCAAACTGAACCCGAAAGAAGTGAATTCCTGGACTCGTATGAAGATGATGTTGCGTACAAAGTCTAATAATAGCTATCTTTATTTGACCCCCATTCTAGATTTCCGTATCCTTTCATATCTCATTACAATTCGTTGTATCGGTTAAAATTGTTACATACACAATAATATAATATAATATAATATAATATATGAATATGCTATTCCTATTATCTCTGAAGTATGTATAAGCATTTACTATTAAAGGTCTCTTGAATTGCCGTACATAGCACTATTAGTGTGATCTTTCTTTTAATGGATCGTTCAGCTTCGGTAAGAACAGCTCTATAAAGTAAGTGAGAGCGTTCTCCATCTTATCGCGAAAATCCCATTTAGTATAAATAGCGCCGCATTTCACCAAAATTTATAATTATTTTATTCTTCTTCAATCGAAGGTTTTAAATTAGTGTTAATATACCGATTATAGATATCATATTGATAATATTGATTGAAACATGGCACCAACTTCAGTAGAAAAAACAGTTGAAACAGCGGGAAAAAATTATGTGATGGGTGAGGAAGGGTCCCACAACTTGGCTAAAGGAATGGAACATCCACATAAGCTACCTAAATTTGAAAATCCATACGATAAGAGAAAATGGATGTTGGAACATATGGCAGGAGCATTCCGAGTATTTGGACGTAAAGGATATTCGGAAGGATCGGCCGGACATATTTCACTTAAGGACCCAGTTACCCCAGGAACGTTTTGGATTAATCCATTGAATAAGCACTTTTCGTTAATAAAGGCGAGTGATTTGGTACACATCGACTTGGAGTGTAATGTATTGGAGGATGGGAACCAGGCAGCGGTGAATGCAGCGGGGTTTTCGATCCATGCGGCCATCCATAAAGCCCGTCCAGATATAGTTTCGGCTTGCCACACGCACCTGATTCATGGAAAGACATACCTGACTTTTGGAAAGGAGTTAGAAATGATCAACCAGGATGTATGTATTTTTCACGAGAGACATTCTGTTTTCAGTAACTTTGGGGGAGTGGCTCTAGACGAAAGAGAAGGAGAAGAGATCGCAGAAGCGCTTGGACCCGATGGGCTTGGTGTCATTTTGCAGAATCACGGGCTTCTTACCGTTGGTAAGACTGTTGACGAGGCAGCATTCCTTTTCAACTTAATGGAAGACTCTTGTCACGCACAGTTGTTAGCGGATGCTGCAAGCGCTGGAGGTTACAAGAAGCAGTTTATCAATGACGAGGTTGCTACCTATACACGCCATATGACTGGTGACCCCGAATCATTATATGCTGAATTCCAGCCTGATTTTGAATTGGAACTTGAGTTGACTAATTCTGCTTTCCTCAAGTAATATAATACTATCTCAGGTATTGCTACTAATACTAATGCAAATAAGAGTATGCGTTAGCAACGTTTTCTTTCCGGTATTGATTGTTGTTCGCTAATTATTATCTTTTTTAGTTCTGTTTAAATTACATAGGTTTGGTTTAATCAATGAAATGTTTCGCACATTAAATAATCTTTAATATAGACATACAAATAATATAACACATGCTATTTTGTTATAATTACATCATACATATCTATATACATGTATATGACAATGCTCTGATCTAACTCTCATTCTTTTCTTTATGCAATTTTCTTATCCCTTTGGCCCACACCTTGACGTCTTTATCGTAAAGCCCCTTTTCGACTCCCGATATGAATCCTTGGGGTTCATTTAATAAATCCCATGGTGATTTTCTCAAATTGTCATCCTTTATTAGACAAGAATCGATAAATTTACATAATATATCATCGAACGGTTGATTTGTTGTTGTGTTAGTCTTATTGGCTAAGGAAGGAGGCGCCTCGTTGACGATTCTTTGCAACAAATCTAGAATACCCTCAGGGCCTTGAGGACCTTCCTCCTCACCATCGTCTACCCAAACAGGGATTCCCCTTGCTAATTCGATCAACATTAAACCCATAGACCAAACATCTGACTTTACACCATAAGTCAAACCTTGTATTCTCTCTGGTGACATATATGTTGATGTCCCCACAAAAGTGTCCGCCATCGCGAGCGAATTAGTCAATTCTCTCAGGACACCGAAATCACATAATTTAAATTCACCTTTATGATTCATTAGGACATTGCTTGGTTTAATATCTCGATGGATGATTTTATGCGTAGAATATAAATAGGTTAACCCCGATAGAATTGCATAGGACAACTTCTTTAATACAAATAAGGGAAATTGATTATTCTGACAAAGTGGTAAGATTTTATCTAAAGACCCACAATTACAGTATTCCATGCAAATCACTATTGTGTTGTTATTATTAATAAAAGCTCCGTAAAATTCAATAATAAATGGAGATTGGCATTCGTGTAATATCCGTAACTCCCTTATTATCTGAGTCTGAATGACACTTTTCAGATCGATATGTATTATTTTTTTAGCCATTGTTTTCTGTGTTGGAATATGAAGGATCTTCGAAACAGTCCCTGAGTTCCCAGAACCCAAATTCTTCAACGTCAACAAGTCATTATTATTCAATTTTATCGAGGATGTCGTCGCGATAGGCGATTGTTGATCTGTTAAGTTTAGAGAATTCAAATTTGCATCGTTCGGAGATGATGCACTAGATTTCGTTGGAGATATGGAGGAAATAACTGTTTGTCTTTTTCTGCTTGCAATCGAAGGGTTCCTCTTATTCATATTTGATAACTCAAGATTCGAAAAATGGTTTATAATAACATCCGTAGACGACTGTGTATCTGGGTCTATATTTCTATTACTTTGATTGATGTTTAATTTACCCTGTGAGTTCCTGTTTAAATTCATCAATGGTGCTGGTCTAATTCTACCCGACTTAGAGCTAGGTGGGTATCGTAATCCCATGTCTGTTGACGTATTTTCTGCTTGCGATGCTGATGGTGTAGATGTTGTTGATGGTGAGTCTAATGACAATTTCTTGAAATTCTTACGTTTCAATGTCTTGGATTCTAATATCAGATCCTCATTTGGTATAATATTGGTGGTTTTTGCTTCATTTTCCTGTGAATTCGGGATTGGGGGTAACTTCTTGTCTTTGTTTGATCCTATTGAAGTCAGCGAATCATTATTCAATCGCATCATTTTGAAGCCAAATTATTATATCTTCTAATTATTATCGGTAATTCCTAAACGATACGACCAAAAATTCCTTGTCAAACTTACAAAATGATAGTGAATGTGCCTATCTAGTCTACCACTATTCCTTTTGATGGAATAAATTACACTTAGATCCGCACTACATACTATTCTCGAAAGATGATTTATATACACAACAAATAAATAAGCTTGCTTCAATATTGATACAATTAGAAATATACTGAAAATAAATAAATAGATAAACCTAGTAATACAATCGTAGTCATCATAAGACAGTCAATTTAAAAAAACAATTTTTTTTAATTTCCGTTCCCAGAGGGCATGTGAGGTTGATGGGCAACAGCTGCGGCCATAGCATTTTGAAACTCGACTGCTGCCCTGTTAGCTTCTTGTTGGTGATGTTGTTGTGAGTATTGTTGCAGCTGTTGTTGAATTTGGTGTTGGTGTTGCTGCTGTTGTAACTGTTGATTATGTTGATGTTGTTGCTGTTGTTGCAGGTGCTGTTGATTTTGGGCCTGAGCTTGGGCCTGAGCTTGGGCCATTGCTTGGTTGAAAGCCTGCTGTTGAGCGATAGCTTGGTTGTATTGTTGTTGGGCTTGTACCTGTGCTTGGGTTTGTGCTTGATTTTGAGCTGGCACCTGGACATATTGCTGAGGGTTGTACTGTTGAGATATTGGATGTTGTGCTTGAGGAACAAAATTACCCGTATTCGATAACATGGCCATAGTGGCTTGATCGTTAGGCATCATAGCAACATTATTGTTAATAAGAGGGATTTCGGTCGAGGTTTCGCTGTTGGTTGATCTTTTCTTTCTGGTACGACAATTGACGCACACCTTATGTTTACCAATGTCAGCAGGGTCCAACGTCTTAGCACATCTATTACAATGGCCTCGCCTCTCCAAGTTCGTTCTTCTGATTTTATCGTTTTCTCTACACCGCTGGCAAACTTTGAAGTTCCCAGATTTAACTCTATCCTTCAACTTAGCGGACTTATCATCACCGGTGATGATTGAAGCATCTAGAGGGCCCGAACAGTGCACACATTTCCCTTGCGCTGCTCTATTAGCTTTCCTGGTTCTTAAGTTCTCTCGACATGACGGACATAAAACAAATTTCTGCTGGTCGGCCGGAATTTCCAGTCCACACCGACGGCACGCACCCGATTTATCCTTGGTCTTCTTTTGCCAACGACGAGACCGTTTCCGTTGTAAATCTCGACAGTGCTGACAGAGCTTGTAGATCTTCGGCTCTGCCAACGGCTTAGGGCCTTGTGTATTATCATTTGATTGAGGTATTATTATTGGTTGGTCAAACTCTTTTTTGCACCTAGTGCATGACGATCTTAGCATCTGTTCCACACTATCGGACTCTAACCGGACTCTAGGCTTGATCGGCGACTCATCAATATTCTGATTATTCACGATCTGTTGTTGGATATGCAATGGTGGGATGGGTGCCATCAACTTGCCATCCTCCATTTCTTGCTGCTGTACCGGTAACTGCGACATCTGCTGGGGTATATGAAGATTGCTCTGCAAATTCCCTTGCATTTGACTGTTTGCTAGTTGGTTTTCTGCCATTTGCGTGTTCGATAACTGGCCACCTGGCATCAGGCCCGTCTGTATCTGGTTACTTGGTATACTATTGCTTGGTATTTGGCCACCCTGCATGCCGTTTAGCAGGTACTGCCCTGGATAACTTGCATCGTGATTCAACATCGCCTGTGCCGTCGCAATAGCTGGGTTCGACGGGTTCGACAACTCGAACGCCTCGTTCTTCACCTCTCGTCCGTCTCCACCACTATTGCTGTCTCCATGGCCTCCTACCCTGTGGTTGCTGCCATCTCCACCGCTCGGTCCCGCATGTCCCACGGCCATGTTGGCATTAACCCTAACACTGTTCTCTCCAGAATCATTATTATTATCGCTCACCATACCGCCGTTATTGTTGCCCACACTATTATTTATCATCCTACCCTGTTGTATGTTATTATGCAACTGGGGATCCAACAGTGAATCAACACTCAAAAACTGTTGCTCCATACTATTATATATATTTCATTCACGTATATAGACGCTAATATTTTTGCAATTGTATCTTCTGGTTATGAACTTAAACTTACGGTTATGGTCGTTTATTTTGTTTCATATAAACTACCTATATATGACTAGAAAATTCCATAAAAGAGGTTCTCGAGTTTGTTTTTATATAAATTAATTATTGGTAACTGGTGCACGACATCACAGCAACATTGCCACTCTAACAATACGATATTGTACACCATAAATTAGGGTGTCAGAGGTAGGAATGGGCGAATAATGAGATGCTAGTGTCGCGTAAGGTGTTTTACGTGAATTGTAGGTCAATAAAGGGATCTTGGATGAAGTTTTTGCATTATTTAGCGATGGAGCGACTTGCGATGGGGACATAAATATATATGTCCAGGATTTGGGACATAAATAGTAGTGAATATAGTGGAATAACCAGCGATGTAGCGGAGTATGAGATGGAATTGGTGTATACATATGTAGATGCAACATGGATATATATGTGGAGGTGATTGGAGGTAGCTTTCAAGACAACTTGAATCCGACAATTCCACTAGATCAGTTCCGTTTACGGTTCCACACCATAAGGCCCGCTTCGCCAGCCCTGTAGGCCCCGAGACCTATCAACAAGATACCAAGCGACTTGACCGAGTTCTGCCACCATATGGGGTTCTTGTGAACGTTGATTTTTCCCTTCAGGTCTTTGAAAAGCGAGTTCAGGTTGAGGTAAAGACCACCTGCGAACGACATAAGCGACTGGATGGCGGTGCATGGCAAGCACGGCTCGTCTGGGATATCCCTGGATGGTGGAGGGTTGAATACTGATAGTATATTAGACATATCGACGCTTGTAGGGTGGTACTGAAGGCGTAGGATGTAAGATGGGGCGAAAAAGTAGCAAAATGGGTCGAGGTTGGAACTAATACAGTCGCACCAATATGAAAAATATCGGAACTAGTAGGTTCTGCTTTTGCCATTATAAGACAAACATGAATAGGGTGAACGGAAGATTGTTAAGAACTAGGATTCCTCGGGGTTTTCGTCGCTATAGTCAATACAACTACCAGTATCAGCAGTACCAGCAATATCAACCTCCAAGGACATCATGGACTAAGCGTATTTTATATACGGGGATTGGACTCGCCGGATTTGGGTCGTACGTTTATTACTTCTGGTGGCCTAAGCATACATTCCCATCGTCAGTAGCCAAGATATTGCGTAAGGGATTGTGGGCTGAATCTGACAAGGGAGAAAACGATTACCAATTGGCATTGAAATACTATCTCGAAGCCATCAACCATTGTCACGAAATAGAAGTGGATCCATTGAGTGACGAATACACGGGGATTCAGTTGAAAGTAGGGGAAATGTTTGAACGATTGGACATGTTGGAGGATGCAGCATTTGTCTACAATGAGATTGCCACTCTCTACTTGAAGGTATTGACAGCAACCCCAAACTCGGAGGATGGAAAGCGGGTCAGGTCGAGAGACCATCGGGCACATTTGATCCAAAAAGACTTACGTTTGGCTATTAAGTTGGTAGAGTTGAACAAGGCCAATGCCCAGTTGTCCAAGGCCATTTTGATGACCCACTTGCTAATTGCACAAGATGAGGTGCACAAGAAATTGGGACCCAACGGTAACATTTCACGATTGACCCCCAACACTTCTGGATCCGACTATAAGGCTACCATAGATAGCACATCCATTGAAATAAGTAATGATGGTATTACCACCACTATAAATAAGAATCCATCGGCGTGGGAACCATTTGTGGACGAATTCTTCAATGCCATGGACTTGTTGACAGCAATTTGCATTTCCACAGGAGACCTTGCTATGGCATCCAAGGTAAAAATATCCATGACTGAATGGATGCTTCTTGCTGATGTTGAGCCTCACAAAGTGTTGTTATCTCAATGCAACTTGGCGTCATTGCTTTATTTACAAGCAGAGGAGTACGAATCGAAGGAAGTCGCCTACAGAAGAAAATTCTTTGAGGATTCCGGCCTCAACTTTGACGACTATAGGAATTCTTCCCAAGAAACTTTAAAAGATAGCGACGTATTGGAAAGGTTGGATAAAGAAATAGAGGAACAACAACGTAATGAGTATCTGCTGGTGATCCAAAATAAGGAAAAGTGCATAGAATTATCTATAAAGTCTTACGAATCGGTTCTCGAGTTTGCTAAAAATCTTCCTCAAGAAATAATATCCAATAATAACACCATCAATGAGACTGTGGCATTAGCAACTTATGGATTAGGCGTAGTTAATTTACACTTAGCACAATATGAAAAGGCAGAGAGGTTGTTACGTGAAGCAAGGGTCAGATCCAAAACCTGTGGTTATGATGATTTAATTCTTGAAATTGAAAGAGAATTATCCAAATTATTCAAAGAAAAAAAGCTGCTTGAAAAGGGAAAGAGAGCTAATAAAGGCGATATTGAAATGGACATACATATGAAGAAATAGACTTCATATCAATTTATATCATAATATTTTTTATATTAGACATTGTACATAAAATGCTGCGAATTAAGTTCTCATGCTTGATTTCACCATCTTAACCTAGGACTAAGCTAAGAATGTTTCTATCACTGTAATATTGCTGATCTAATCAAATCACTGAGTTAAACTATTTATTTTTACTTATTAATAGTTTTTTTAGTTCTATTTACTGTATTTACAATTAAATGCGATTAATGTAAGAAATTTTTGCAATATATAATATGCTCACATAGATTAAGTACCCTTGTTAGTTTGATATGTCATGATGAACTTTAATTAGAACTTTATAAAAAAATTCAAAAACCCAGCCTATATAGTAACATCATATTTTGTTTAAGTAAACATTCTCCTACACAATCTTTAAAAAATTAGAATCCACCAATTCTTACGCTATGATTAAAACATTGACATACAAATAAATATTAGACAACTATATTGAATCTGTACCAGATCAATGATGATTTAGTACTAGGAAACATAAACACTAGAGATATTCTTTGTAAGAAAATTTGGACCAATATACAATATATTTATATATACTGGCCTTACAGAACTTAGCTTACTTTTCTTTTCGTCTTCATCAACTACTTCAACTCTAAATTAGTTTGAAATTGTCTACTCTCTTTATCTAGACCCATACATTACTTATGCGTCAACTGTTACAACTTTTCTTCAACATTCATGCTAAAATTGCAATTAGTTTTATTCTCAATACGCAAAACAGTTCAGATTCTTTGTACAACTTGACTTCTTGAGAATCTTCAATTCTTTAGGCTATTTCAGATATAAATTTTACATTCCATCAAGACCAAATACATATTTCAATTCACTGATGTCGGATTCCATGCTTTTGTGAGTATTCCATTCATTCTTGGTGACAGAAAATGCAAAATCAATGATATACACTTTTCCGTCCTTTGCGCAAAGTATATTTTCTGCCTTTATATCCCCGTGTATAATTCCATGCCTGTGAATCACGTCCAACTGTACCCTGGCCTTTCCGTACAACTCAATATCTTTGTTATCTAACGGTATGGTTTCTATATAATGAAACAAGTTGAAATACCCTTTGGTGAGATAGTATCTATCAAGGCGGACTTTCATGTATCCTCTCTTGTGGGGTACATAGCAGCTATTGAACCCCGGATCTCTCGATAATACTCGGTACATCCATCTTTCGTTATTATAAGCCTTAAGACATAATTTTAATAGCTCTTTCTTGCTGTATTTAAACTTGCCGTGTTCGTTATTGGCCATTCGGGGATCGTAGAACTTTGCAACGAGCTTTTCAGTGTCCTCAACATGACGGAGCAAATACTTCTTCATGTAATGGGCATCAATTGCAATAAGCTGCGAATTATAAATATCACCATTCTGCATAGTTATATGATCATTGGCTGTGAATTCGAGAAGATCTTCTTCTTCCATCTCTTCATCTTCTTCATCATGAGACACTAATGTTGTCGATGATTGTGTACCAGCAGTACTTGGTCTACTACCGGACGAGCTATCTGATCTTTCAGTGTTATACTCCAAGATCTCGGTTTGCTCCTCATCCTGTTCCGGAGTAGCCCATAAATATTCTCTCAATTTAAGCATTCTTTCCTGTCTAATCTTTTCTGTTTCATCATCAACATAGGCAGTGTAAAAAAAATGCATAAGTGCTTCTCGTAACGTAGGCGCTGCCGAATGACAGTCCAAAACTTTATATCTAAGAGGTACAGTCTTGTGCTCGTGAAAATCTACTTTACCTTTGAGTTCATTTATGTTTCTTTCGAAAATATCTAGGTCAATCTCCACAAAGATAACAATATATGAATCTGTAACAATACCCATATTTGTTTTGAAATAAACCATCTGGCTGATCAATTGTTTCATGAATTTATTGATATTAAGTTGGTTAAAAATATCCGTTCCAATCATAGAAGTACTCTGTCCTACATACGCTGGTAGTATCGGGAACATCTTAACTTCGATAGTACAGAATACTTGCCCATTTTTGATAAGATGTAAGTCTGACAGGACCTTCAATGTTACACCATTCGGGGCTTTTACACTCTTGATGTCCGGCTTGAGTTTTATGCCTAAATGTAAAGTTTTCAGCAAAAACGAGCAGACAGGCTGAACTAAGTGATCTTTAAACTCGAGTTTGTAAACATTCTCCAAATCTTCATCTCGATCAATTAATTCATAATCAACGAAAGCAAATCGTGAGATACCATTGATTAGCTTTTCATCAGGCGATAATATAAGTATGTTCCGTATAGTACTAGATACTTCCTCGTCGTCAATTCTGGATATATATTTATCATCGTATTTAAACGGGGAAAGGCTCATGGAAAACCGATTTACAGACCCAGTACTTTTACTAAGTGCATTGCTATGATTAACAATCTCGTACTCACACATCGGAAGTGATAACAAGAAACGAAGGAGTTTCTTACTAAATTCTTGATCACCGTATTTTGTCCACGTATTAAGATCCAGATATTCTGTACTAGGTGTCCCATCCTCTATGAATGTTTCTAATCTGCTTTCATCAACTCTAAATAACTCCTGGACGATTGTTTTGTAATCCACCACTCGTCCATTCCACGAGGGGAAAAAATCATGATAGTTATAAGTATCCGTGATTTCTCTATCAATACAGTTTTCAACTGCTTGATATAATGGGTGTTGAGATAAAAAATACTTGAAAAGGGTATTTGACTCGCTCATTTAGTCCTTTTTATTGTTTATTATGTCTCATGAACGAGGCAAATGTTGTACTTTTGAAAGGAATCTGAAGCCTTTTATGCTTTCCATTTGTTCTGCAATATCAGAAATGTGGTATGCTAGTTGCATCAAATTTGTTTCAACTATTCAAAATTCAATTCGTAAGCTTGTAACTTAAGACTTCTTGAAACACGGAATCATATATTATACCCGCTATCTGAGCAAGAGAAGCGCCCATTATTTCTAATATACATTGGTCTAGAATTTTATTTGAACTCCAAAATTTGATGCTGAAATTTTGTTACTCTCTTCCTAACTAAGCGTCAATCGGGTATTGTAAACATTTATATTTTGGCATACCAGGCCTGCAATATCATCTAATTCAGTTTTGCATGTCTTCAACACTAAAGGAAATGAGATACCTGGAGAAGTGATACCAAGGCATCCTACGCATATCAGAGCGAACCGCGCGCTTAAATGCAACCCAACTTAATAGGCTGATGATTAGACTAATTACTCCCTATTTAGTTTATGACTCCTAAGCCTCGTTTGAAATCCACGGGAATATTCCCTCTTTTGCCTTCAACCCTAAGTGTAATAGAGCCAATCGAAATTTAGAGGAACCTACTTATGCGCTAATTATACAAAATAGATATGCTAACTAACTTGTATAAAAGCATGTTCTCTTAAAGTCTCCAAGGGTGATGCGGTGGCTCAATGGTAGAGCTTTCGACTCCAGATCGAAGGGTTGCAGGTTCAATTCCTGTCCGTGTCAATTCCTTTATTTTTTATAATTTTTTTTGTTTCCATTTATAATTATTTTCCAAACTATTTCTAACTCCCAGCCACGTATATCATTCCATATAAACCCCCCATAACAATTCTATGTATATGGCGCCCTTTTAGCTGTTTTAACTCTAGTGTCTTGCTAATTATGGCTAAAAAGAGGTAATCGCACTACCAAACTGATAAATTTTGTTGACACGAATCGAATGGGATCGAATAGAAAAAACAGTGTTCAAGTAATTAATTTGGAGGAATACAACTTCAATTGATAGAAAATAAGTAAATACTTGTATTTTGAAAGTTTGTTGGACCGAAATAATTGAATTTATTTGAAAATAATTTTCGTTAAGCTGATTTCAAAGTCATTTTTTCATTAAAGTCCTATTTTTCAAGTCAAATTCAATAGAGTAAAATAATAACAGAATGGTTGTTTTAGCTGCATCAATATGCACTCGTGGTGGTAAAGCTCTTTTATCTAGACAATTCAGAGATGTGACTAAGGATAGAATTACTGCATTGTTGGCCAATTTTCCAAGTTTGATTTCGAATTCTGGGTCACAACATACCACTGTGGAAGATGAACACGTTAGATATGTTTATCAACCATTGGAAGAATTCTACATAGTGTTGATTACAACTAAGCACTCGAATATCTTGCAGGACATCGACACATTGCATTTGTTTGCTTCGACCGTCAGTAACATGTTGAGGGTGGTGGACGAAAGAGAGATTTTTGAAAATGCATTTCAAATTTTAAGTGCGTTTGATGAAATTATCAACTTGGGGTTCAAAGAGAACTTGACGTTGTCCCAAGTTCAAACATTCTTAGAAATGGATTCTCATGAAGAAAAGATCCAAGAAATCATCGAAAGAAATAAGGAGTTGGAGGCTACAGAAGAAAGAAAGAGACGCGCTAAAGAAATTCAAAGAAAGGAATTAGCTCGTCGTAACTTGGAACAAACATCGGCCCCAATAATAAATTCTTCCTTTGGGTATGATTCTTATCAGAACCAATTCAATTCATCTAACCAGTCTACTTACCAACCTACACCAAGCATCGAGCAATCGGTTTCAAACACGACTTTAAGTTCGAAGCCTGTATCATCCAGAGGTGGATTACAATTGGGAAAGAAAACCGGCAGGGTTGCAGAACAAAATCAACCATTACTCACCCAAAATCAACCAAGTTTCAGTCATGCTGCTGCTACTCAAGTACAACAGCAAATTCCAAATCAACCAGCTTCTTTCCCAGTTTCGCAAACATCGTCTCCAGCTCCACAGACTCCAAAAGTCCCAAACAATGGTATATTAATTACAGTCAATGAAAAAGTCACAGCTGAATTAACTCGTGAAGGTTCTGTCGTCCTGTCTGAAGTTAAAGGTGATTTGCAATTAAGAATCAATAATACAGAATTAGCAAGTTCTAAAATTTTATTGAAAACTGGTGATAAATCAAGTGGTGTTCAATATAAAACTCACCCTAACGTTGATCGTAATTTATTCACGCAACAAAATGTTATTGGATTAAAGGATAAGACTAAGCCATTTCCTTCGAACGATCAATCTTTGGGTGTATTAAGATGGAGAGCCGTTGGTAAAAACGATGATTCAAGTTTATTGCCAATTGTTATTACTGCTTGGGTTACTTCGAACGATGGAAATGCAGATGTTACCTTAGAATACGAATTAACGTCTGATTATGTTGAATCTCATCAAAGTCAAGGCTCGTTAGAAAATATTAAGATCTTAGTACCATTACCTTCGCCGGATGTTAACTTGAAGGACGAATCAGGTAACATTGGTTATGATGTCACTGAATATGGTGTTGTGTTCTCCATTGAATCAATTCCATTAGATAATCCTCAAGGATCTTTTGAATTTTCTATTCCTTCACCTGACGAAGATTCATTGTTCCCAATGGAGCTTCAATTCGATATTAATAAGACAGATGCCAATGAAACTGATACATGCTTAGGTAAGGTCCAAGTGCTTGATATTGTGTCTAATAATGAGGATGAAGAGTCATTACCTTTCGATTTACATTCTAATTTATCATCTGACGGATACCAAGTTAGCTAATGCTTATGAACAAAAAAAGGCCCAATAGTCCTCATTCCTATAGTATAATCAATGTTATCAATAGATTTTATTAACTTGCAATTTTCTTTATATCTAATTTGTGATTTTTCTAGTATTTATAGCTCTTTCCTTGAAAAGTTTAGAAATAACAATATATTTATATAAGAAATTTACAAATAGATTTATATTACGTAAATCAATACAAAAAGATTGTGTAAACTATTCATCTCTAAAGTACAATGGATGCGCCATTAAGGGCAACAGAAAAATGAATACCTAATTCATATTTATGATTAAGAATTTCAAGCTCGCTAAGTATTTCTCGCCTTGGATCAGACAGATTAGGAGCTTCCTTGACATGATTTATCACTACATTAAATCCAGCTAAGGGAGCCATATTATGTCTGTTAGAAGATGGAATCAATGCAAGGATTTCATCATTCAAAACTCTTAATTCATTAATCAAATGCGTAGGCATTATATGGCCATATAATTCATTCGTTGATACTATTTGGCATGTCGAACACTCTAAAATAATCCCCTTCAATTGTTTCTCAGGGTGTAATAGCATGGGTGCAATTTTGCACCAGATTCGTTTATTTTTACCCAATTTCGAAACTGTATCAGCTTCAAAGTCTCCAAATATTAATACACTCGAATTAGATAATTCATGTGTTACTAAAAATGCAGACGATATGTAGTTGTTATAATTTTCAAAGTTGTCATCATAAGTGTGACGTGAGTAATTTGGCGACTCTGGTCTCTGGGAAGTATTCTCATCATGAGGCACCATTTTTCCATGTGATAGATCAAATATAGTAACCGAATAGGTATCGTTTATAGAAAATGTCTGCCAGTATTCGTGTGATGATAATTTAACCATGTTGAATTTAGACATGTTTGGCCAAACTAATCCATTGAAAACATGTCTTTGTAAAGTATCGATAGTCCCCCTAGAGCCATATACATTTTTAGGTGACTCCTTGCAGAACCCAGCAGAGTTTATCACTAATGCAGCTATATGGTCCATATGAGCGTGGGATATCAAGTAATTGTTCATCAACTTGAATATTTCTTGGGACTGTTCATATGGTGATACCGATGCAGACAACCCTGCAAACGGCCTTGTAATCTTAGTCTTGAAGCATTGTTCCAACGAAAGCATGTCATTATACATTCGCAGCTGTTTGGATTGCGGTGAAATATTGTGTAGTTCATTATATATCAATTCACTTAGCAGTCCAATACCAGAACCAGCATCCACGCATATCAATTCATTGGGTAAATTATTCGATAAAATTTCATTGTAAGATACATCGCTAGACTTCAACAACATTGAGCATGTAATGCCTTCTACAGGACCACCTGATGCCCCTAAGAAGGTTATCTCAAAGCTCATGTTAGTATAATTTGATTACGAAAGTTCTTGTTCGCAACAAAACTTATCCTCCAACCTGTGATGAACGCTAAGAGATAGTATATCTATAGAATTTCTATAAATATCAAACCCTGATGTCTAATATGCTAGTGTTTTAATGATGGATTGCTTATATCTTGAGGCACACGGAATTGGATGCGGACAGACAAGTAAACATGGATTAATTAGATAGTAGATGGGGCTATATTTGTGTGAGATTTGTGGAGATAGAAACTACACTCTATTTTTCAGCATGCAAATTTAGGCATATTCTGTACAGACTTTGCAAGTTTACATGAAAAAATCAAAGGGAATTGTCAATTACGGGTAAAATACCAACCTTGTTAAGAACAGGATGTTGATAAAAGAAATGGATTTCCCGAATACAAGGGGAAGAATAAAATATAGCAATATAAAGAAAGGTCAAGACTTACAGACTTACTGCTGTCCATATTCTTTTTCAATCTGAACACATACATTACATACATTTAACATAGTGTATCGTAGAGGCCACGATTAGTGCTAAAAAATAATTATTACTTATATTCGTAACTGTGGTAATAACTTACATATGAGGTTAACAGATCAGAGATGAGATTAAAGTTGAGCGCTACCATAACCTCTGATATCTTGAGCAAACTTCCAGCTTTGGTTCTCACATTTCAAGTTCTTCTCGAACTTCAATTCCTCTCCCTTCTTTATGGTAACTAATGAAAATTTATCTAACGATCTAGCATCTCTATAGAACAAAACCCTCATACAATTCAATATGGCATCTCTGGCTTGTTCTTCGGTGACATTTTCATAATCAGGATCCTTTGGAACCAACTGTCTTAACAATGGGACAGCTAAATGCGATCCAAACCCAGTGGATATAGCAGATGAACCGTAGGTAACTCCCAACAAATCAACGTATCTTAAAAATGGAGTACCATCATCATTAAACCCTCCAACAACAAGCGCGTTCCACAATGGGTTCATTTTCGATCTCCTATTATATAAAACTTTCGATAAGTACTCGTGGACATGTGGTGCTCTCAAATTGTGTCCTCCATCGTTGTCATAAACCTCTTCTGTAGTCTCTAATTCCTCTAACAATCTCTCAAGTTGTTGCATATCCGAAATATCTCCAGAAACACCAACAATTGTTTCTTTTCCTACTCTAAGCAATCTTTCCATATTAGTGAATCTGAGTAACGAACCGTACGAACCTAAGTTATCTGCGGCCATGATTATTCCATCCTTGAATTTTAACGACACCACTGATGTACCAGTGATTATGGGTTGTTGAGTATTCATTTTTGGAAAATTCGTCAAGTTACAACTATCAGCATCATTACTGATTGTTGCATTGGCTATTTGATGGTTATATTGTCCGTAGACGTCGTTACTAGGTCTTCCCCAGCTGAACGGATCGTGATTCATTTTATCTATGCGTTATTAATATGTAACCAAATGAAATCTAGATAAAGAAACTATTCTATGCAAATAAAACACTTCAATGGACAATAGTATTGATCAATTGGTATAAATAATGTTAGTAGTTTGAACTGTTCTTTAGATAGAGTGGCAAACAAATCGTGTTCAGGTTTTTTGTTTGATTACATAAACATTCACTACAAAAACGAAAAAGATCCATACACCAAAGACAGTAAATCTTCACTAAAACGAGCCATACGACGAGTTTCTGGTGTCATTAGAGTCCTTATACACTCGGAACATCAATATGATAAATATAATGATATTGGAATATATATGCATACAAGAAATACAAATTTAGATGGGAATTCAATGTCGATTCAGTACGAGCAAACTTGACCGAATATGAAAGAGTGGTAGCTTCAATTGGCACTAGCTAGGCACTTTTAGACCGCAATCGCCATCAACCACTACGAACCCCGACCGTGGGTTCACTCAACATGTACTGGGCTCGCAAACTTAAAAAATGAGCGTAGCACCACCACTACAAATATTTTCAATTTCGGCTTCACTAGGACCTTTATATCTGAATCTTGGGGACAATGCGGCTCTGGAGAAAGCTTCGCCCTCCTTTGGTTCTATAGAGTTACTGTTGAAGTACGATGATTGCGATGACGAACCGGCACTTCCTGGCAATACTCCATCTGGGGCAAATGGATGTGGTTTAGCAGCATGTGAGACATTTTCTAGAAGCATGAGTTAGTAAACATTCTATTATTGTGCATTTGACATATGAATGGCCTCTAAGGCTTTCATTGGAGCCATTTCATCAATTATTCATATCCTCATTGCTAATGTCTAGCACCACAATTTACTTACTTGGAGCTTGGTGTGGACCACCAACGAATTTAATAAGGGGGACACGTTGTAATAATCTTGTAGCTGGTCTCATTGTGTTTTTGGTAACTATATTTCGTTGTACTTGAAGTAATGTAAGATAACTATTATGAGTATATTGGTTAAAAAAAACGGTTGATTCCGGTTTACTCCAGGAACTTTTTTGACCCGTAAAAAACTGGCAGAGATAAATCCGCCGCACACAACTTGTATAGTTTAATAGTCCTATAATGACCACAAACAAGGTGTGACTCAAGTATATAGAGGATATAGCAGTGATTTGGAATTTAAACACAGCTCAATATTATTATTGATACCTGAAAGAATAGGTAAAGAAAACCTTAAAAAAAAAAGGCTCTTCTGGGAAAATTTGTAATAGCTGCAAATTGTTGATATACTAAATATTTTTCACATTTAACAGACTTAATTACACCCGATAAAATATAGAACAGGAACAGGAATAAAAAAGGGATAATGGAGTTTCTTGACCTTCCAATGGGGGTTCTTAGAAGGATTTTATTTTTTGTTTGCATTGGGCCAAAAGCCCGAGACTGCGACAAGGTGAGTGGAAGCACTACAGATCTACTAAATATGCTCTACACGTGTAAAGAGTTATACGAGAACTATATATACATGGCTTATACAATGCGGCCGTTGGTTCTTAAGGATGATAGTGTTAGTTTATTCAATCTCTTTAATTTGAAGAAATATCGTACGCATGGCTCGAAATGCATGAAGTACATTGGGTCCCAGAGATCCATTAGGGATAACACGAGAGCATTAAACGTTATAACATCGCCCAGTTTGTTTTATAGGAAGTACAAGGTGGAAGAAGGAGAGGCCGTATCTGAATTTGCAGAACCGTTTAAATTAACTAGGTTCGACCTGCTTTTACATTTGCATTTGCCTCAGTTTAGGATACTACATACGCTAAACATACGAGGACGACATATCAAATTATTGCTTTATTTCTGTTTTTTGCCGGAGAGTTTAAAGTCAATATCATTGTTTATTGACTATAAGGAGCATTCCTTCAATAACTATCAGGAACTAAACGCCATTCTTCAGGCGATAGAGAACAAAAGTACCAACGCAGCACTCGAAAATTTTCTGGTGTATTCTAATAACCCAATAATGCAAACGAGAATCCACAGCAATTTCTACCTCGTGAAGGGAAAACCAGTCATCACCTACAATGAATATTTCTCGACCCAAGTTGTATCGAAGTATGAGAAATACAATTTCAGAAGGAAAAAAGGGTTAGTCGTATTTGGCCTTATCATGTACAAACTTCTTGATAAATTCAGGAATTCCTTGAAGTCTATAGAACTAGAAAAAGTTGATTTTGCGTTGATATTCAACTCAAGCATTGTCAATTCTACCTTTCGCAAAATCACCTACAATTTCCATTTTCCCACATTGCGGTTACTTGCCGTTGATAACATCTCATCATTAAAGCTCAACACATGGATCAAGGCCTTCCAAGAGGATAATTCAAGCTTTAGAAACGATAAGCCGTTATTCATTGTCATGCATGACGAATTGAGTGGCTATTTGCATACCAAAACTGTTGGCTCTCATTCTGGATCACCAAGAGGAATTCACCAAAGATGGCTCCATTCAAAAGATCCGTTGAAAACTATGAGAAACATCAAGCTGGACCTAGATATAAATCTGTGAGTTATAAATTGTTCCTCTAAAGAAAATTGAGAATCTTCCTATCATTAAAGTTTTATAACAATGAAAAAGTAGGTATCAGCAATGCAATGTGCTATTATATTTATTTCTACTATACCTTTTTGCACCCATGTCGCTGTTTATAAATTCTCTTACATTAAATCTAGGCGTGGTTTGAACAACATAGTGATGAAATTTCCTCTTGGCATGAAGAAAATAGGCCACCTGATGTCATTTCATTTTCGATGAAGCTTTCTAGTGTAACAATTTTAATTGCAAAGCATTGCTTCGTCTTGCAGTAGAAGCAGAATTATACTGTTTGTCCGTTAAACCCGGCTTAGTCACGTGTAATAATATCAATAGGTACCATTATTTCGAAGCCTGCAAGTATATAAGACCAATATATACCTCTAGCTTGCTGGCAGGTAAGAAGTCCCAATATCATGTCTTCGATTAAAGCTGCTGTAGCTAATGAGAATAATGAAGGTCCATATTCTACCCGTATAGTGGAAGTGGCAAAACCAAAGGTGACAGACACAAGCATTTTAATTAAAACGGTTGCAATAGCAGTAAATCAAATAGACTATTTATTGCTTGTAAATAGGGTTCCCAAGGATGGAAATATCGTGGGCTGTGAATTGAGCGGGATAGTTGAAGAAGTTGGTAGTAGGGTTTCACGAGTTCAAACAGGAGATTACGTGTCTGCATTTGTTGCAGGAGAGTGGACTGGAATTGAAGGTGCATTCAGTGAATACGTTGCTGTTGGTGAAACAGCGGTTATAAAACACGATAAAGCTTCTTTTAGGAGCAGTGCCTTGAAGCCCGGTTCGTATGAAGCAGGTCCAGTTGATTCCTTTGAAAGTGCGGCCTCTCAAAACTTTTCGCTTGCAACTGCAGTTGTTTCATTTTGCCATGAATTGGGACTTGACGCTAACCGTGATTATCATGGGGAGAGCATATTGATTTGGGGCGGAGCCACAACTGTTGGCACCATAGCAATTCAATTGGCCAAAAAAATCTACGGTTTGAAAGTTATTACAACTGCATCACCTCGGAATAAAGACTTCTTGATCAGCCTAGGTGCTGACGTTGTTTTTGACTATCATGATAAGGATGTTATTGAAAAAGTTAAAAAGTATGATAACAATATCAAATATGGCTTAGATTCAGTGGGAAGTGTTCCCACGTTCCAAGGGGTATACGATGCGACCGGTAAAAATGCAATTATTGATAATGTGTATTTGGTTTCTTCCTCCGTTTTGAAATTAGACTCTAACCGTGACGTCGAGTTTAGAAAAGTATTTGTACATTTAGCAATAAGTGACTCGAAGCTTCAGAATGGGGATGTAATCAAAACCACGCCTGAGTTACTTAATCATTTCAAGACTTTTTGGTATGATGTTTTGCCCAAGCATTTTGAACAACTTAAAACCACCAATTTAAGAGTTTTAGAACCCGGATTACAGAGCGTCAATACAGCAATGAAGTTATTTGCTAATGGAGAAATTCGGGCTGAAAAAATTGTATTCAGACTCAGTTAGTATTTCTGCAACTGTGATCTATTACCAAATCGTATTCTTTTCACGAACAGCAAAGGCCACTGATCTTCAAAATTTCAGTATATGTGGGGTTTTGCTGCTAATTATACCACCCTGTTTTGGAACAATATATGTATTGTATTGAATGTATCAAATGTAATTTAGTATACTGATGGCGTACTTGTGAATAGTTTTTGCCCGATAAAGACCACACAACCGTACTCTTTCAAAATAGCTCTCATTTTAAAGGAATTTCAAAAGAACAGTAAACAACATAGATAATCAGTCCTCTTTAAACGCATTGAACGAATATTTCAAGCAAGACCGTTGACTTCCTACCAAGCTATTAACGAAGATACGACATTCCATAAAAACCATAACAATAAAATAACTACGATTAGAAATAATTGTAGTAGCTATATAACGGTACTCTGAAACAGAAAACCCATTCCTATATCATCATTTTAGCTCCGTAAGATAATAGTATAGATGCAAAATGCCGGCAAATACGTATTGTGTTTTATGCACAACCATTTTTCGAGATTTTTTTAGAACACCAAATAGGTGTTACCATTGATACTATAGTACAATTCGAAACAAAAGAAGATCAAAACGATATGAGCGACGCCAAGTTACAAAGAACCATTCTTCGGTTTAAGTCTAAAATAGAAAGCGGGGCTTACTATGAAGCACATCAAACATTGAGAACAATTACCAATAGATATGTCAAGTCAAATCAATATAATGATGCAATTGATTTACTATACCAAGGATCATCTATTTTATCATCAAATAAAGAATATGCTTCAGCCAGTGATTTGATAAGCTACTTGATTACTGTGTATGAAGAAAGTGATACTAAATGTACCAATGAAGGAAGTAATAAGGACTACAAGTTGAAATTAATTGAATTGATTAGTTTATTACCAGATACAGACCCAAGTTTACCGGATTTAGCGAAAAACAGTATTAGCTGGTCCCAGACTGACAAATATAAGTTTGGCGATTGTGATTTGCATCATGCTTTTGGGATTAAGTTTTTGAATAGTGTTAAGGATGAATCACACAACATTACTGAAGATGACAGACAAAAGTTATTTGCATACGCTGAATCTCATTTAATATTAGGTACACACGAATCCTTGCCATTTTATATTAACTTCCTTTACCAATGGTTTGGAGAAACTAAGAATAGCGTGGATCCCGGTATCTTTATGAGCAGAGCAGTTATCAATTATGCGTACTTGAAAAACGTTAAGTTTGTGCAAGAGTCTGTTAACAAGTTTATGTCCAAGCTTATTGTCGACCATAAGGACTACGAAGTTATTGAAGAAGGTGAATCCAAAATTTACTACTACCAAGACCCTGATTATCAATTTGTCAACTTTTTACAATTATTATCCATTACTCTTACCAAAGAGAATGCCGGACCAAAATTCATGAAGTTGTACGAACAGTATAAGAGTATGTTAATAAAATTCGGATCTTTAGGTCCGGTTGAATATTTGGGTAGATTGTACTTTGGCTTAAACTTGGGAAATCCTCAAGGTAATCAAAATATGTTAGCAAACTTGATGGGTGGTTTATTTAAATAAGTATCTGAGCACATAAATACATAAACATATATATAATACAAAATTAATATTCGTCGACACCAGCGATTCCCTCGACATCCTTGATGATACAGGAGTTGTCTAATGCTTCAACCAATTCGGGCCTTTTTGCTTTTAACAATTCATGTTTAGCTTCTGAGTAGGTGCACCACCTTCTCTGTCTCTTTTTCGATTCTGGCCATTTGGAACTAAGTTTATCAACCACCATTTCATAGAAATGAAACTCTGACTTGGGTATAACCCCACTTGGCTCAAATTCTTTTCCTTTCTCTAAGATTGGTGCTTTCTTACCTCTCGAATCTAAGGCAATTGGTAACTTATTCAATATCTTTCCTTCACACCCTGCCTCCTCCCAGGTTTCTCTTGCGGCACTAACAACAAAGTCATCCCCTTCATCAAGCTCAATTCCTCCTTTAGGAAATACCCATCTATTCTTATGGGCCGTAGACAGAATCATTATGACCTTATCTTTGGTAGCATTCATGCAAATGCATCCTGCCACCATTCTTGCATTAGTTTCCGGGTTATATCTCTGATTTTCCCTCCCAACCCTAGATTCATTAGATTTACTAGGTAAATTGGAACTTACTGACCCTGTATCGTCACTCATTATACCAGTTAATGTATAAGCAGTTGTGAATCTAATTCAAACGTGGTCATAATACTACCTAAATACTTGAATAAAATCACGTGCATCAAAATAGATATGATCGACTTTATAGCCTATAGAGGTTTATAATAGTTGGCAGTTTAGTAGAAGAGATATACTTTAATAATGAAGATATCTTGTTATTTATTGACGTATTTGATTACACAGGTCGTGGCTCACGGGGATCATAATGAAGCTCATAAAAAACCTGATGGGTTGAGCTGGCAAAATTGGCATATGATTGAAGAACATCAAATGGATCAGTACGATACCGATTTATTCTTCAAGATTCATGACTTACAAAATAAGGGAACCTGGTCTAGAGATGATATCTTAAACTTGTATGGTTTATTGAGAGAATCAGTCGTAGGTGACGGATCTGGTATGGGAGAGCATTCTCACCAACAAGAGTCAATAACTCAAGAGGCCAAAGATCATGTGGTCAATTCTATCCTTGAATTAATCGACAGTGACGGAGACAGACAGATCTCGTTAAATGAATGGAGACAATTTTCAAAGAAAGGAGAATTGCCTGACTTTGGATATGGCCAGGGACATCATTTAGATTTCGAAACAGAATACGAAGAACATCATTGGAACAAGTACCACGCCAACCAGGATCCAGAAGTATTAATCAAACATAGAGAAGACATAGAGCACGAATTGTTGCATCACGAACACGAGATCGAAGAGTCCCACAACGCTGCTCCGGATATCAGAAAGGTCACAGACAACTACTTATCAGACATCCGAATTCAAAATGTGCCTTCAAAATATAGAAGTCAATAGTCTACATATATAATTCCACGATATAGTTTTGTATTTGGCTCCCATAATGACCATGTATCCTATAAACTAAAAGAATCCCACCAGTCTCCTATAGCGATACATAAACCTGAAGAATCCCTGTATCTATTTCTATCTCTGCCTCTAAGTACAAATATATACTCATTGATATTGTCTAGGCCCTTATTTATCTAAAGAACCAAAAGCACAATCTCTTAAGCTTTGCAAATCTTGCGAGCACTTCTTTTGGTCACTGCCATTCATCTTCAAACATGCCTCGTATGCTTGCAATTTCCCAGAGCAAACTCCTTGAATCTTCTGGAAAGCCGGAACATCTTTTTTAATACATCCGGCTAAATTATATTGCTCTAAACCACACAGATTTGCATCTGGTGAAGGTTTCGACATACATTGATGGAATGCTAAGAACTGTTGAGGACAATGACGTGCAATATCTTCGAGTAATATTTGATCAAGAAGACCACTTTGACCTGTAGACATTTTAAAATTGGTTATAGATTATAAAAAATATGTTAAAACAGTATATTTCACTAGCAAAATAACAATAATTCAAGTATGGCAAATGTTGCAGCAGACCTTTTTTGATAATTTTCAGTCACAATTGACCCGCACAGATTTGGCAGAATTTAATAAAGAAATTGTATATTGAATGATGTGAAAGGGATATTAGACAAGTACGGATGGCATATTTCTCGAAACTTCCGCATGGCATTAGGACCACGTTGATAACATTGACTTGGTTTCCAGTTTTGTATACGTTATCGAACCATGTATATCAGCCATGCCAAATTACAGGTATGTCAATGACACCTACGTTTAACCCGGGCACAGAAACTATGAGTAATGACGTTGCGTTGGTTCAAAAGTTTAACCTTAAAAAACCTAGCTCATTGCATCGGGGTGATGTGATTATGTTTAGATCACCACAAGACCCCGAGAAGTTGTTAACTAAGAGAGTTGTTGGCTTGCAAGGTGATGTGATTGCGACCAAGACTCCTCCATATCCAAGACCCCAAGCCACAATACCCAGAAATCATTTATGGGTCGAGGGGGACAATATGTTTCATTCAGTTGATTCTAATAATTTCGGACCTATTAGTCAGGCATTGGTTATAGGGAAGGTAGTTGGGATTATATGGCCGATTTCTAGGTTCGGAACTGATATTTCGGAAGGTGGCAGGGACGCAAGAAAAACAAACGAAAATTTACAGGTGAAACTGTTGGATGATATTAAATAGACCAGGGGAATTTTGCGGTCATTTGCATACATATTAATTTCTATAAACCCAGAGGGTGAAAAGATATTCTTATTGAGAATCAAGACGTCGCTTAATTTTGTTCCCTCTTTTGATAATCCAAGGATCCAATCTAAAAGGCCCTAGCTCGTCATTTACGCTATACGATCCACGATTTTGGCTCAGCATTTCTGTCCTATGTATTCTTGTTAAGGGTTTAGTATAATCCACTTCTAATAGAGTTTCCTTATCGAAACACTTGTTTCCAATATAGTCATTTTTGCATATATAATTTGGCACCCATAAATCAAATACCGGCCTGAAAATATGTTCAGCATACTGATAGTAGAGCAATCCACGATTGTATTCTCTCTGCAAGATTTGTCTAAATGCTCTTGGTACATAAGCTATAGACCCTTCGAATAGTGTAGGAATTAAAGGATCTAAATTTTCAAGTGTGTAAAAATGGTTATCTTTACAGTTGAAAATATTCTGATGATTCCAAAGCTCTGCTTTTTTGAGAGACAAATCCTTATAAAGATCATCTTTCAGAACTGTGTGTGAGGCATCTTTCATAACAAAATCACTGTCTAAGACCTGATTAAACTCGGAAAATGCCGTATCGTTTATTGGGATATCATTAGCTGTATTTGTGAATGCTAGTGCAGTGATATCAACATAAAATCCAGTTTCTGTATCAATAAATCTTGCGTCTATTGTATTTTCACCGTCGCCCTTTTGTCTATCGAAGTACATGGAACTAACATCCAATAAATAGGAGCCGA
Organism: Debaryomyces hansenii CBS767; assembly: GCF_000006445.2. Classification (NCBI taxonomy): domain Eukaryota; kingdom Fungi; phylum Ascomycota; class Pichiomycetes; order Serinales; family Debaryomycetaceae; genus Debaryomyces; species Debaryomyces hansenii. The sequence continues at coordinate 1,201,548 of NC_006048.2, read as the reverse complement.
CACCTAGGTTTAAATTATAATCATGATCAGTTAGATCAAGTACTAAAGTATTATTGTAATATTTTACTATTGTTATCAACGATTTCATAGTTATTTGTACATCTAGATCTTGATCCCAGGGTAAATTCATGCCATTCCAATACCAGCCCAACATAGAACCATGGGCAATCCAAGTTTTGATACCTAACGTGTTGGAGAATCGCAACCATGCTCGGGTTAATCGATGTAATATAGCTTTTCTCTCATATTGGGAATAATGCAATTGCTTAAAAAATCGCCAATCATAATGATTGTCCTTTTCTCCAAGAACCGTAGCTTCATGAAAATATTTTTTCTGCGTTGAATTGATCGTATTGATCTGTGATAATAATTTTGCATCAAAAGTGTTCCAAGATCGTACTAATTTTTCTTTGAGTTGACTTTTAAACTCTGCTAAATGGAAGAAAAAATCGTCCTTCGATAGTCTCTTCGAGTGAGTATCACCACATCCAATAAGTCGAAATATATCATGAGTTAATTCTTCATCTGGAATAACTGAGACATTAGCAATAGGCAGAGATAGTAATTCTATAAGCTTATCGGCTTCTTCGCATATGCTTATACTCTCATCAATAGTGCCGCTTAGAGGGATTACAAGGCTTTTTATGAAATAAAACAAATCACTCTTTCCATAAAAAGGTTGCTCCCTCAATGAATATGTAGGAACTATAAGGCCACTTCTATTTGGTCCTACCCCAAGCAAAAATACTTTCTCAGGAGGAGGCGCCGAATGCAATAAGTATGAAGATCCTATAATCTTCCTTACTTCCTCAGATGCAGATAAGTCTACGGGTTTAACTATTTTAAACTGAATATTACCTTTGGTTTCATTTTCTAAGTCCTGACAACTTTCTAAAAATCGGGTCCCATTGAGTTCATGAAGGTCGTAGAATGCACCACAATCAAGGTTTATTAGTGACGTGCGTGGAATATTAAGTCTCGACTGCAAATCAAGAAATGTATTCCAAGTAAAAGGAATCTGTAGTTCATCAACATTTTTGAAACTGTCTTGTTTTAATTTATGCGAGAGATAAGATAACCATAATGCTGGTAGTAACCGTGGGTCAAACTCGTTGCAGAGACTGCAATACCCATAATTAGACAATTCTATGTACTCTTCATCTTCGTCGTCCCTAAATGCATTAGAACCACCGGGTATATATGACTTCGTCAATATTTCAAGAACAGGCACTGTACATGAGTCGATATTATATGCATCTATAATCAGTAAATACTCTGGTTGATGCAAAAAAAAATCCCGAAAAAATCCCTGAAAATACACATAAATGGTTAAATGACAAACAGAAATAATTGAAAGTATCCGTACTAGCTTGGATCTACTGACAATTGCAACAATTAACGCTATAGTATTTATCAAAAATGGTAGTGATTTATCATGAAAAAAGGTTAGCACTTTTAGTAATTCTACCATCTTCTTTCTATATTATCCAATGTATCCAGATTGAATAATACACTAATATAGTAGATCAAAATTCATACCAGGTCTAC